>NC_053491.1:461738876-462048876 GCF_905171775.1 Rana temporaria | reverse complement strand
TGTCCCTGCTGAAGAAAAGCATCCACACAAGATGATGCTGCCACCACCATGTTTCACGGTGGGGATGGTGTGTTCAGGGTGATGTGCAGTGTTGGCCATGGGCCTCTTGGCTGCTTCTCTGATTGCTCTCCTTGCCCGGCCGGTCAGTTTAGGTTAACGGCCATGTCTTGGTAGGTTTGCAGTTGTGCCATACTCTTTCCATCTTTGGATGATGGATTGAACAGAGCTCCTTGGGATATTCAAAGCTTGGGATATTTATTTTTATAACCTAACCAGCTTTAAACTTCTCCACAACTTTATCCCTGACCTGTCTGGTGTGTTCCTTGGCCTTCATGATGCTGTTTGTTCACTAAGGTTCTCTAACAAACCTCTGAGGGCTTCACAGAACAGCTGTATTTATACTGAGATTAAATTACACACAGGTGGACTCGATTTACTAATTAGGTGACTTCTTTTTATTTTAATCAAGTATTTTTTATTAAAGATTTGAACATTAACAGAAGTAATAAGAAATTGAAAAAAATGCGATACTCAAAAGGCATATAACATTGGTACGGAACGTGCACATGGATATAACTTTTCATTAACATAATTTGGTGACTTCTGAATGCAATTGGTTCCACTAGATGTTGGTTAGGGGTATCAGAGTAAAGGGGGCTGAATACAAATGCACGCCACACTTTTCACATATTTATTTAAAAAAAAAAAAATTGAAAACCATTTATAATTTTCCTGCCACTTTGTGTTGGTCTATCACATAAAATCCCAATAAAAATACATAGGGGTAGATTCACGTACCTCGGCGCATTAATCCGCCGGGCGCAGCGTATCTAAGATGCACTACGCCGCCGTAACTTTTTTTTTTTTCGAATCCTCAAAGAATTTGATTCGTAAGTTACGGCGGGTAGTGTATCTTTGGCAGCGTAATGGTGCGCCATTCAAATCTCTGTGATGGGGGCGTGTTTTATGCAAATACGTTGTGACCCGACGTAAACAACGTTTTTTTTTTTTTAACTGCGCATGCGCCGTCCGTGGGGGTATCCCAGTGCGCATGCTCGAAATTAAACCGGAACCAGCCAATGCTTACGACGGTGACGTCATTCTACGCAAATCCCTATTCGCGAACGACTTGCGCAAACAACGTAAAAAATTCAAAATGCGAGGCGGGAACGACGGCCATACTTAACATTGAGTACGCCACCATATAGTAGCCTTAACTATACGCCGGAAAAAGCCGAACGCAAACGACGTAAAAAAATGCGCCGGACGTACGTTCGTGGATCGACGTAACTAGCTAATTTGCATACTCAACGCGGAATTCGACGGAAACACCACCTAGCGGCCGCCAGAAAATTGCACCTAAGATCCGACGGCATACTAAGACGTACGCCTGTCGGATCCATCCGAGATGCCGTCGTATCTTGTTTTGTAGATACAAAACAAAGATACGACGCGCAAAATTTGAAATTACGCGGCGTATCAATAGATACGCCGGCGTAATTGTTCTGTGGATCTGGCCCATAAAGTTTTAAATAAATACGGTGCCGTCGCCGCCATCTTGCTTCACCCTACCTATGCCTTGGAAGCGACCGCGCATGCGTCAAAGTCATTTCGAGCATGCGCTGGTTTCCGTGGAGAGGTAAGTATACACGCTCGGGTTTCCCGGAAGACACTGCTGAGAATTTCACAACGAGAAAATAGAGAGCAGGTTCTCTTTTTCTCGTCGAGATTTTAGGCAGTTTTCTTGCCGAGAAACCTCAAAGCCTCGAACACACGCACGGTTTACTCGGCAAGAAAGCTCTGCCAGCAGTTTTCTTGCCGAGTGTGTACAAGGCTTGAGCTGAAGGGCTCCGCTGGAACGGATCCGCCCAGTGTGAATGAGGCCAAGATCCCGACTTTAACCACTTAAGGACCAGTTGCTGTAGTTTTACGTCGGTAATTTGACACTAGATAATGTTGTTACGACAGCAGCTAGCTACTATAACCCCGGTATCTTTAAAAAACGGCAGGCGACTCGCTTTCGGATTAAAGTGGTCTCAGCGGCGGATTCGCCGCAAGATCACTTTTATCGGTGGCGGGAGAGCCTCCCGCTGCACTCGTCTCCACCGCTTACCAGAGCCGTCTGTAGCAGAGAAGATCGCGTCCGCTCCCCTGTAAGGCTGAATGCCGAGGGAGGGGAAGATGGCCACAACTCTGCTCCATATGCCCAATGCTCTTAAAAAGGAATTTTATTTTTTATACAAAAAAGACCATTTATTTTATTTTTATTGCATTTTAGTGTAAATATGAGATCTGAGGTATTTTTTTGATCTCCCATTTAGGAGGGCCTGTCATGCTTTTTCTATTACAAGAGATGTTCACATTCCTTGTAATAGGAATAAAAGTGACCCAAAAATTTTGCGCAGAAGCCAACGCATACGTAAGTTGCGCCCGCATATGAAAACGGTGTTCAAACCACACATGTGAGGTATCGCCACGATCGTTGGCAGAAGAGCAAAGTTTCTAGCCCTAGACCTCCTCTGTAAATCAAAACTGGTAACCTGTAGACATTTTTAAGCCTCGCCTATGGAGATTTTTAAAGGTAAAAGTTTGTCGGCATTCCACGCGCCGGTGCAATTTTGAAGCGTGACATGTTGGGTATCAATTTACTCGGCGTAACATTATCTTTCACAATATGAAATTAAAATTGGGCTAACTTTACTGTTGTCTGATTTTGTAAGTCAAAGTGTGTTTTTTTTTTTTTTTTTTTTTCCCCAAAAATGTTTGCTTGTAAGACTGATGTGCAGAGTCTGAAAAATAGGCCTGCGCCTTAAGTGTTTAAAGTCTAGATCCACCCAAAAGCCTGGACCGGCACCTGGCTCAACCTCTCAGTAAACCGCTGAGAACATGAACCAACCGAACCTTGGATTATACACCATGTTTCAGGTCAAACCATCTTTGATGTCTCATCTGTGGCCCTCTTTGAGGTGGATCTCCGCAGTGGTATACTATGCTGGTTGGCCATTTTCTACCTTGCCGATCCGGTTTACCTTGTGTCAATCGACCTTTCACAGGTCTTTTATTATTAAAGTGCATGAACTTGCAAGATGCTAAATTAATTACTATACAAATACAGCTCTTTGTTATTACCCCTGAAGAAAGGCGTTTAAGCCAGAAACGCGTCGGGTAAATCAGAGACTCACTAAGTATCTGTATATGTTATTGTCTTTGCACAGACATTTTTTTTATTGGTGTGTTTCATATTTTGCAAAAAAAATGTATATCTTTTAAACTTTTGGTGTTCATGTTCCCTTAAAAAGAAATCCCAGCCCCCGGAGGTTTTTCTTTTATCACCCAGAAGCCTGGACCGGCACCTGGCTCAGCCTCTCGTTAAACTGCTGAGAACCTGAGCCAGCCTCTCCCGCTCCCCCCCCCCCCCCCCCCACAGTTCAACGCAACCAGTGAGCACTGGAGGGGGCAGAGCAGAGACCTGATGACTGGCAGTTACGTCTGCTCTGTTCACCCCTCGGCTCTGAGAAGACAATCAGCAGTCTTTGATTGCTCAGTTCTCAGTGCAGAGATGGCAGGGGGACAGATGCAGCATCAGATCAGTGCGGCATCCACTTAAAGGGGTTGTAAAGGTACAATTTTTTTTTTTTTTTTCCCTAAATGGCTTCCTTTACCTTAGTGCAGTCCTCCTTCACTTACCTCATCCTTCCATTTTTCTTTTAAATGTCCTTTCTTCTGAGAAATCCTCACTTCCTGTTCTTCTGTCTCTAACTACACACCGTAATGCGAGGCTTTCTCCCTGGTGTGAAGTGTGGTGCTCGCCCCCTCCCTTGGACTACAGGAGAGTCAGGACGCCCACTAACACACGGCTCCTTTATCTGCAATGTAGAGAGCGTCCTGACTCTCCTGTAGTCCAAGGGAGGGGGCAAGCACGACATTCCACACCAGGGAGAAAGCCTTGCATTACTGTGTGGAGTTAAAGACTGTAAGGGGTTAGCTCGGTAGCGGGGTGTGTGACCTCCTGAGTGGGTTCACTACACACTGAATTATACAGAGAGGTAGCAGTGGGTGGTTGAAAAAAACAAGGGTAATGGTTTATTCTTCTATATTGCTGGAAACAAGTGCAAGCATCCAAACAGCATAAACAAAACAAAACATAAAATAAACCCTGGCCACTTGGGCCGTCTACCTTCACAACACAGGAACCTACCTATGGAGTCTGGTACAGCCTACTGCTGGGCAGACACTGCTGGTCTTCCAGCAGAAAACAATAGTCTTTTTGATTTTCTTATCACACAGCAAAAATATCAACAACCGCTTCACCTTCAGAAGTCTTTCTCAGCTCACTGCTCTCCTTAACTCAACAAGCCTCAGGATGCAGCATTCAGTAGTAATCCTCTGGACAATTTATAGAGGCCTTAATTTTCTCATTCTGAACAGCTGAAGCTATCCAACATCCTTAAACCTTTCTGGCTACTTCTGCAGCCGACACCTGATAGTAATTGGTGAATTTTCTAAACAAGGCAGAAATGTATCTCCCGTCTGTGACAACACCCCCAGATTTGCCTGACTTCCTGTCACAAGACAGAAGAACAGGAAGTGATGATTTCTCAGAAGAAATAAGGACATTTAAAAGCAAAATGGAAGGATGAGGTAAGTGAAGGAGGACTGCACTAAGGTAAATGAAGCCATTTAGGAGAAAAAAATTACCTTTACAACCCCTTTAAGGGAGTAAAAAATGTAATAAAAAATTTGCAATAGCACAAAGCATTATCTTACAGAAAACATAAACATTTTCCGTTTTAATACAATCGTTGAAAAGTGCGCTGTGCTCTAACCTGAGTGTTGGATTATCTGTAACATTTACTCCATGTAGGTCGATGATCAGGCTGCCAAAGTCGCCCAGTTGGAGGCTGAACGGGAGGCTGAGAAAGAGGCCCGAATGGAGGAGCAGAGAGAGCTGGACTCCATACAATACAGAATGCAGGAACAGCAGGAGACCTGGGAAGAGAGGGAGAAAGAGCTGCAGGAGGAGTGCAGGAGAGTGCAGGAGGAGGGAAGCACAGAGCTGGAGAAGGAGAAGGTGAGAACTGAAAAGGGCTATTTGCAATTCTACAAGAGGTAATATATTGTAACAGCCAAAGACAAATCTACTCTTATGTGAATAATTGTTTTTTTTATTTTATTTTTTCCGTTCCATTACTTTGTGAACCCCCCTGCTGCCAAGTGTACAGATTGAGGGGAAAGCTTCCAACTCATTTATTATAGAGAGTGCAGGTCTGGTAAACGGGACAAAGAGCGAGGATGAATCTCTCTAATGGGGCACAGACTGCAATAAAAACTGACAGGGGTTCTAATCCTTCTGTACTCCATTCAAAGATCTGAAAAAAAAAGTTTTGCCTTTTTAGTTTTACTTTAACTGCTTCCTGACCAGCCGCCGCAGTTATACTGCAGCAGGTTGGCTCCCCTGGTCTCCTCCCCCTGGCAGGCCCACCCCCCGTTAGAATCACTAAGATAATATTTGCATTGCCTGGAGTTTTTAGCTTTAAAGTGCTTGACCTGTACTCCCCTCTCTACATCATGTCTGTTTCCTGTATCTCTCCAGCTCTTGTGTAATGGGCCTAGGCCAAACCTTTTAGCCTCAAATGATAAAAATTCCTATGCAGTTCTGTACAGTTCTGATGTCTGTCTTTGGGCTTGTAGCATGCACAAATAGTCGACATCTCAACCTAAGGGTTGTAAAGGTACAATTTTTTTTTTTTTGCTAAATGGCTTCCTTTACCTTAGTGCAGTCCTCCTTCACTTACCTCATCCTTCCATTTTGCTTTTAATGTCCTTATTTTTTCTGAGAAATCCTCACTTCCTGTTCTTCTGTCTGTAACTCCACACAGTAATGCGAGGCTTTCTCTCTGGTGTGGAGTGTCACGCTCGCTCCCTCCCTTGGTCTACAGGAGAGTCAGGACGCTCTCTACGTTGCAGATAAAGGAGCTCGCCCCCGCCCGCCGGGCATGCGCACGGGAGTCGCGCCCCTAGTGGCCTGTGCGAGAGCCGACGTATAGCTACGGGCTCTCGCGCAGGGGAGCCGACCTGCCGCCGTAAAGCGACGGCGGCTGGTCGGCAAGTTGTTAACAACCCCTTTAAGTCGTGCTGTGATTTGAGGTTCCACACTGCTAATCTGTGCCATTTGAATACTTTTCCGACAGGTTCTGACCCAGCAGGAGAGCCAGAAGTCTCAGCAGTTGCAGCTGGCTCTGTCCTCCCTGCAGAGTGACGTCCTGCGCTTGGAGAGAGAACTGCAGACATCGCACAGAGAGACAGACACTCTGCTGATGGAGCTCAACTTGGAGAAGGTAACGGCCAATCAGAATTATTCTCCTGTGCTGGAAAATAAAAAGGGATGATAAATTGTTTCCCCATCCCCTTCACCCAGTGCTTCTAAATAATGTCCAAACCTTTATCTACTTTCTAAAGGCCAGGATCAAACGAAATGCAAACCCAATCGCTAAGAAAAAATATAAATCGCGCTACCTCCAAACGGTGTAAAAACAAATATTTGAATCACAAAATACACAAAACTATGTGATATATGATGATATTAATTATAAGCTATGTGATAGATGATGGTATATATAAATCACTAATATACCAAAAAAACAAGAGGTTGGTAGCCACTAGAGGGCACTATAAAGCACTCGCAAGCCCCTCAATAGGAGTGAAACAGTGATGATATTAATAATGAACATCAAAAAGAATTTAAATCGTATCATTAAATCAATGAATATTAACCAAATAAAACATATATAAATAAAGTAAAAATTGTAGCAATAAAGTCCATAAATGTTTAACACATGAAATGCCAAACACCCGTGCTCTGTGCCAAGTTCCAAAATCAGTTGAAAACGTGTCCAAAGAAAAGTGATGTATCCTCCACCAAACTATAGATTGGCTCCTTACCAGAACGCCATGATCCCTTATGACAGGGGATCATGAACAGCATATATTAGGTAGTCACTCCCAGTCTTGCAGTTCAGACATATACGATCCTTAACATTGGGTCTCATCCACAAGTGATTAAACTTCACCAATATCAATGCCCACCCTGCAGAAAATAAGTCAAGACTGTAGAGCCAGGCTTGTTCAGTTAAAAGGAAGCCTTCCTTTTTTTTTCTTTCTTTTTTTTTTTTTTTTCTTTCTTTCATCTTTTGTCCCCCTTTACACTGCACCCATTCCTACCTTGCAGGGCAGGTTTGAAAGGAGGGCGGGCGCTTTCCTGGTGTGAAACTAGTGTGTCATTGGTTGCTAGCACTGCCCTGTGTCGTAGCAACCAATCACTGCTAGTCTAACTTGAAAAATAATTTTTCCTGCACTTAATTGGATGATGAAAATCGGCAGAGATTCGCGGCAGGTGCGGTAGCTTCAGACTCTCTCCTGGACACTTCTGTACTAGGCTGTGGGCTGTGCTCTTTGTCCCCCTCTTCCTTCCTACCAGTACAGTGCTCCTGTATGTCTGTGAACACCGAATGGCAGGAAAGAATTGGTAGAGAGAACACAGCCCTTATCACAGCTCTCTTCTCCTCCTCGCTGCTCCCAGCGCTGGGCTGACAGGAGTAGTGATGCCCTTTGTCACTACTCCTGTCAGCCTTGTAGCAGGAAGGAAGGTGCCCCCCCCCCATCCCTACGGTAAACTATTGCGCCCAGGCCAGCTGCCCCTCCCGTCCACTGCTTGTGCCAGCCCTGCTAGTTTGTCATTTAGGGTTTACATCTATTCTAATGATGTTCCTCTGTGCTTTTTAAAGTTGTCCTAAACATGTCTTGCTTTGCAGGCACGTAATGAGTCCGAGAAGGTGCGATTAGAGAGCGAACACAAAATGCGATCGGAAGAGGAGATGGCGGAGAGGCTGGCAGCTTTCCATGAAGAGAGCGCTCAGCACTTGTGCAATGTGAGAGAACAGCACAGGTATGACATAGATGTAATTTCATATTGGGATGTACGCATTTAGGTACAAGGTGCCAGCATGCATGCCAGTAATTTAGCTACAAAAATCAATTGGCTGGTTCGTTTAACCACTTAACCCCCGGACCATATTGCTGTTCAAAGACCAGAGCACTTTTTGCGATTCGGCACGGCGTCGCTTTAACTGACAATTGAGCAGTCGTGCAACGTGGCTCCCAAACAAAATTGGCATCCTTCTTTTTTTTTTTTCACAAATAGAACTTTCTTTTGATGATATTTGATCACCTCTGCGGTTTTTGCGCTATAAACAAAAATGGAGCTACAATTTTGAAAAAATATTATATTTTTTACTTTTTACCATAATAAATATCCCCCAAAAATATATTAAAAAAAAAAAGTTTTTTCCTCAGTTTAGGCCGATACGTATTCTTCTACATATTTTTCGTAAAAAAATTGCAATAAACGTTTATTGATTGGTTTGCGCAAAAGTTATAGCGTTTACAAAATAGGGGGTGGTTTTATGGCATTTTTATTAATAATGTATTTTTTTGTAGTAATGGCGTCGATCAGCGTTTTTTGTTTTTTTTTTTTATCTCTGTACTGCGACATTATGGCGGACACTTCGCACACTTTTGACACATTTTTGGAACCATTGGCATTTTTATAGCGATCAGTGCTATAAAAATGCATTGGATTACTATAAAAATGCCACTGGCAGTAAAGGGGTTAACACTAGGGGGCGGGGAAGGGGTTAAGTATGTTCCCTCTGTGTTTTCTAACTGTAGGGGGGGTGGGCTCACTAGGAGAAATGACTGATAGCTGTTCATACATCGTATGAACAGACGGTCAGGCATTTCTCTCCCTGAGAGGACCGAGAGCTGTGTGTTTACACACACAGCTCCTGGTCCTCACTCTGTAACGAGCAATAGCGGGTGCCCGGCGGCGATCGCGCCCGCCGGGCACCTGCATGGGTGTCAGGGACGAGCGGGGGGCGCGCACGTGCCCCTAGTGGCCGCTAAGAGAGCCGATGTTATTGTACGGGCTCTCGTGCAGGGGAGCTGACCTGCCGCCGTGAAACTGCGGCGGCAGGTCGGCAAGTAGTTAAAGCTTATTGGATTTTTTCTGCCATTTTTTTTATTTTTTTATCTTCATCTTTTTGTGCACTCAGGAAACAATTGCTGGATCTTGCTTCACAGCATGAAACTGAACTGTCCAACCAGCTATCACAGTTCAAGTCAGAATTACAGGAGCGAGAGAGACGTAACCGTGAGATCATCTTGGACTACGAGCACAAGTACGTAGCTGTGTTGTTTTTGCAGTATGCAGTTACATACTTCTTCTTTCTGGGTCACCCTGCAGGAGGAATCAATACAGAAATTTGCCAGCACACCATGGATCAACAAGATGGCTTCCAAACTGATTTTTTTTTTATTGCAGGATCACATCACAAAGTGGTGCAATGTTTCAGAGCCACGCAGGGCCTCTTCGTCAGGCAAGTTATCACATGCCCGACGAAGGGGCCCTGTGTGGCTCCGAAATGTTGCACCATTTGTGATGTGATCATGCAATAAAAAAATCAGTTTGGATGCTATCTTGTTGATCCATGGTGTGCTGGCAAATTTCTGCATTGGTACTTTGAACCATTTTCCAGCTGGCCGTTGCTACAGCACCCAAATCTTTTTGAAGCTTTATCCAGGAATATGTGCGATGGGAATATGGAGTTAACCCTGCAGGAGGAGGACAGACTCACAAACTCCCTTCTGTCTGTATCACCCTGCAGGAGGAGAACAGACTCTTGGCTTCCTTCTGTCTGTATCGCCCTGCTGGAGGAGGGATAGACTCATAGCCCCCTTCTGTATGTATCACCCTGCAGGAGGAGGACAGACTCGTAGCTCCCTTCTGTCTCTATCACCCTGCAGGAGGAGGACAGACTCATAGCTCCCTTCTGTCTGTATCACCCTGCAGGAGGAGGACAGACTTATAGCTCCCTTCTGTCTGTATCACCCTGCAGGAGGAGGACAGACTCATAGCTCCCTTCTGTCTGTATCACCCTGCAGGAGGAGGACAGACTCGTAGCTCCCTTCTGTCTGTATCACCTTGCAGGAGGAGGACAGTCTCATATCTCCATTCTGTCTGTATCACCTTACAGGAGGATAGACTCATAGCTCCCTCTGTCTGTATCACCCTGCAGGAGGAGGACAGACTCATAGCTCCCTTCTGTCTGCTTTTTTTTTTTTCTTTCTTTCTTCTCATTCACCTTGTAAAAGCATCCCTAGTGTTTTTTTGTTTTTTCCATTTTTATTTCTGCTTTCTCTCTCTATAGGTTATCTCACTCAGAAGATCGCTGTCAGGGACTCTCTCGGTCTCTGCATCGATTGGAAACTGAGAGAGCAGAGATGCTATCACAGCTCCAGGAGGTCATGAAGAGTCACTGGAGCCAGGCCTTGCAAGTTCTCTCCTCAAAGGTTGGTTCCTTTTTATTAAATATGTATCTTAACTACTTGCCGACCGCGCACCGTCATTATACGGCGGCAGGTCGGCTCTCCTGGGCGAGAGCCCGTAGCTATACGGCAGCTCTTTGAGCGGCCACTAGGGGCGCGCGCTCGCCCCCGACTCCCGTGCGTGTGCCCGGCGGGCTCGATCGCCGCCGGGCACCCGCGATTGCTCGTTACAGAGCGGGGACCGGGAGCTGTGTGTGTAAACACACAGCTCTCGGAAATGCTGATCTTCTGTTTATACAATGTATGAACAGAGGATCAGTGTTTCCCCTAGTGAGGCCACCCCCCCCCCCACAGTAAGAACACACCCATGGACATACTTAACCCCTTCCCCGCCCCCTAGTGTTAACCCCTTCACTGCCAGTGGCATTTTTATAGTAATCCAATGCATTTTTATAGCACTGATCGCTATAAAAATGCCAATGGTCCCAAAAGTGTCCGAAGTGTCCGCCATAATGTCGCAGTACCAAAATAAAATCGCTGATCGCCGCCATTACTAGTAAAAAAAATATATTAATAAAAATGCTATAAAAATACCCCCTATTTTGTAAACGCTATAACTTTTGCGCAAACCAATCAATAAACGCTTATTGCGATTTTGTTTTTTTACGAAAAATATGTAGAAGAATACGTATCGGCCTAAACTGAGGAAAAAAAATGTTTTTTTATATATTTTTGGGGGATATTTATTACAGCAAAAAGTAAAAAATATTTTTTTTTCAAAATTGTCGCTCTATTTTTGTTTATAGCGCAAAAAATAAAAACCGCAGAGGTGATCAAATACCACCAAAAGAAAGCTCTATTTGTGGGAAAAAAAGGACGCCAATTTTGTTTGGGAGCCACGTCGCACGACAGCACAATTGTCACTTAAAGCGGCACAGTCCCGAATCGCAAAAAATGGGGCAGCAATATGGTCCGGGAGTTAAGTGGTTAAAATAGACCTGAAATTAAAAAAGTGGAAATGTTGGTTTATTATTGTGAACCCAATGAGAATTGTGCCTAGCAATTTAGCAGTGCTCTGAAAAATCGACCTCCTTTTAATTCTTCTTGAAAAAAAAGTATTGTACTCCTGTGCTTAGGGATACTGTATATCTGCAGTGTGAGATCACCTAAGATTTAGAGTTAGATTTGGTGATGTCACTAATGTGCTTCTGTTTCCCTGCTGGAGAGGACGCTGTACCTGAGGACCTGCAATGCAAGGATCTCTCTGCTTCTGCTTCGTTTATTCTGTGGATCTGTTTTCTCTCTTCACCCCTTCAGCTGCTTTTTTTTAAGCCCCGGAAGAATTGACACCCTTCCTGACCAGGCCATTTTTTGTGATACGGCACTGCGTCGCTTCTGTCAACTGATAATTGCGCAGTCATGCAACGCTGTACCCAAACAAAATTTATGTCTTCTTTTTTTACATAGAGCTTTCTTCTTTGGTGGTATTAGATCACCTCTGCAATTTTTTTTTTGCACTATAAACAAAAAAACGACAATTTTGAAAAAAAATGTTTTTACTTTTTGCTATAATAAATATCCCCCCAAAAAAAAAAAAAAAAAAACATTTCTTCCTCAGTTTATGCCAATATGTATTCTTCTACAAGTGTACAGGTGGTCCCTTACTTGCAAACCTCCGACTTACAAACGACTCCTACTTGCAAACGGAAGGAGACAACAGGAAGTGAGAGGAAATCTACCCCTAGGAAGGGAAATTCTCTCCTGTAAAAGTTAATATGGGAAAAACGTGTCTCCTCACCACCGATGCTTTATCACCAATCCTTGTTTCCCTAAAACCCCCAAATTTAAAAAAAAACAATGGTCATTGGGACAGAAAGTGAGGTGAAATGTTCTGAACAGGTGCACAGACAGCAAAACAAATGTTACAGGGGTGATAACCCTTCCCTATGCTATCTAAAAAGCTTAAAAATTGATTTTTTGGCTGGAGCTACACTTACAAAATGTACCTGTTCCAAATTACAAACGGATTCAACTTAAGAACAAACCTACAGTCCCTGTCTTGTTTGTAACCCGGGGACCACCTGTATATTGATTGGTTTGCGCAAAAGTTATAGCTTCTGCAAAATAGGGGATAGATATATGGCTTTTTTTTTAACTAGTAATGGCTGTGATTTGCAACATTGCAGCAGACAGATCGGACACTTTTGACACTTTTTTTGTGACCAGTGACATTTATACAATGATCAGAGCTAAAACCCACTGATTACTGTATAAATGTCACTGGCAGGGAAGGGGTTAACACTAGGGGGCAATCAAGTTCTAACTGTAGGGGGCTTGGGGGTGGAGACCGATCGTTGTTCTTATAAAATAGGAACACACGATCTGTCTCTCTCCCCTTCCAGAACTGGGATGTGTGTGCATTTACACACACATACACATTCCTGTTCTCTGTCAGGATGCCCGGCAGACATCGTGGCCGCCGGGCACGTGCATCATCTCCTCAGTGACGCAGCGCGCGCTCGCCCCCGGCCGCCGTATAGCTACGGTGATTTGCGCAGGGGAGCCATTCTGCCGCTGTCAGATGACGGGTGGTCGGCAACGGGTTAATTATTCCCCCACTTGTCATTATGGGGGACAGCTCTGATCTGAGGAAACAGTCCTCCTACTAAGAGACTGCCTCCACACAGAGATACAGTGTAGAACAAGAAATTGCAGGTCAGTAATGGGTAAAAATCAGTCCTAGGAGCCACTGGCAACTAGTGTTTGCCCTATTCCCTTTTTTTGGGCATATTTTTCACATTTCGAGCCCTTTTTTTAATCTCTAGGCAGGGTTTTGCTAAGCTTCTGAAATAATGAAAGGTTGAAGACCCGGATGATGGAGAAATGTCAAGGCACCATTCCTTAATCCAGGGGTCCTCAAACTACGGCCCTCCAGTTGTTCAGGAACTACAATTCCCATCATGCCTAGTCATGTCTGTGAATGTCAAAGTTTCACAATGCCTCATGGGAGGTGTAGTTCCGCAACAGCTGGAGGGCCGTAGTTTGAAGATCCCTGCCTTAATCAATAGACAATACATCAAAATAATCTTCCAGTAAACCAATCAGGAAACAGAAAATGGGCATTTTTGTTGTGCCAAAACACCACCAAATATCTAAAAGATATATATTTTTATTCATACATTTTAAATAGATAAAAGTTAAAAGCCATATCTGTTAGCAATGAACAGTCTACAAAGTAATATACATGCAATCAAAGCATAGTGGATCAACGCTTTTCACCTGTAAATTGCTTCCTCAGGATCCATTATTCATATCTTCATATTGGAATATTTTTACTGTCAAAGAAAACATCACAATAATATAAAATACAATATAATATAGTAGACCCACAAAAAACAACAAACCACATGACCCTGTTGTGCCACGCGGAAGGTGGAACTGAGAGAAGAAGAGAATCACATGGACACTGCATTTCTTTTTCTTTTTTTTTTCTTTGCGGTGTCCATGTATTTTTTCTTTTTCACTCCCTTCCACCTTCTGTGTGCAACAACCGGGTCATGTGTTTTTTTTTTTTTGTGTGTGTTTGCCCTCCTTTGTGGGTCTATTATTTTACATTTTTATTGTGATGTTTTATTTTTGACAGTTGCCATTTTCCAATATGAAGATATGGATCCTGAAGAAGCAATTTACAGACAAAATGCATCGATCCACTATGCATGTACATTACTTTGTAGACTGTTTGTTGCTAATGAATGTGGTTTTTAACTTTTTGTCTATTTTGCATGTTTGAATAAAACTATATCTTTTAAATATTTGGTGTTTTGGCATTTTACTAAGCTTATGTCGACTTACAAGCCCTTTTTATTTGCAATATGCAGTCCATAACACATCCTTTCTTTTCACAGGCTCCCACTATAGCCCCATCATCCTTTGTGCCCTTTCAACAGACAGAGCCCACTGAGCAATGGTTCAGCAAACAGACCAGAGAGGGTGGCTATGGTGAAGAGACTAGCAACAAAACAAGGCAAGGTGTGGTAGGAGCCAGTCACCTCAACAGCAGTAACGGCAGCCAACGCAAAGCAGGTGGTAGCCACTTGGAGCTCAACAATAGCCAACATCTAGAAGATGGGAATAAGACTAGCCAAACGTCTACCAGCAGTAGACCTCTTAAGGAGAGCGTTAGTTTAGACTTGATTAACTTTAGCCATCTCTTGAATGAGAGAAGCCAAGGTCCTGTTGGTGGGAGGGACGAAAAGGAACCCAGTCTCCGATATATGGGTGATGGATCCCAGTTTTGTAACAAAACCTCCATCAACAAATCTAGTGGCCAACCTCTTGTAGGAATTAGCCAGCCTAAGAAGAACATTGGGCAACTTACCAAAGCCCAGGAAACGGTTGCTATAAGTATGAGAAGTCTTCTCAACAGTGATCATTGTGAGTCAAGAAACCACGACAAACCCCAACACATTGATAAAGACTTCCAACACATTGATGAAGACCTGCTCAAGTCAAATGTGGCTGTTGAACTCAGTAGAAGACATTTATTTGATGATTATGTTAAAGAATTATCTAGCCAGCTCATGAAGAGTGGAAACCTGGATCTGAACCAACGACCGATTACTGACCTAAATATCACCAGTAGTGCCCAGTTTAGGGATATCGGTGGCCATAGCCAGTCGGCGACCTTTAAAGATTGCAACAGCCAAAGCTGGCTTAATCAAGCCATGTTGGACCACCATCTCCCCACCATGGGTTACACAAGCTTTAATGAAACTGAAAGAAGCCACCTCCGAGATGTTGGTGGTCATTCTTTTATTAGTGGTCATGGCCAACCTACTGTGCTAAAAGACAGTACTAGTAAACAAAATTGTGCCAGTCATGCCCGAGCCAAGGTTGTGGATGAAGAAAACTATTTGAAGGAGCTCAGAAACTTTATCGCTCATTCACAGACAACATCGACCATTCCCCATTTAAGCCCCATACATAAAGACCACATAATTGGTTCAAATCAGGAGATAAGAATTCATCCTGATCATAGAGAACAGTCATCCAGGAGTCTCCAGCCAAGTCACCGGATGACAGATCCAGAAGAAAGTTTCTTCCCTCTGCAAATGGAGGAGTTGAGTCAAAGTTTTGGCAGTCATCACGGATTTTTCCCTCTGGAGCCCCTTCCGGACAGAACAATGTCTGGAACTGGTAAGTCATACACCTAAGATATTAACCCATTCAATAGAAACCAATGCAATGAGTGACACCTCATGTTCATGAAAACACGGCCCATTCAATCACTCGAGACCAGTGACCTCACCAGCACTTTATATTTATGAGAACTCAGTCCAATCACTAGAGACCAGAGATATCACTGACACTTTGTACACATGGGAATACAGCCAGTCCAATAACTAGACAACAGTGATTTCACAGACACTTCATATTCATGAGAACACTGCCAGTCAATTCACTAGAGACCAATGACCTCATCAACACTTCATAGTGATGAGATCACAGCCCATCCAATCACTGGAGACCATCGTCACCACCGACACTTCATATTCATGAGGACACAGTCCGTCCAGTCACTAGAGACAAGTGACATCACCAACACTTCATAGTCATGAGAGCACAGCTTGTCCAATCACTAGAGACCAGTGACATCGCCAACAATTCACCAATCACTAGGGAGCAGAGACATCATCAACACCTTATATTCATGAGATCACAGCCCATCCAATCACTAGAGACCAGAGACCTCACCGACACTTTGTACACATGGGAACACAGCCGGTCCAATAACTAGACAACAGTGATTTCACAGACACTTCATATTCATGAGAACACTGCCTGTCCATTCACTAGAGACCAATGACCTCATCAACACTTCAGTGATTGGATGGGCTGTGATCTCATCACTATGGAGACCATCGTCACCACCGACACATCATATTCATGAGAACACAGTCTGTCCAGTCACTAGAGACAAGTGACATCACCGACACTTCATAGTCATGAGAGCACAGCTTGTCCAATCACTAGAGACCAGTGACATCGCCAACAATTCACCAATCACTAGGGAGCAGAGACATCACCAACACCTTATATTCATGAGATCACAGCCCATCCAATCACTAGAGACCAGTGACATCATCAACACTTCATATTCATGAGCAGAGCCTGTCCAATCACTAGAGACCAGTGACATCACGACACCTCATATTCATGACAACACAGCCTGTCCAATCACTAGACAAGTGACATCACCAACAATTCACCAATCACTAGGGACCAGAGACATCACCTACACCTTATATTCATGACAACACCGCCCATCCAATCGCTAGAGACCAGTGACATCACTGACACTACATATACATGAGAACACAAACTGTCCAGTCACTAGAGACCAGTGACATCATCAACACTTCATAGTCCCTAGATCAAAGCCCATCCAATCACTAGAGACAAGTGACATCACTGACACTTCATAGTCATGAGACCACAGCCTGTCCAATTGCTGGATACCAGTGATATCACTGACACTTCATAATCGTAAGATCACAGCCCATCCAATCACTAGAGACCAGTGACATGACGGACACATCATATTCATGGGGGCACAGCCCGTCCGATCACTGGAGACCAGTGACATAACTGACACTTTATAGTTTGTCCAATCACTAGAGACCAGTGACATCATCGACACTACATATACATGCAAACACAGCCTGTCCAGTCACTAGAGACCAGTGACATCATCGACACTTCATAGTCATGAGATCAGAGCCCATCCAATCACTAGAGACCAGTGACATCACTGACACTTTATATTCATGAGCACAGTTCGTCCAATCACTAGAGACCAGTGACATCATCGACACTACATATACATGAGATCACAGCCCATCCAATCACTGGAGACCAGTGACCTCACCGACACTTCATATTCATGAGAGCACAGTCTGTCACATAAAGTGTAGCTGGGGATGTAATTGTTGCACCATATGGAGGGGTGTGCATCGTGGATTCTCCCAAAGCCTTGTTATAGCTAGTCTTGCTTAAATAATCCATTTAAAGCAGGAAAAGTGTAATTTCTCTGACTGCTGTTTTATCTGCTTACTTGTGACCTTCTGTCTTCTCACAAACATAGCTTGTGAAATTGCAAGAAAATATCTTTAAAGAGCTTAGGCATCTTAAAGAGCTTAAAGTACTGTCTTCTACAAACACAAAGCTTTGACAGATGTCAGCCATTTTGAAAGCTTTGTAAGACCCATACCTGCCAAGGAATCCCAAGAGACACGTAGACTAAATCTTCAATTGGCACTTCTTTTTACTGTTCCATAAACCCGACCCCCTTTCACTGCTCACAGGCCTGCCAAGGACTCTCTGCCAAGGATGCAGAAATTTGGCATCTAGTTTTCCTACCTGCTCGGTATTGTATTGGGCACTGGGCGCACATAATGAATTCTTGCAGCTATAACAGCCAGAGATCTCATATATGTGAGGCTATTGTTTTTTGTAGACGTTGTGCTGTAAGGCCGCGTACACACGATCGGTCAAAACCGATGAAAACGAACTGAAGGACCGTTTTCATAGATCCAAACTGATCGTGTGTGGGCCCCATCGGTCAGTTAACCTTTGGTCAAAAAAAATTAGAACTTACTTTAAAATTTAACCGATGGATTCCTAACCGATAGGTCAAAACCGATCGTTGGTAAGCACGACCATCGGTTAAAAACCCGTGCATGCTCAGAATCAAGTCGACGCATGCTTGGAAGCATTGAACTTCATTTTTTTCAGCACGTCGTGTTTTACGTCACCGCGTTCTGACACGATCGGTTATTTAACCAATGGTGTGTCGGCACGACGGACCATCAGTCGGCTTCATCGGTTAACCGATGAACGGTCCTTCGGATGGACTGATTGTGTGTACGCGGCCTAAGTGACTCTGTCACTGCATAAAGATTGACTGCTTTACTAAAGCTGAATATAATTGTATCTGAGCACTACAAATTGAAAACGCTGTTTAATTTTTAACCACTTCCCATCCGGGCCATTTCTGGCACTTCGCTCCTACATGTAAAAATCATCATTTTTTTTCTAGAAAATTACTCAGAGCCCCCAAACATTATCTGTCTTTTTAGTGGAGACCCTAGGGAATAAATAGGTGGCCGTTGCAACTTTTTATGTCACACGGTATATTTGCACAGCGATTTTTTTCTAACAAAAAAAAAAAAGAAAACAGTTTAACGAATTAAAAAAAAAAAATGTTATGTTAGCCAAATTTTATAGTATAATGTGGAAGATGATGTTACCCTGAGTAAATAGATACCCAACATGTTGCACTTTAAAATTTCACACATTTGTGGAATAGCACCAAATTTTGGTACTTTAAAATGAATGCGTTCGCTTTCGTGCACGAGCACATGGGAACGGGGGCGCTTTAAAAAATGTTTTTTTATTTTTTTATTTACTAATTATACACCATAGTATAACTGTCAAACAGTCCAGCATGAATGTGCATAGACAATACAAAATGATGATGAGGTTCTTCAATGCAGTTTATCTCCAACACCGTGCCTCATATAGTGCAATATGCTCATATCAAAGTGCTTCACCGAAGTGATATATTTATACCGTGTTTCCCCGAAAATAAGCCCGGGTCTTATATTAATTATGCCAACAAAAGTCACAGTAGGGCTTATTTTCGGGGTAGGTCTTACAATGTAATGTGCTGTCTTCTCTCCCTCCCTGCCTATCAGGAATCCCCAGTGTGAACTGAGTTAAAATGCTTGTACAATCCTATAATCCACTCTATTACAGTAGTATATAATGTACAATGTGTGCGTTTCTGTAATACAATTGTGCCAAATACATTTGTTATAGCGCCGCTCTGCATTTTTGTTACCCGCCGGAGCTCTCTTCCCCGCAATTATATTACAGAAACACACACATTGTACATTATAAACTACTGTAATATAGTGGATTATAGGATTTTACAAGCATTTTTAACTAGGGCTTATTTTCGGGGTAGGGCTTATATTGCAGCCCTCTTGGAAAATAACGCTAGGTCTTATTTTCAGGGTAGGTCTTATTTTTGGGGAAACAGGGTATGTGCTCACCAGATGTCCCTGGCCACAGAGTGAACACCAGGGGCTAGATTCAGAAAGAATTTACGTTGGCGTATCTATTGATACGCCACGTAAATTCAAAGCTGCGCCGGCGTATCTTCTTTCTGTATTCAGAAAGCAAGATACGCCGAAATTAGGCTAAGATCCGACTGGCGTAAGTCTCTTACGCCGTCGTATCTTAGTTGCATATTTACGCTGGCCGCTAAGTGGCGCTTCCTTCGATTCACGCAAGGAATATGCTAATTAGGTAGATACGCCGATTCAGAAACGTACGTCCGTCCGGCGCATTTTTTTACATCGTTTACGTTAGGCTTTTTCCGGCGTAAGTTACCCCTGCTATATGAGGCGTATCCTATGTTAAGTATGGACGTCGTTCCCGCGTCGAATTTTGAAAATTTTACGTTGTTTGCGTAAGTCGTTCGCGAATAGGGCTGTACGTAAGTTATGTTCACGTCTAAAGCATTGACGATTTGCGGCGTAATTTTGAGCATGCGCACTGGGATTCTTGACGTAAAAAAACATCAAATACGTGGGGTCACATTTAATTTTAAATAAAACACATCCACATTTGAATTAGGCGGGCTTACGCCGGACCACATACGCTACGCCGCCGTAACTTAGGGCGCAAGTTCTTTATGAATACGGAACTTGCGCCCTAAGTTACGGCGGAGTAACGTATCTGAGATACGTTGCGCCCGCAGAAAATTACGCCGGGCTATCTGAATCTAGCCCAAGGCGTATAAATATAGGGACTCCTTCCTTATTAGGCTCAATCCTTCCAAATCGCATGTGATTCCAATCAGCAATCTCCCAAATAAATCCGATTCCCACTTGATCATAAATGTAAATGATTGAGAGTGAAATACTTGGTGGAGTATCATTTACATTTATGATCAGAAAAAGAAAATATGGACAGCCGCACTCCAAAAAACCTTGATGGTTGTCTTTATTAAAAAAGAAAAAATGCACTACAAGTCACAGCACACTAGTGTAGTGTGCTGTGACTTGTAGTGCATTTTTCCTTTTTTAATAAAGACAACCATCAAGGTTTTTTGGAGTGCGGCTGTCCATATTTTCTTTTTCCATTTGTTGCCTTGTGCATCGCCAGCACCCTTGATCTCCTGAGACTACACTGATCATCCTAACACAATCCACCTGGAGCAGTAACTTTCGGCACTGCGTCGCATTAACTGACAATTGCGCGGTCGTGCGACGTGGCCCCCCAAACAAAATTGGCGTCCTTTCTCTTTCGTTCATAGACGGACACAGCCTTCATTGACCTTAGGGTTATGCTTCTTCCTACCAGGAGATTTAGGCAGAATTCTACAGCACTTAAGGTGTTAAAAACTTTCCTTCATGCCGCTCCTCCCAGGGGGCGTGGCTCCCCCAGGCATAACCCCCACTCTGCTTTAGCAGCCTCAGTTTGTTTCTGCCTAACCGTCAGGAGAGTCAGGCTCTCTCTGGAGTCCTGGACTCTGGAGTTTTTTCTTGCAAATTTTTTTGCATCTTGCGAGTTTTTTCCTCGCTTTTTTATTTTTATTTTTGAATCCTGCGATTCTTCTATCAACAGCCGACTGGGTGACAGGCTGGGTCCTCGACCCTTGTAGTCCCCCCAGGTTCGGCCTTCGAGCGTGTGCCGGCCCTCAGCTCCGCTTTGGGACGTCCACGAAAGGCCCCATTGCTCCATGGGCGGCCGGGGAACTTCAGTTCTAGGGCACACATATGACCGGTCTCTATGGCCTTGTCACAGTGTGTCTGGCTGACAACCATGCCGTTCGCGGACGTTGGTTCTGTCTGGGATACCTCCAGCCGGGTAGTCGCAGGACAGGTAAGTAGTGGCTGTGCTGTTCTCCTTATAGTTATTTGTACATTACATTATTAATCTTTATTTCTACATGTTTGTTTTCATGCATTTCTTTCACTGCTGCCATCTGCTGGCCAGAATTTGCATGCCACACGTCCCTGTTCTTGTTAGTAAAGTTTTTTCTATTCGGAGGCGTGGACTCTCGCTGGGCAGGTCTCTTCACTGGGAGCAGCCATTTTCAGTATCTCCTCATGGCTGTGTGACTAGACACTCCACATTTTTGGGCTCCAGAGAAGGCATCAGTTTTTGACCACGCAGAAGTCAGCAGTAGTTAGCAGCAGCTCTGCAGCCACAGCAGCTAGCCTCAGGACATATTCTAACAAGTCAGCATTGATACCACTACTACAGAACAGTATTGTATCACCGTTTGTTGTCTTATCTGGATTGAATAAACCCACGCTGATTTCATCTTCATGTCTGAGTCTGGATCCATCTAACCTGAACATCTGCCGGTCCTGTCTGCCCCACTGCTTGGATACGAAGGTAAGAAGTCACACAGCTATTATCAGTTATACCTTCATTCGCCTTCATGTGGGAACAGAACAGTCAAAAACTGCCTTAATGTCCACACCCCAGTCACAGATTCCCTCAGAGTTACCACACTAAGGAATCTCCCCTGCAACAGGCCTATCTGCAGCGAATCTGCCCGGCTACAGTGCATGTTCCACAAGTCTAAGGGCAAGCACCGCATGTCCACAGTATCTTTACTGTTGCCTGAAAGCCCTCCACAACTCATCAAGCCGTTTCCTATATCCCATATCAATCTTTGCTCGCATAGCAGAACTGTTAACGCACACGGGGTCCCTCTCTAACCTAAACCCCCGCAAATCACTTAAAACACCTGAGGAACCTTGCCAGAGTGCCCCAGCCTAGCCACACTGCAATTTTCAGCCCCCAATTCAAAAGTTTATTTTCTTAAAGAGACAGCGCACCTTAAATCAAAATGGACAAAAAGGACCTTGCACAGTTCCCCAGTGATGAAACAGAGCTAATGCAGCCTGATACTGATCACCAAGAAGTACAGGAAGCAGAACCCACACTTCCAGCAGACCAAGTCGTGCGACCAAGACGCTCCCTCAAACCGACAATAAAGGTCAGGGAAAACTATCAAACCACAAAAGATGAGCTATGCGATAACCTGGAAGAGCTATGGGAGCGAGTTTCCTCCCTCATGTCAGGACTTAAATCCTCTGGTGATACCTCAAGCTTACAAGTTGGCATCAGGCGGCTGAACACAGCTCATGAAGGATACAAGAGACTGTTCACAAGGTATATAACCTTTCTAAAAAACATTAATAATGATGAAGCCCTTTCAGAACTGAGCAAGGCAGAATCTATAGACATTCAAAGAGACACCATGGTGCTGCTTGCTAAAGATAAAGCGGAACTCCGCATCTCCCATTTGCAAGAAACTAGATCACACAGATCAAATTCATCCAAACATTCCTCTCGGTCATACAGATCATCGTGCTCAAGAAGCTCAACCCTAAGCGACAGACTACTAGAGGCCCGCATAAATGCAGAGCAATCCAAAGCCAGACGTTCCTTCACTGAAAAAGAAGCTCTGGCAAAAGCAGAAGCAGAGGCCAAGAGGGCAGACGCAGAATCAGAGGCCAAGAGGGCAGAAGCAGAAGCAGAGGCTCGAATAAAGATTCTTGAATCAGAGATGGAAGAGGAAGTTGCATTAGCTAAAGTAAGACTACTTGAGCAAGCATTAAGCCAAGGTCTTGATCCAGTCTGCTCGCTACCGCAGGAGGTAGAAGATTCAGCTTACCGCACCAGCGACTATGTACTGAAACAATTATCTGCATCACCCCCAGTATGCAGTACCGTCCAAGCTGACAACGCCGAAACCTCAAAGTCATCTCCACCTACAGTGCCAGTGTCACTTACAGCACCCGAGAAATCTGATGGTGTTCACCCAGATGTGCCTTCTCAAGGACAGTTATTACGAAACTACAAAAAGGGCCATCAGGCGTTTCCTGGCCTACCTCCACAGCTCAAGCAGCAGTCCTCACGATCTACAGAGACTAGATCACAGCTCAACCCTGCAGCAGCATCATTCTACCTGGATGCATCTCACCCTTTCACGCCGCAAAGCCTACACGCCCCGGCGGCACCACAGGTTGTCGTGGCAACAAGCAGTGAGAAATCAGATATGTCTGAGTTGGCCAGGATTATGGCGATCAGAGAGCTAATTAACACAAGTCTCTCAAAATTTGATGACCGTGCAGAGAGCTACAGAGCTTGGAAGGCATCTTTCAAGGCCACCATTGCCAACCTCAAACTAGACGCAGAGAAGGAGCTCAACCTCATGATCTCATGGCTGGGTCCAAGCTCCACAAATCGCATCAAGAGCCTCAGAACTGTCTATGTGGGACAAGCAGAAGCAGGTCTCGCTGCCGCCTGGCAGAGACTCGAACGTACCTTCGGCAGTGCAGAAGCAATAGAGAAGGCCCTATTTAAGAGATTGCAGAACATTCCAAAGATCAATCTTAAGGACGTCCATAAGCTTCAGGATTTGAGTGACCTGCTCATGGAACTAGAGCTTGCCAAAAGAGACCCTCGTCTGATCGGGCTATGCTACCTGGATACAGCCCATGGAGTGAACCCAATTGTCGTGAAACTACCATACAGTCTGCAAGAAAAGTGGGCGGCATCAGTCTCAAGGTACAAAAGGGTGCATGACATCACCTTTCCCCCATTTATTCATTTCTGCAGATTCATTGAAGAACAGTCCCAGATGAGGAATGACCCCAGCCTCGATTTCCTGGAGTTCAACACTACAGCTCCAGCGACACCATCACCAAGGTATGAGAGTGCCATGCATAAACACAGAGACTTTAAGAGCAGCGTGAGTGTTAGAAAGACTAACCTACCATCTTCTGCAGCACCCACGGGTAAACAGTACAATACCTCATCAGGAGACAAGTCCTTCAATCGTGAATGTCCCATTCATAAAAAAACACACTCACTGAACAAATGCAGAGGGTTTAGATCCAAACCCATACAGGAGCGCAAGAAGTTCCTCAGCGAGCTTGGGGTATGTTTCAGATGCTGCGCTTCATTGGAGCACATGGCTAAGGACTGTAAATCCATCATCAAGTGTGAGGAGTGTCATAGTGAAAGACATGCCTCGGCTATGCACCCAGTTCCACTGCCCAGAGACTCACCAGCTGCCGTCGCCACCAGTCCCGCTCCAAGTCATGGCGGGGAGCCCCAGAACCACGCTAACGCAGCCGCCGCTGTTTCCTGCTCATGTTTGGAAGTATGTGGCGAGGGCCAGGGTGAGAAATGTTGTGCCCGAATATGCCTAATCAAGGTCTATCCAGAGGGACTACCAGAAAAGGCAGTAAAAATGTATGCCATCATCGATGACCAAAGCAACCGGTCCCTAGCAGGACCTAAATTCTTTGAAGCCTTTGGGATAAAGGGACCATCAGAACCCTACATCTTAAACACCTGCTCAGGCCGCATTGAGACTAGCGGCAGGAGGGCGCAAGGATTCATTGCTTCCCCCATCAGTGGGAATACCGAAATACCCCTACCAACACTGATTGAATGCGATCAAATACCCAACCATAGGGATGAGATTCCTACCCCAGAAGCTGCGTTTCACCAACCGCACCTAAGGCACCTAGCCAACGTTATCCCACCTATGGACAACAATGCTGAGATTCTACTCCTGCTTGGCAGAGACAATCTAAGAGTGCACAAGGTGCGTCAACAGTGTAATGGTCCTGACTACGCACCATATGCCCAGAGGCTGGACCTGGGATGGGTAGTCATAGGAAATGTATGCCTGGATCAACCAGAAATCGACTCCTTCAAAACGTACGTGCGTGGAGACGGACGCACAACTTGTATTAAGCCGTGTCCTCATCACTATGAAGTGAAGGAGAAGTCTCCAGACCTCGTACAACCACCTGACATCATTTCTCCCCTCTTTGCTGACGATTCGGGGAGATCAGTCTTCCACACATCCAAGGATGACGATAAGGTAGCCTTATCAGTAGAAGACAGAGAGTTCTTTAAAGACAAAACCAATCACTGGGTTTCTCCATTACCCTACGGAACCACCAGGGTAAGACTCCCGGACAATCAGGAGCAAGCGCCATCCAGATCTAACTCTCTTCAGCGCACCATGGACAGCAAGCCTGAGACGAGAGAACACATTGTCGTATCATCCGAACTTAATCCAGCAGATCACGCCACCAGGCCTACGTCTGTGGGTTCCTTTGCTAAATCTACTTGGCTTACTGGCCCAGAGTTTCTGCTAGGACGGGCAGACAAATGTGAACAGGAAGTTTACAGCATCCAGGATCCGGATAATGATCCAGAAATCCGCGCCGAAGTTAGCGCATTAGTCACTGAAACAAAGCAGACCTCCAGGCTTGACTGTCATCGTTTTGAACATTTCTCCAGTTGGATGAGACTTGTCAGAACCATTGCAAGGTTAGTACACATCGCCAGATGTTATCACAATACTCAGGAAGATAAAGATTGTCACGGTTGGCACGTCTGCCATAAACCATTCTCTGCTGAGGACATTTCTCATAGCGAGTCTCTCATAACACGTCATGTCCAGCAGCAGGAATTTAACGTAGAATGGAAGTGCTTGAACAACAGACAGCAGATTCCTATAAAAAGTCCCCTTGCAAACTTAAACCCAATTATGGACAGTTTTGGCCTGCTCAGAGTCGGTGGTCGTTTGAATCAAGCCCACCTAGGAGTTGCGGAGCAAAATCCTGTCATTATTCCCAGCAAACATCATATCACCACGTTGCTGATCCGACATTACCACAAAAAGACTGAACACCAGGGCAGACAAATCACTGAGGGCAAGTTAAGGTCTGCGGGTCTTTGGATTATCGGTATGAAGAAACGTGTAGCCCAACTACTGCATGACTGTGTGCACTGTCGTAAAGCCAGAGGAAAACAGCTACACCAACAAATGGCCGACTTGCCCGCGGATAGACTATGCACAGAGCCGCCCTTCACCTACACTGGCCTAGACGTCTTTGGACCATGGATGGTGTCCGCACGTAGAACCCGTGGTGGTCACGCAAACAGTAAACGTTGGGCCGTGCTATTTACTTGCATGAGTGTGCGAGCCGTTCATATAGAGGTGATAGAATCTATGGACACATCCAGCCTCATTAATGCCTTAAGACGGTTCTTCGCCATCAGAGGACCAGTGAAACAGTTGAGGTCAGACCAGGGAAGTAACTTCATTGGCGCCTGTAGAGAACTGAACATCGACACTAAGCCTATCCAAGATCAGTTGGCGGAGAAAGGTTGCACCTGGATTTTTAATCCTCCTCATAGTTCCCACATGGGGGGTTCCTGGGAGAGAATGATCGGGATCTCACGCAAAATCTTAAATTCTATGTTGATGGATGTAAACTCTTCAAGACTTACGCACGAGACTCTCGTCACTCTTCTCGCTGAAGTTTCAGCTATCATCAATTCAAGACCCCTTGTGCCAGTATCTATGGATCCTGAAACACCAGCCATACTGTCTCCGGCTATTCTACTTACCCAAAAAACGGACAATATGCTCAC
This sequence comes from Rana temporaria, assembly GCF_905171775.1. Taxonomy (NCBI): domain Eukaryota; kingdom Metazoa; phylum Chordata; class Amphibia; order Anura; family Ranidae; genus Rana; species Rana temporaria. The sequence goes on along the minus strand of NC_053491.1, from coordinate 462,021,939 downwards.
GCCTAGTGGAGAATTTACCCATGGGAATATCTACCAAAAACACTGGAAACGTGTACAACACCTGGCAGATTATTTCTGGAACAGATGGCGTAAGGAGTATCTCAATATTCTTCAAGGAAGGAGGAAATGGCAACATCAAAAACCAAACTTGAAAGAAGGAGACCTCGTATTAATGAAGGAGCAACAAACCGAAAGGATCACCTGGCCTATGGGACTAATTACAAAGGTTCTTCCTAGCAAGGATGGCAAGGTCCGAAAGGTGGAGCTGAAGATCTTCAGGAAGGGTGAGCTTAAAACTTTTGCAAGGCCGATTAACGAACTCATTCTAATATTACCCATCGAGAACGTTCCCGAAGGATGAAAAAGGACTGAACTCGAACTTCACAGTTTTATCCGCTATGGGTCAGCCAACCCACTATGTCATGTTTATTGCATTTCACATGTTCTTTGTTACAGGTTGTATTATATTTTTATGGACATTCGTCATAGTGAAATCTCCTTACGTAAATTTCAGACGGGGAGTGTGCTGTTCTCCTTATAGTTATTTGTACATTACATTATTAATCTTTATTTCTACATGTTTGTTTTCATGCATTTCTTTCACTGCTGCCATCTGCTGGCCAGAATTTGCATGCCACACGTCCCTGTTCTTGTTAGTAAAGTTTTTTCTATTCGGAGGCGTGGACTCTCGCTGGGCAGGTCTCTTCACTGGGAGCAGCCATTTTCAGTATCTCCTCATGGCTGTGTGACTAGACACTCCACATTTTTGGGCTCCAGAGAAGGCATCAGTTTTTGACCACGCAGAAGTCAGCAGAAGTCAGCAGTAGTTAGCAGCAGCTCAGCAGCAGCTCTGCAGCCACAGCAGCTAGCCTCAGGACATATTCTAACAAGTCAGCATTGATACCACTACTAAAGAACAGTATTGTATCACCGTTTGTTGTCTTATCTGGATTGAATAAACCCACGCTGATTTCATCTTCATGTCTGAGTCTGGATCCATCTAACCTGAACATCTGCCGGTCCTGTCTGCCCCACTGCTTGGATACGAAGGTAAGAAGTCACACAGCTATTATCAGTTATACCTTCATTCGCCTTCATGTGGGAACAGAACAGTGGCCCCTTACTCAGGTAAGTGGTCTGGCTGGAATGTTTTCCCTTGGGAGGTCGACTGAGGGTTTTCCCCTGCTTTCCTCTCTCCCTTATTCCTCTCCCTCCTTCCCCCTTTGGGTGACTGCTGCGCAGGGTTTTTTTTTCTCTGGGGCTCATTTTTTTCACTCGTGGTATGGCTGGGGCTGTTCTGTGTCACTGCAGGGGACTGTGGTGGACATTCTGGGCATTTTTGTGTGTGCTGTGTACTGTCTTGGTGTACTGTCATTTTTGGGTACACTGTCTTTTTAAAACTGCGCAATGGCGGCCATTTTGCCGGAGCCGCGCTTGTAGTATTCGGCGGCCATTTTCTTGTGGCCGGCGCCGTTTTCAGCACTAGTTCGGCCTCTAGTGGCCGTTTCAGCGGGGAAAAAAGACCGCAAATCATCTGAGGGGACAGACGCAGCACTGCAGCTTCTCCTCAGCACACACTTGCCTTCACAGACCGCGCTGTACCAGGGGGTGGTGAGTCTCAGGGGGCCCCATACTGTGCTATAGCGGCCGGGAGGTGACCTGTGGGGGACTTTTTTCCTGCCCTTGGCAGTAGGGGTGAAACGGCAACGGCAATATGGAGCCTGAATCAGGCCCCTCATTCCTTACAATGCCGGGATTAACCCTTAGCGCCCCTTGCCCTGCCACATCTGTTGAGTCGGTGTCGGCTGTCCTGGAGTCTTTCTCACCAGGTTTGAAGCAGCCAGTGCTCGGTTGGGGGGTAAAAAGCGCCCTCCAGCTTCCTCCGGATCGTCGGCTAGCCCTGTCCGGGGCTGTCCAGGATCTTCTGGACAGGGGGGTGGTTGTGCCGGTCCCCTCGCTGGAACGGTTTCAGGGGTTCTACTCCAATCTGTTCGTGGTCCCCAAGAAGGGAGGGGTTCGCCCTGTCCTGGACCTAAAGGCCCTCAACTCCTTTGTCAAGGTGCAGCGATTCAGGAAGGAGTCGGTCCGTTCTATAATAGCGTCCCTCCACCAGGGGGACTTCATGGCGTCCTTAGACATCATGGACGCATACCTGCATGTTCCCGTTTGCACAAGCCACCAAAGGTATCTGCGCTTTGCGATCGGGGAGGACCACTATCAATTCGTGGCCCTCCCGTTCGGGCTGGCGTCGGCACCACGGGTGTTCACCAAGGTGCTCGCCCCGATCCTGGCCTTGCTAAGGCAGCGAGGGATCGCTATCGTGGGATACCTGGACGACCTTCTCCTGAGAGCTTCTTCAGGCTCAGAGTTAGAGGAGGACGTGTCCATCACGTGTCGGACTCTGCAGGAGTTCGGCTGGCTTCTGAATCTCAGAAAATCAGTGTTGGTTCCGTCCCAGAGGCTGGAACACCTGGGGATGGTTTTGGATTCGGGGGAGGCAAAAGTGTTCCTCCCATCGGAAAAACTGCTGACCCTGCAATCTGCAGTGACAGTTGTTGACCCAGAAGTGGTCATCTCTTCGCTTCTGCATGTGGGTTCTGGGTCTGATGGTGGCCTCCTTCGAGGCGGTTCCGTATGCCCAATTCCACACCAGGGTACTACAGAAGGAGATTCTGTCACGATGGGACAGGGTCCCATCTTCTCTGGATCGCCAGATTCGGTTGAGCCATCTGGCCAAGTCTTCCCTGGCATGGTGGCTGACCTCTCCGGTGCTTTGGTCCGGGAAGTCTTTTCTTCCGTGCCGCTGGACAGTGGTCACGACGGATGCCAGCCTCTTCGGCTGGGGGGGCGTCTGGGGCACCCAGTCAGCCCAGGGGCGCTGGACTCGGGAGGAGTCCCGCCTGCCGATCAATATCCTGGAGCTCCGAGCAATCAAGCTGTGCCTTGTCAGGTGGTCGCTGGAGCTACAGGGCCGTCCTGTCAGGATCCAGTCCGACAACGCCACGGCCGTGGCGTACGTCAATCATCAGGGCGGCACAAGGAGCTTGGCCGCGGCGCTGGAGGTCGCTCACATACTTCGGTGGGCCGAAAGGTCCGTTCCGGCCCTGTCGGCGGTATACATTCCGGGAGTTCTGAATTGGCAAGCCGACTTCCTAAGTCGCACGACTCTGGATCAAGGGGAGTGGTCTCTCCACCCGGAGGTGTTTCAGGTCCTGTGCCAAAAATGGGGCACTCCAGACGTGGACCTTCTGGCGTCCCGTCTCAATCGGAAGGTACCACGGTTTGTGGCCAGGTCAAAGGACCCGTGGGCAGACGCGTCAGACGCGTTAGTGGCTCCCTGGGGTCAATATCACCTGATTTACGCCTTCCCTCCTCTAAGGCTCCTACCCCGCCTGCTGCGCAGGGTGGAAGCCGAAGGGATTCCAACGATCCTGATCGCCCCAGATTGGCCGCGTCGCTCTTGGTACGCGGACCTGGTACGTCTGGTGGCAGACGCCCCCTGGCGTCTGCCTCTGAGGGAAGATCTCCTGTCTCAGGGCCCGATCTTCCATCCTGCTTTACGGTCACTGGCTTTAACGGCGTGGCTGTTGAGAACCAGGTACTGAAGGACCGGAGCCTGTCGGGCCCGGTAATCTCTACCATGCTGCGTGCACGGAAGTCCACTTCTCGAAAAATTTACATCGTACATGGAAAGCATACATCTCTATGTGTGAGGAGATGAAGTGGCACCCCCGTACATACGTGGTGTCCCGGATCCTGCTGTTCCTACAGCGGGGAGTGGACCAGGCTCTTGCCTTGAGCACGATCAAGAGCCAGATTTCTGCTCTGGCTGTTTATTTTCAGCGTCCCTTGGCAGCGAATTCTTTGGTTCGCACGTTTGTGCAGGGGGTCCGGCATGTGGCCCCCCCCCCGGTGCGCCCTCCGCTACCTTCTTGGGACTTGAATTTTGGTCCTCTCGGCGCTTCAGCGTGCTCCCTTTGAGGACATTCGGGAGATCCCTTTGCTGACCTTGTCGCAGAAGGTGGTCTTTCTGGTAGCTATTACCTCTATCAGACGAGTGTCTGAACTGGCGGCCTTGTCTTGCAAGGCCCCCTACTTGGTCATCCATCAGGATAAGGCGGTGCTGCGCCCGCGGCCTTCTTTTCTTCCGAAGGTCGTTTCGGCCTTTCACATTAACGAGGACATTGTTGTTCCATCATTATGTCCTCAGCCGAAGAACCCGAAGGAAGCCATTTTACATTCTCTGGATGTGGTTCGGGCCCTTTGAGTTTACTTGTCGGCGACAGCTCCGTTCCGGAAGTCGGACTCGCTGTTCGTGTCTGTGTCCGGTCCCAGTAAGGGCCTGGCAGTCTCGTCGGCCACCATTTCCAGGTGGATCCGACAGGTTGTGCTTCAGGCCTACGCCCTGAAGGGGCGGGCGCCTCCCTTTCGGGTCACGGCGCATTCGACCAGGGCGATCGGGGCCTCCTGGGCTTCCGACACCAAGCCTCTGTGTTACAGGTGTGTAAGGCTGCGACCTGGTCGTCGGTCCACACTTTTTCAAAGTTTTATAAGGTGGATGTGAGTGCATCTTCTGATGCCTCCTTCGGCCGCAGGGTGTTACAGGCAGCAGTTTAAGGTTGGAGTTCCTCCGTTGAGTAACTCCGGTTTTGTTTGGGGTGTAACCTGTTTTTGCTGTGTTATCTTTCCCACCCCTCGAATTTTTTTGACACTGCTTGGGGACGTCCCTAAGGTCAATGAAGGCTGTGTCCGTCTATGAACGAAAGAGAAAAAAGGATTTTTGTACTCACCGTAAAATCCATTTCTCTGAGTTCATAGACGGACACAGCACCCACCCCTCCTTTGTTTGTACTGCTTGTTACGAACTGAGGCTGCTAAAGCAGAGTGGGGGTTATGCCTGGGGGAGCCACGCCCCCTGGGAGGAGCGGCATGAAGGAAAGTTTTTAACACCTCAAGTGCTGTAGAATTCTGCCTAAATCTCCTGGTAGGAAGAAGCATAACCCTAAGGTCAATGAAGGCTGTGTCCGTCTATGAACTCAGAGAAATGGATTTTACGGTGAGTACAAAAATCCTTTTTTTTATTTTATTTTCTCACAAATAGAGCTTTCTTTTGGTGGTATTTGATCACCTCTGCGGTTTTTAGTTTTTGCGCTATAAACAAAAATAGAGCGACAATTTTGAAAAAAATAATTTTTTTTGCTATAATAAATATCCCCCAAAAATTTCTAAAAAAATATTATTTTTTTCCTCAGTTTAGGCCGATATGTATTCTTCTACATATTTTTCATCAAAAAAAATCGCAATAAACGTTTGATTATAGCGTTTACAAAATAGGGGGTAGTTTATGGCATTTTTATTAATGTTTTTTTTTTTTTTTTTTTTTTACTAGTAATGGCGACGATCAGCAATTTTTTTTTTTTTTTTTTCGGTACTTCGACATTATGACTTCGGACACTTTTGACACATTTTTGGGACCATTGGCATTTTTATAGCAATCGGTGCTATAAAAATGCATTGGATTACTATACAAATGCCACTGGCAGGGAAGGGGTTAACACTAGGGGTCGGGGAAGGGATTAAGTTATTAATGTTCCCTGGGTGTGTTCTAACAGTAGGGGGGGGTGGACTCGCTAGGGGAAAATTACTGATCGCTGTTCATACATTGTATGAACAGACGGTCAGGCATTTCTCCCCTGACAGGACCGGGAGCTGTTTACACACACAGCTCCCGGTCTTCGCTCTGTAACGAGCGATCGCGGGTGCCTGGCGGTGATCGTTCCCGCCGGGCACGCGCGTCGGGATCAGGGATGAGTGGGCAGCGCGCACGCGCCCCTAGTGGCCGCTTCGCGAGGTGACGTATAGCTACGTGCTCTCGCGCAGGGGAGCCGACCTGCCGCCGTATAACTGCGGCAACTGCTTGACAAGTAGTTAAAGAAAAAAAAAAAAACAAGACTTTAGTATCACTTTAAACCCTTGTTCCTTCTGGTTTCTGCCATCACTAAGTGGGAGGAACGGCATCTGGCCAAGGAACCGGATGCTTACATACTTACCGAGTGGGACCCCTTTTCGCAGCCTGTAAAAGTAATCCAGCAGCTATTGGGCTTTGAAGATTACTTTTATATTGAAGAGAATGGCCGGCCCTAAAAAATGATATCTCGACCATTGCTGCAGTGATGACCGAGATATCACCCTTCCAATCCAGCAACGTACCGATACGTCGCTGGTTGGTAAGTGGTTAAAGTGACGCTAAACAATATAGTCCATCTCAGGAGTATGCAAGTAAGGGTGGCTATGTTCCTACATACAGGCCAACCATAGAGAAAGAACATGGCCACTCTTAACCAGTTAACAACCGCCCTATAGACGATATACATCTACAAGGCGCTTGCTTAACTCTGGGAGGACGTCCATGGACGTCCTCCCAGAATCGCGTGCCCTCTGGGGCGCGCACACGGGAATGTCCGTGACCGCCGGGTCCTCCGGACCCGGCGCATCACGGTAAATCGCCGCTGATAGCGGCGGTTTACCACGTGATCGCTCCGTCCAATGACCAATTCCTCCCTCCCCTCTTTTCCCGAACGGTACAGTGTGAGAGGGAGGGGGGGAGAGAGCAGATGCAGCACGAGTGCTGTGGGCTGGATCTGTGACACATGCAGTCACAGATCCAGCCAGCCATCCATCCATCCCTGCTCAGCCATCCCTGCCCCATACTGTGCAATACCACACACCTATACTGTGCAATACTCTGCAATACCCCACACTACTCTGCAATACCCCACACTACTCTACAATACCCCACAATACCCTGCAACGTCGCCTATGGGGATTTTTAAGTACCGAAGTTTGGCGCCATTCCACGAGCGTGTGCAATTTTGAAGGGTGACATGTTGGGTATCTATTTACTCGGCGTAACTCCATCTTTCACATTTATGCAAAAGAATGAAGAAAAAATACTACATTTGCTAAATTTTATAACAGAAACAAAGAAAAATTCATTTTTTTACAGAATTTTCAGTCTTTTTTTCTCTTATAGCGCAAAAAAATAAAACCCAATGGTGATTAAATACCACCAAAAGAAAGCTCTATTTGTGTGAAAAAAAGGACGAAAATTTAATTTGGGTACAGTGTTGTATGACTGAGTAATTGTCATTCAAATTGTGAGAGCACCGAAAGCTGAAAATTGGTCTGGTGAGGAAGGGGGTTTACGTGCCCAGTGATCAAGTGGTTAAAGGAAGCTGAGAGCACTAGTGGGGACTTTTTGCATTAAGAATACATACTTAAAGCGGAGTTCCGGCCACAATTTCACTTTTTAAATATAAATACCCCTGTAATACACAAGCTTAATGTATTCTAGTAAAGTTAGTCTGTAAACTAAGGTCCGTTTTGTTAGGTTGTTACAGCATTTAGACACTTTATAAAATAGAAATTGACTGGGGCCATCTTAAGTGTGGGCATCATGAAGCCAGACTGTATGACTTCCTGGATTTCAGCCTTGCAGATCTTGCACATGCTCAGTGCTGCACAAGCAGTGTCAGATCAGGTTTCAACACCTGTGCTGTCCAAGTCACATGATTCTTTGAGACTGGGGAGTGCACAGACTCCTGGAAAGTTACACCCACTAAATTCCCAGGAGTCTGTGCGGTGTAGGTTAGGAAGCATTAAGCACCTAGGAAGTGCAGGAAGTGGGAAGATTAACTATTCTGCCTAGCACCAACACTTTGAAGGCATCTAAAAAAAAAAAAAAAATCGTAAAGGACTAATGACATTTTTTTAAAACTACTGATGTAATGTTATATTTATGGGTGGAACTCCACTTTAAATAGAATATTCTTTTTTAAACCTGAGTTTAGTGTAACTTTAATACCTGATCCTGGAGGAGCCACAAGTAATAAATGATAAGCAAAGGTCTTTATTGGGAAGCAAACTTTTGAACCTTTTCTGTTGGCACGAGTACATGATCTACTATTCCTAGTCGGCAAAGCGTTAACAGAGCTTCTTGTAATGACTGGCATATAGTTGAACACAGAAAATCCAGGCTAAGCACTGCACGGGGATTTGCAGGAAGATGGATACAAGAAGGGTTAAGAGCAGTCAGGCCGCACACAAGTCACTTACAGCTAGCAGCTCATCCCCAGCCTAATCTGCTGTGTGAAGGCGGCATTCAGATTTCTGTATGTTTGACCATCAAACTTGGCTTTGTAGGCAAACATATGGAAATCACGTAAATTACTGGGTTCAGATGTCTCCTGTGAAGGGTACTGTAATGCCGCGTACACACGATCTGGCTTTTGCCCAACCAAAAGCTCATCGGAATTCCGACGCATTCCATCGGAGTAAAAAAAAACCACATTCTATATTTAAACTCTGATGGAATTCATCGGAATTTCCGATGGAATTTCCGATGGGGCATACACACGGTCGGAATTTACGATGGAAAAAGTCCGTCTGCCTTTTTCCATCTAAAATTCCGATCGTGTGTACGCGGCATTAGGCTTCAAAATGTGGCATTGGACACGCTTTTTTAAAGAAAACTCTGAATGCCAATCAAAGGCCCTCACTATAAAAAAAAATGGTGGCCTTAAGCCCTGTACACACGATCGGTTTGTCTGATGAAAATGGACCGTTTTCATCGGACAAACCGATCGTGTGTGGGCCCCATCGGTTTGTTTTCCATCGGTGAAAAAAAATAACATGTGTTAAATTTTTCCTATGGCTAAAAAAAGGATCGTCTGTGTGGAAGTCCATCGGTCAAAAATCCACGCATGCTCAGAATCAAGTCGACGCATGCTCGGAAGCATTGAACTTCATTTTTCTCAGCATGTCATAGTGTTCACTTCTCAACTTTAATGTGACATGTCATTTTGCTTAGGGCCCCAGGGAGGTCAGGATCGGTGACTGATGAAAGTCAGCTTCATCAGATATCCGACAAAAAAAATCCATCGGATTAGATTCGATCAGATATCCGATCGTGTGTACTTCGATCGGATATACAGTCCTGTTCACATGTGTTTTTTGTTTGTTCTGCTTCAAAAGTTATACCTCATGTCGCTTTCCTGGTGCTTCTAAGCATCTCCAAAGCCTCCATAGATGCTCGCTTACGGCACCTTTAGCTTTTGAGAGGCTTTTATTCAGTGTTATGTTTGTTTTGGAGATATTCCCAGAATGAGATATCCCAGGATGCACTGGGAAACCAACAAGCATGTATAGTATATATTCTGTAAGTGACTGGTGCACACATCGGATCTGGTGTGCAGCATGGAACAGCCGGAAAGTGAGCGGGGTTGAAACTAGAGAGGAGCAACTAGCAGACAGCACATGTGAACACTATAGCAGAAGGAGAGGGGGGACTGAGTGGCAGAGGATCAGCAGAGCTGGGAGACCCGAGCAGGAGAAACTAGTAATGTCGCACATGAAGAGCAGCATGGGAGCAATATAGCAGATGAGCGGTGACCTGAGGGACAGGAGTGTGCGCTGGAGGGTCAGCAGCGTTGGGGGACCAGAGCAGGAGACACTAGCAGATGTCACAGGTGGTGCGCAGCATGGGAGCAATATAGCAGGAGGTGAATGGGGACCAGAGAGGAGGATCAGCAAACCAGAGGTTCAGCGGAACTGGGGGGTACTACTAAGCTGAGGGATCAGTAGAGCTGGGAGTAGCACATATTGGGGCATCAGCAGAGCTTGGGGATACTAATAAGCTGGTGATCTGCTGAACCAGAGTACTAATAAGCTGGTGATCTGCTGAACGAGGGTACTAATAACCTGGTGAACTGCTGAACGAGGGTACTAATAACCTGGTGAACTGCTGAACGAGGGTACTAATAAGCTGGGGATCTGCTGAACGAGGGTACTAATAAGCTGGGGATCTGCTGAACGAGGGTACTAATAAGCTGGGGATCTGCTGAACGAGGGTACTAATAAGCTGGGGATCTGCTGAACGAGGGTACTAATAAGCTGGGGATCTGCTGAACGAGGGTACTAATAAGCTGGGGATCTGCTGAACGAGGGTACTAATAAGCTGGGGATCTGCTGAACGAGGGTACTAATAAGCTGGGGATCTGCTGAACGAGGGTACTACTAAGCTGAGGGATCAGTAGAGCTGGAAGTAGCACATATTGGGGCATCAGCAGAGCTTGGGGATCTGCTGAACGAGGGTACTAATAAGCTGGTGATCTGCTGAACAAGGGTACTAATAAGCTGGTGATCTGCTGAACGAGGGTACTAATAAGCTGGGGATCTGGTGAACGAGGGTACTAATAAGCTGGGGATCTGGTGAACGAGGGTACTAATAAGCTGGGGATCTGGTGAACGGGGGGACTAATAAGCTGGGGATCTGGTGAACGGGGGGACTAATAAGCTGGGGATCTGGTGAACGAGGGTACTAATAAGCTGGGGATCTGGTGAACGAGGGTACTAATAAGCTGGGGATCTGGTGAACGAGGGTACTAATAAGCTGGGGATCTGGTGAACGGGGGGACTAATAAGCTGGGGATCTGGTGAACGGGGGGACTAATAAGCTGGGGATCTGGTGAACGAGGGTACTAATAAGCTGGGGATCTGGTGAACGAGGGTACTAATAAGCTGGGGATCTGGTGAACGAGGGTACTAATAAGCTGGGGATCTGGTGAACGAGGGTACTAATAAGCTGGGGATCTGGTGAACGGGGGGACTAATAAGCTGGGGATCTGGTGAACGGGGGGACTAATAAGCTGGGGATCTGGTGAACGAGGGTACTAATAAGCTGGGGATCTGGTGAACGAGGGTACTAATAAGCTGGGGATCTGCTAAATGAAAATACTAATAAGTTGAGGATCTGCTGAACAGGGGGTATTGATGAGCCGGGGTTCTACTGGGCCCTTTTAATATAAATATAAAATTGACACACACTTCAATAAAGCTTTAGAAAAGCATCACTGAAGCATCAGGAATGAATATAAAAATACTGTGCTATACAAAATTGCTGATTAACCACTTCCCGACCTCCTCATGTACATATACGTCAGCAGAATGGCACGGACAGGCACAAGCACATACCTGTACGTCCTCTGCTTGACGTGGGTGGGGGGTCCGATCGGGACCCCCCCCCGGTACATGCGGAGGTCGGGGAGCGATCCGGGACGACGGCGCGGCTATTTGTTTATAGCCGCTCCGTCGCGATCGCTCCCCGGAGCTGAAGAACGGGGAGAGCCGTGTGTAAACACGGCTTCCCCGTGCTTCACTGTGGCCGCGCATCGATCGAGTGATCCCTTTTATAGGGAAGACTCGATCGATGGTGTCAGTCCTACAGCCACACCCCACTACACTAGTAAACACACACAAAGTAATCCCCAAATGTTACAGCGCCCCCTGTGTTTAACTCCCAAACTGCATTTTTTGCTGTGAAAATGACAATGGTCCCAAAAATGTGTCAAAATTGTCCGAAGTGTCCGCCATAATGTCGCAGTCACGAAAAAAATCACTGATCGCCGCCATTACTAGTAAAAAAATAAAAATGCAAAAAAACTATCCCCTATTTTGTAAACGCTATAAATTTTGCGCAAACCAACCGATAAACGATTATTGCGATTTTTTTTTTTTAACAAAAATAGGTAGAAGAATACGTATCGGCCTAAACTGAGGGAAAAAAAAATTTATATATGTTTTTGGGGGATATTTATTACAGCAAAAAGGAAAAAATATTGCATTTTTTTTAAATTGTCGCTCTATTTTTGTTTATAGCGCAAAAAATAAAAACCGCAGAGGTGATCAAATACCACCAAAAGAAAGCTCTATTTGTGGGGAAAAAAGGACGCCAATTTTGTTTGGGAGCCACGTCGCACGACCGCGCAATTGTCTGTTAAAGCGACGCAGTCCCGAACTGTAAAAACCCCTTGGGTCTTTAGCCAGCATATTGGTCCGGGGCTTAAGTGGTTAAAACCTGAATCCATTAGTATATATTGATGGGATGGAAATCAGGGGTGTAGGACTAAAGAAGTCACTGCCATGTGTCCATCCACCACCCAGGGGAGAAAATTAAATACGCTTACCAGGAGGTGGCATCAATCAGGCATGTGGTATCAGGGCTCTGGATAGCGAGTGGTGCAATTCTTCCTCCTCAGCTGAGCCACCTCAGGCAACCTCGACCCGGCATGTGAGAATGTGGATCAGGATGGCATTGTCCCAGATGGTAAAATAAAACTCCTTCCACCACAGAACCGTTTGATAGGTTTATGGTTAACCGCATCCATAAAAAACAGAAAGCCTCCACATGAAAAACCGTATGGTTACGGGTTTATTTGGAATAAAAAGGCTTTCCATAGATTCCAAGATGTATTGCATCAAGTACAAAATCTCCTCTGTGATCACAAAAGCCTAAAATTCCAAAAAGGTGCAATGGCATGGAAAGGACTCCTCAAAACTGACGTGTTTCGTCTACAAAGACTTCAACTGGGGTAGTTGGAGTGAGAGAAAGGATGCAATCTATATTTCATTATATAGATGTGATGGTCAGGTGTTGACAAACTTTTAGGACTCATTCAAGGTAGGGTTGTCCCGATATCACTTTTTTAAGACTCGCCGATACCGATTAGATACTTTTTTTTTTTATGTCCTGTGATAGTGTCTTACCAGACCCCTGATATCTCCCCCTTGAGACAGAGAAAGAGTCTGAGGATAGAGATTTCTCAGTCCCTTTCTCAGCAGCCTCACTGAAAATTAATGGAAAGGGGACAGCGGCTCCTCTCCATTCATAAACTGAGAAATCGTAATCGCAGGTTACGATGTTTCAGTTCTGTGAATGGACAAAGTCAGTGATCACAGAAAAGGAAGGAGGACGACACACCAATGTTGATTTCATGACTGTTTTTTTTTTTTCTGAATGCTCCGAAAAGCTTTATCAATTCTGGGCTTTGCATTAATGTAGAGAAGAGTAGACTGCAGATAGACAGACACAACCTATGTAGGAGATTTGTTTAATCTCGGTGTATCATCTGAAGCCAATCACTTCACTGGGTATATGGAAGGATTTACGACCACTTTCATATTCTCTGTGCCAATGACCGAAACATGTGATAGTCCTAGTTTGTTTCACACTGGACATTAGTCCTTATTCACTGGGGTGCTGAGACCTGTAGTTCACAAATGGGCTGTGTGTTTATGCTGTTTGAGCTGCAAGGTGCTACATGCAGGCAGTGGCGTACCAAGTAGGGGGCGGGCGGCCCCGGGTGCCACCCACTGGGGGGGTTTCAAGGGGGCATGATTGTGTGTTTCTATGCTTTGGGCTCCTGCGCTGTGTTTTTCAGGCCTTCCGCCTGGTTTGCTGGTGGAACTGTCTGTCTCCATCGATGTGGGGGTGGGCGGGGGAACATACGTTTTTTTTGTTTCTAGGCTCGCTTGTGCACGATTGGCGGGCAGTGGAGTGGGAGGCGCTGTGCCTCTGTGGTGCGCTGATTGGCCGTATGGGATATGATGCCCATGACGTATGCGCATTGCTCTGTTTACAGCAAGTTTGGTTTTCTCCATCTGGAGCATCCAGCAGGGTAAGCAAAACACTCTCTCTCCTGTACCGCAGGGGAGAGGGAGAGACCGTGATCAGTGCTGAGTAGAGAGCTGCTGAAGCTAACGTATGTAAACCAGCAGGTGATTGCCCTCTGTTCAGCGCTGCTCACTGTCTCTCCATCTGCATGATTCATGTAGGAAGGGACAGAGCTGGGGGGGGGGGGGGGGGGTCTGTGTAAATCTAAAGGGGTTTAGGGGTGCAGAGTGTTGCTGTGTAATGTAAAAGGGGTCCAGAGGTGCGGTGCTGTGTAATGTAAAGGGGTCCAGACGTTCGGTGCTATGTAATGTAAAAGGGGTCCAGAGGTGCAGAGTGCTGTGTAATGTACAGGGGGTCCAGAGGTGTGGTGCTATGTAATGTAAAAGGGGTCCAGAGGTGCAGGGTGCTGTGTAATGTAAAAGGGGTCCAGAATGCTGTGTAATGTAAAGGGGTCCAGAGGTGCAGAATGCTGTGTAATGTAAAAGGTGTGCAGAGTGCTGTGTAATGTAAAAGGGGTGCAGGGTGCTGTGTAATGTAAAAGGGGTCCAGAGGTGCAGGGTGCTGTGTAATGTAAAAGGGGTCCAGAATGCTGTGTAATGTAAAAGGGGTCCAGAGGTGCAGAGTGCTGTGTAATGTAAAAGGGGTCCAGAGGTGCAGAGTGCTGTGTAATGTAAAAGGGGTGCAGGGTGCTATGTAATGTAAAAGGGGTCCAGAGGTGCAGGGTGCTGTGTAATGTAAAAGGGGTCCAGAATGCTGTGTAATGTAAAGGGGTCCAGAGGTGCAGAGTGCTGTGTAATGTAAAAGGGGTCCAGAGTGCTGTGTAATGTAAAAGGGGTCCAGAGGTGCAGAGTGCTGTGTAATGTAAAAGGGGTGCAGGGTGCTATGTAATGTAAAAGGGGTCCAGAGGTGCAGGGTGCTGTGTAATGTAAAAGGGGTCCAGAATGCTGTGTAATGTAAAGGGGTCCAGAGGTGCAGAGTGCTGTGTAATGTAAAAGGTGTGCAGAGTGCTGTGTAATGTAAAAGGGGTCCAGAGGTGCAGAGTGCTGTGTAATGTAAAAGGGGTGCAGGGTGCTGTGTAATGTAAAAGGGGTCCAGAGGTGCAGAGTGCTGTGTATGGTAAAAGGGGTCCAGAGGTGCAGAGTGCTGTGTAATGTAAAAGGGGTCCAGAGGTGCAGAGTGCTGTGTATGGTAAAAGGGGTCCAGAGGTGCGGTGCTATGTAATGTAAAAGGGGTCCAGAGGTGCAGGGTGCTGTGTAATGTAAAAGGGGTCCAGAATGCTGTGTAATGTAAAAGGGGTCCAGAGGTGCAGAGTGCTGTGTAATGTAAAAGGGGTGCAGGGTGCTGTGTAATGTAAAAGGGGTCCAGAGGTGCAGGGTGCTGTGTAATGTAAAAGGGGTCCAGAATGCTGTGTAATGTAAAGGGGTCCAGAGGTGCAGAGTGCTGTGTAATGTAAAAGGGGTCCAGAGGTGCAGAGTGCTGTGTAATGTAAAAGGGGTCCAGAGGTGCGGTGCTATGTAATGTAAAAGGGGTCCAGAGGTGCAGGGTGCTGTGTAATGTAAAAGGGGTCCAGAGGTGCAGGGTGCTGTGTAATGTAAAAGTGGTCCAGAGGTGCAGGGTGCTGTGTACTGTAAAAGGGGTCCAGAGGTGCAGTTGTGGAGAGGGGGTACACAGTAGTGACAAAGATATTGGGGGATGCAGAGGTATGCAGGGGGCACAGTTGGGTGTTTTTGCATCTTACCGTGGGGACTGCAAATATAGGATCCGCCCCGGTTGCCAAATGCTTTAGATACGCCCCTGCATGCAGGTAGTCCATTCAAGTCTATGGACAAGGCTGCTTGTCCCATTTTGATGGCTGTACATGTGAGTGGCCCTGAACGTGCAATGTCACCCGCACCCACATGGCTGTCTCACATGCAGCTATTGCATCCCCATAGACTAAAATGAGCTGTACCATGCAGTGCCTGGTGTTTCAAGCTGCTCATTCATGGACGACAGGTCTTGGTGCCTGTGGGAAGGAGGTCTATATGTACACAATTCCTGCTTGTAGTGACAAAAGGATGGTCCAGGCCAGTATGAAGATGCTCGCCCAGGGAGCAGGTCCACGACAACCTGTTCTCATTCATCCTGGACTGGGGAGTGGAGTCTTCAGGGGACGGCACCAGAGTGGAGGACAGTATATTAGCCAGAGCTATTTTTTTTTTTTTTATTAACACACTGGGCCACTTTTTTTTTTTTTTTAATAAAGGCAATGTTGAACATTAAAGGAAATCTTTCAGTAAAATAATATTGGATACAAATACAGCTCGGTGGATCTTTCTAATCGGATTATTCATTGATCGATGCCAGTGAAAATGTTTCCCTCTCCGAGGATTGGCGGGTTATCATTTATTTACAGGTTATGGTGGGAAGTCCTACTAATGAGCAGAAGCTCGGCAGGGGGAATTAAATGCATCATCAGGGGGTGAGATCAAGGGACAGCGCATTCATACTTATGTTCTCCTTCTGTCTCTCCCTCCTCCAGTGTCCACAACTCTCCCCCACA
Organism: Rana temporaria; assembly: GCF_905171775.1. NCBI lineage: Eukaryota > Metazoa > Chordata > Amphibia > Anura > Ranidae > Rana > Rana temporaria. The sequence goes on along the minus strand of NC_053491.1, from coordinate 462,005,887 downwards.
CTTCCCCGGAGCACCCCTTTCAAGAGGAACCAGCCTTAAATGCTGCGGAGTTGCCCCCAAACCGGAGAGCGGGCGAGGACCGAGCCACTCCCAATCCTGTCCTGCAATATTACATCCGCATGGTGAGTTGGCCCTCTGCTGTTTAAAGGGCCACTATAGCAAAAATACTATATATTCTGGTCATTTAATTATTGAAAACTCAACAAATAATTAAAAATGAGGTAAATAACTTTGCAAAGTTATGTACCAAAATTATATTGTTAATGTCATTTTACAAATTCAAATTCTATTCTAAAATTTATACTTTTACCTACAGCAGGGGTGCCCAACCAGTGGCCCCATGTGGCCCGCGGAGCCCTCTGATGTGGCCCGCGACCTCCTGCTCTAGAATAGAATACTGTTATTAAAGGTCAGTTTATTACTAAAAACACAGGGCCAGATCCACAGTGAGAGTACGCCGGCGTATCTACTGATACGCCGGCGTACTTTCAAATTTCCCGCGTCGTATCTTTAGTTTGAATCCTCAAGCCAAGATACGACAGCATCTGGGTTTGATCCGACAGGCGTACGGCTTCGTACGCCTTCGGATCGTAGATGCAATACTTTGGCGTCCGCTGGGTGGAGTTTGCGTTGTTTTCCGCCTCGGGTATGCTAATTAGCTATTTCCGACGATCCACGAACGTACGCGCGGCCATCGCATTCTCTTATGTCGTCTCTAGTCTGCTTTTTCGGGCGTATAGTTAAAGCTGGTATTTTGCGGCGTATAGATAGACTTGCCATGTTAAGTATGGCCGTCGTTCCCGCGTCGAAATTTGATTTTTTTTTTTTTTTTTTGCGCAAGTCGTCCGTGAATAGGGATGGACGTAATTCACGTGTAAGTAAAAAAAAATTACGTTGTTGCAACGTAATTTTGCGCAATGCATGGCGGGAAATTTCGAAACGGAGCATGCACAGTTCATTCGGCGCGGGGACGCGCTTCATTTAAATGAATCACGCCCCCCTAATCGCCGATTTGAATTCCGCCGCCAGAAATGCACTACGCCGCCGTAACTTACGGCGCAAAATCTTTGAGGATTTGAAAGAACACCAGGTAAGGTACGGCGGCGTAGCGTATCTCTGATACGCTGCGCGGGTGCAGATCTATGTGGATCTGCCCCACAGTGTATATATGGGCATATCTTTTCTGCAGTGGTTAATGGGCTGCTTTCAAACTGATATGCAGGTGCAGAAGAGTGGTTTACCTGCGGGTTACCTGCACTGAGCCATAGACTTCTGTTATTACCTGCAAGTTTTGTGAGCTTTCTGAAAGTTCACCAAACCTGCAGAATATAATAGAAGTCTATTGCAAAGTGTAGGAAAGCCAAAAGATACACTGCGTTGCATATGCAGAGTGGACACAGACATGCCATCCACTCGCTCCGCTCATTGTGGCCCACGACCGGTTACCAAGTTGCTTAAGTGGCCCTTGCTCTTCAAAAGGTTGGGCACCCCTGACCTACAGTAACAATTATGCAGTATCTTTTAACCACTTGGCAACCGCGTTATAGCCGAATGGCGGCTACAACATGGCCGGCTAGTTCTGGGGTGCCGTCATATGGCGGCGTGATGTGATCGCGTCCACTGTAGGGCGCTGGCGGCGCGCTCTGAGATCGCAGTGTCTGTGGGACACTACTGATCAGATTGAGGTAAAGAGCCAATCGGTGGCTCTTTACCACGTGATAAGTTGTGTCCAATCACAGCTGATCACGGATGTAAACAGAAGCTGGTTATTGGCTCTCCTTTCCTCATGCTGACAGCATAAGGAGAGGACAAAAGAGCCGATTACTGGCTTCCTTAAAAGGGACATGTACACTGATAACCAGGGCACTAATTATCAGTGTGCTGATTATCAGTGCGATCCCAACAGTGCCCATCAATGCCCACCAGTGCTGCCTCATCAGTGCAGCCTATCAATACCCATCATTGCCACCTCATCACTGCCCACCAGTGCTGCTTAATCAGTGCAACCTATCAATGCCCATCAGTGCCCATTAAGTCAGTCTAATCGGTGCCTCCTCAATACCCACCAGTATCACCACGTCAGTGCAGTTCATCAGTGCAGCCTCATCAGCGCACATCAGTGAAGGATACAAATTGTCCTTTTGCAAAATTTTATAACAGACTATAAAAAATAAAAAAAAATTCGGTCTTTATTCGTTTAGCAAAAAAAAAAAACCCAATGGTGATTAAATACCACCAAAAGAAAGCTATATTTGTGTGAAAAAAATTATCAAAATGTTGTTTGGGTACAGTGTTGCATGCCTGCGCAATTGTCATTTAAAGTGTGACAGCACTGAAAGCTGAAAATTGGCCTGGGCGGGAAGGGGGTATAAGTGCCCAGTAGGCAAGTGGTTAAATAAGTGCAAAAAAAAATACCTGTTGATTCGGCCAAAAATTGTGTCTTCTTTGGATGGATCACCAGTTAAAAATAAAGGGGGACAAAGTCGTAAAAAAGGAAACAAATGCAGACATCACATCTAAGGGCTGGTGAGCTGCAATATATTAGATTTATGTTCTTGAGTTTAGATACTTATGATTGCGGCGCATTGGTCCCATTGTAAGTTGCCCTTCGGTAAATTTAAAAGAAAAGGCCTTCAGGGGGTGGCAGAATCACTCCCTGAATGAATGGCTGACAGTGGCTGCTTAGCCGTACTCTGGAAAACAATGTAGCGCGGATCGCTTTACCATGGGCTAGTGTGAATTTGGCCTAAAGCCACACTTTTCACTTTAAGAAGGTTCATTTGATTTTCTAATTGTTAGTGGAGTCAAATCCAACATTTTATTTTTAGCTACAGTGATGAAAAAATTTAAAGGAGCAAAAAGGAAATTTTTTCTTGAACAAATGGATTTCTAACATGGGGGGGGGTTTAATCACCAAGAGTTAGATATTGTTAAAATACAATGCGGTAAAAGAGTATTTGTTTTAAATTGGCTTTGAAAGTACAATTCGAAGAGTTTTGAGTTGAATAACGAATGCAGTGTTTGTTCGATTGAGCGGTAATTACCGCATTTTTTCATGCATTAATTTATCGCATTGAGCTGATTGCTAAGGAGGGGACCGGGAAGCCGGCCATTGTGTCCGTAACAGCGGATGACTCATCAGTTGTCAGCAGGTTCCCCGCTGACAGCTGAATGTAAAAAAAAAACATGGCGGCAATTGAAAATTATGAAAAAAAAAAACGGCATACCCTTCAGGTCTGGTATGGGTTTTAAGGGGAATTCCTTTAAATCTAGTGCCTGTGGGGGTCCCCTCAGTTTGCCTGTAAAGTGGCGCATCTGTAACATGTATAGAACCTGCTGCAGCAAAACTGACATTTATAAAGAAAAAAGGCATTGAAATTGCCGGCAATACAATACCATTGTTGGCAATGCAAAAAAAAAAAAAATTGATAAGGGTCTGTTATGTATTTTGGAGGGAACCCCACACGGTTTATTTTTTATTTTGGAATGGGGGTCCCCCTTCAATCCATATCGGGCCCTCTGGGTATGTTATGGATTTAAAGGGGAACCCCATGCCATTTTTTTTTTTTTTTTTTTTTTTTTTTACGGTGTGGGGTTCCCTCAAATCCATACCAGACCCTTATCAGAGCATAAAGCAAGCCAGGAATGGGGAGGGGGGGCAGGCAAGGAAACCCGCCCCCTCCCCTCCTGAACTATAACAGGCCTCATGTCCTAAACATGGAGGTGGTGCTGTGGGTGCTTGTCCCATGTTGATGGCTCAGGAAAGCTGTGCCTAGTTGTGATCTCCTTTAGTATTTTTGTGTATTTATGGATAACAATAAATAGAGAGCAGAGCCATGATCTCAATACAAGATCATTTCTACCTGCTGGAGTCTGTATTGTTTGCATTATTATGTGATATTTGCTCTTTCATGATTCTGTGTCTTCCTCCCATTCTTCTCTCATACAGCTGTTAGACCGCACTCCGGGGGATCCCCTTAATGAGCTGGAGAAGGAGACCTCCCATGTGAATCCGGGTATGAAAGCTGGGCTTGTGTGCTCTGAATTATGGGGGTGGGGTCAGAGCAGCGAGGAAGTGTCCAGGACTCGGGAAAGAATATGTGTACAAAGATCATAGGGGAAAGAAATACTAATGTATGGTGGTGGCTTTAGTTGGGGTACATTACCTGTTAAAGCTTAACCCTAGACAGATATTACCCACTTCCGCAGATTTACTCCCTCCTATGCAGAATCACGTGTGTGTGTGTGTGTGTGTGTGTGTGTGTGATTGATTTTATATATATATATATATATATATATATATATATATATATATATATATATATATATATATATATATATATATATATATATATATATATATATATAAATCATTGTAAATTGTGTCCCCCTGTGTGTATTCCAATCTCAATATAAATACAACTGTTCTGTGAAGCCTTCAGAGGTTTGTTGGAGAACCTTGGTGAACAAACAGCATCATGAAGGCCAAGGAACACACCAGACAGGTCAGGGATAAAGTTGCAGGGAAGTTTAAAGAGGGTAAATAAAGTAAATCCAAAATGGGGTGAAAAAAAACGAATGATACGGCACAGAAAATTCCCATTGGAAGATTTCCCTTCTATACTTGTTCTGGGAAGAAACCAAAGTTTGAGATTTTTTTTTCACTTTCAGTGATAATGATAAACAGTACAGATAGATCGGGTGAAACTCCCTACTGGGGACACAGCTGTAGGTCTCTCCCATGTCACTTTTTTTTTCTGTTGGTGTCAAAACTTTTTAGAAGTGACTCATTCTGATAGATGAATGAAGCAGCAGACAGAAATGGCACTTAGTGCTCTGGACTGAGACAAGTACACACTATAGAGGGATATGCTTGGTTCATATTTAATGTCTGAGGTTTACAATCACTTTAAGTATGTGGGCAGAAGTGACTTTACTTTGATTCTATGCTTCCTTCTCTAAAGCCCTGCTCAGGTCCTCTGCCTCTCTCCCCACATTTCTTGCTGTGCTTTCTCCTGCCTGACAAACGCCTGTCCTCTGTTGTTCGATTCATTGAACTCCCACTAGGCTATCGTTCCTGTTTTATCTGACTTTGTGCTCCACATTCTGTCTATATCACCGATATCGTTGCATTCTGATAGATCTGACTTTATTAATTTCCGTATTTAGATGTGACTGAGCTGCGCCAGTCTCTGAAAGGAAATCCCCCAGCTCAAAGGTAATGTTGTCTCTTCTGCTCCTTTTCTATGCCATATTGACATGTCTGACATTTTGAAAGGATTGGAGCGCTACACCAGCTTGCACAGACTTTTTTTTTTAAAGATTTTTATTTCGCAACATTCACCGCGTTTCAGCAACCCCCCCCCCCTTAAAAAACTGATGATGTAGGCACTTGAATTGGTTGAACTGGAAATGGCCAAGTGCCTACATCTTGTGGTTTTAGCCCTGATGGGGGGGGGGGGGGGTGCCGAACCTCATTATTTCATGCAGTAACTTGTCGCATTGAGCTGGTTGCTAAGGAGCAGGCTGGGAAGCTAGCCGCCGCGTCCTTAACAATGGATGACTTATCGGCATGGATTTTAATGTTAACCCCAGGCAAAAAATGTAAAACAAAATGGCTTTGGGTTTCCCTCAAAAACCATACCAGACCCTTATCCGAGCACACAGCCCGGCAGGTCAGGAAAGGGGGGGGGGGGCAATCCAAGCAGCCGCCCCTCCTGAACCATACCAGACCTGCTGCAGCAAAACTGACATTTATAAAGAAAAAAAATGCATTGAAATTGCCGGCAATACAATACCATTGTTGGCAATGCAAAAAAAAAAATTTGATAAGGGTCTGGTATGTATTTTGGAGGGAACCCCACGCGGTTTATTTTTTATTTTGGAATGGGGGTCCATATCAGACCCTCTGGGTTTTTTTTTTATGGTGTGGGGTTCCCTCAAATACATACCAGACCCTTATAACATAAAGCAAGCCAGGAAATGGGGGGGGGGGGGGCAGGCAAGGAAACCCGCCCCCTCCCCTCCTGAACTATAACAGGCCACATGTCCTAAACATGGAGGTGGTGCTTTGGGTGCTTGTCACATGTTGATGGCTCAGAAATGCTGTGCACTAGTTGTGATCCCCCTCTAGTATTTCTGTGTATTTATAGATAACAATAAATAGAGATCAAAGCCATGATCTCGATACAAGAGCAATTCTATGGTATGGATGATTTTAAGGGAGAACTCCATGCCAAATAAAAAAAAAACCCACTGTGGGGTCCTCCCCAAAATCCATACAAGACCCAGTGCGTTTCGGAGGCTCAACACTCCCCCTTCATCAGGACTAAAAAACTGATGATGTAAGGCACTTAGATTGGAAAGGGCCAAGTGCCTGCATCTTCTGGTTTTAGCCCTGATGAAGGGGGAGTGCTGAACCCCCCAAAACGTGTTGCTGTTAAAAAAATATATATATATATATATATATATATATATATATATATATATATATATATATATATATATATATATATCTAGCATGGCACTCCCATTCTTTCAAAACCTCAACAAACTCCTCTGGGGGTCCAGCAAGACCCCACAGTTGCAGGCGAGAAGTCTCTAGGACGGAAAATCACCCATTATGTTAAAAACACATCTGCATAAGGTTCAATGCTCCTACATCAAAATATTCACATGTCCGTCACTACAGCCTCCCCTATATTTATGCATATCCTGACATTCACATTCGCCTATATGTGCAGGTCAGAGGAGAAGGAACCCAATGCCCCCAAATCTCAAACAACCACCAGGAAGCCAGCAGAGAACAAAGCAGTTAGGAAGGAGGTAAGAAGTGATATTTTATTATTATTTTTTTACCAGCCCCCACATTGATCTCTGTATGGCCGTCTTACTAAGCTCCCCTCTTCTCTTCCAGATATTGTCGAATTCACGTCGCCAGAATACAACAAAATCATTGAAGAGGGTGTCTGCTCGCGGAGAACGTACCGGGATCTGGAAATAGGAAATCTGCAGACCACTCGCACTATAAAATCTTCTTCAAACAATCCACGTCTCTATGAAATTTATATCCCTGGGGAATGCAAATGAATAGCATGGGCAAAGGAGCATCCATTGTTTTCTAGAGATCCCATTCCTGCCTCCGCATTAGAAAACTGCCCTGTATGCTACATTTTCAAACATTGCCCAGTGGGAATCTGTTGCGTGATCCTTCAACATCCGTGTCAAAGTGCACAACTGTGCAGGTCACCCCAACATGCGCCACAGTGTGAATGGGCCTTGAAAAGTGTGCGTAGTACAATCTCTGTGATCACAGACCTTGTGATCAACATCCTACTTTATTCCTTGACCTCACATCAGTTACCAGTTAGGGGATGCAGTTACATACTGACATTGCCTCCTGATGGCTCACTACTCCAGCAAAGTATTTCCACCGCTTTGCACTTCTTTTCCATCAGTCTGCTGCATGTGTCTGGTATTGAAGTGGAAGACATTGGGCCTAGTGACTGGCCGCTTAGACCTTCAGCTCTGACACATGGGGGAGATCGCAGGCTCCTCCATACACAAGTCTCACTCTGGTAGATTGTTGCTGTGAGGACTCCAATGGATCCGGGAGGTGGATTCATTGCAATCGGATCTGAAAATCCAATCCAGATTCGGTTTAAATATACCTTGTTGGGAAGGGTGGGGGCTGAGCTATCCGATGGGACCATCATGGGGGAAAAATGATAGTGGAGTAGATTTACTTAGAGGAAGTCAATCCTGGTATAAAAATAAAATAACGCCACCTGCAAGACAAAGGCATAATGAGCTAGGATGCATAGCATACTAGCTCATTATGTAATACTCCCCTCTGATCGAAGCCCCCGCAGCTGTCCTCTTCCAACGCTCGGGCAGCCGACATCTTGCCCGGGGGTTACTTCCGGGTATCGCGGCTCCGGCGCTCTGATTGGCCGGAGCCACGATGACGTAATTCCCACGCATGCACACAGGAGCCGCCAGTAACGGCACGGCCTTAATCACAAACAGCACGCTACAGTGCGCCTGCGCCACTGTCTACGGCGCATGCGCCAGTGATTTTAGTAAATATCTCCTAAACCGTAGAGGTTTAGGAGATATTTCTAGCACCTACAGGTAAGCCTTAGGCCCCTTGCACACTGGGGCGTTTTTCATGCGGTACAGCGCTAAAAATAGCGCTGCTATACCGCATGAAAAATCATGCCCTGTAGTGTTCAATGTGAAAGCCCGAAGGCTTTCACATTGAAGCGGTGCGCTAGCAGGAGCACTCCAAAAGTCCTGCTAGCCGCATCTTTACCGTGGTATAGGAGCGGTGTGTTCACCGATCCTATACCGTGCCTTCCCATTGAAATCAATGGGAAAGCGTGGTAATACCGCGGTATTAACCCTTTTTCGGCCGCTAGCGGTGGTTAAAACCTCAGCGCTAGCGCCCGAATATCGCGGTAAATACGACGGTATAGCAGCGCTACAAATAGCGCGGCTATACCGTCACCGCGGCTGCACGCCTCAGTGTGAAAGCAGCCTTAGTCTAGGCTTACCTGTAGGTTAAAGTGGTTGTAAAGAGTTTAGAACCACTTTAAACTGCAGCACTCAGAATCTGGTGCAGCTGTGCACGGTAGCTTCTAACTTCAGATTGTTCAATTAAAGGTGTTGTATGGGTTTTTTTTTTTTTTTAAATAACAAACTTGTTATACTTACCTCCACTGTTCAATTTGTTTTGCATAGAGTGGCCTCGTTCCTCCTGTTGTGGGGTCCCTCGGCGGCTGTCTCGGCTCCTCCCCGCAATAGCTAACCCCCCTCTGGGAAGCTCTATCCCGAGGGGGTTAGCTTGTAGGCGGGAGCGCTCCATGCGTCCATGGACACAGCGTGTACGACTCGGTCCCGCCATTGGATGTGATTGACAGCAGCGCGAGCCAATGGCTGCGCTGCTATCAATCTATCCTATCCAATCAACGGCCAGACTCTGCGGAGAAGAGAACGCCGGGGGACTCGCACAGCAGGTAAACGGGCTCAGGTAAGTAAACGGGGGGCTGTAATTGCCAGGTGTTTTTTCACCTTCATGCATAAGATGCACAAAGGTGAACAAACACAAATCTTTACAACCCCTTTTTAAGCTTTGACAATAAAACCGGAAGCTGATTGGTTTCTCTGCAGAGCTACACCATATTTTGCGCTCTACAGTTTTAGTAAATCAACCCCAGTGTGTCTTTAAAGGGTCACTAAAGGAAATGTTTTTTTTAGCTTAATAGCTTCCTTTACCTTACTGCAGTCCTGGTTTCATGTCCTCATTGTTCGTTTTTGCTCTGATGTTGCTGTAATTCCTCTCTGTTCTGGACACTTCCTGGTTGTCTGTTTCCTGATGACCACAGTACTGGGAGATTCTAGTTTCATTTTCCAAACCATCACTGCTCTATGGCTCTGTACAGCACAGAGGCAGGATAACATGCAAAAACCAAACTAGAGGTACATTATATGATTGATTTTTATCTATTTTAATCAATTTTAAAAGGAATCGGTTAACTATTATGTCTCTATACCCTGTAAACAGTCATTTCAGCAAAAAAAAAAATTCCTTTACAACTCCTTTTTAAGGTAGAAGTTCAGTCAAACACGAACTATACTTACATCTACTCCCACCCCATTTTCAAGCCTATTATATCTACCCTGTGAAAGGAAAGATGTGCATACTTAACCTATTCTATGGCCGCTCCGGTCCAGTCTCATGATCAGGTCCCAGCACCGGCTTCAGCGTAGAAGAGGGACAGCCGACAATGGATGCCCCATAGTAAGCCTGTGTTGATGCCATCGTCCAGGCTCTGCAGCCGTTATTGGCTGTCCTACACTGAAGCCGGTGCTGGAATCCGATCATGTGACCAGACTGGAGTGCCCTCAGGTAGATAGAATAGGCTTCAAATGGGGTGGGAGTAGATTTAAGTATGGTTCATGTTTGACTGAAGTTCCACTGTCAACATTAATGGGGTTGTAACGGTTCCTGTTTTTTTACCTTAATGCATCCTATGCATTAAGGTGAAAAATCATCTCACGATTATCGCCCCCGTTTTACTTACCTGAGCCCTCTAAAGTCCTGCGTCGACAACACGCTGGATCTTTGCCCCGGGTTCTCGGCTCTTCATTGGATAGATTGATGGCAGCGCAGCCATTGGCTCGCACTGCTGTCAATCAAATCCAGTGATGCGGGCGCCAGGGGCGGGGCCGAGTCCTGCACTCGGTGGCTATGGACGCTGAATGCAGGACTCGGGAGCGCGCTCGCAAGGTAACCCCCTTTGGGAGAGCACTTCCCAGAGGGGGTTATCTGAGGCAGAGAGGAGCCAAGAGAGCTGCCGGGGGACCCCAGAAAACGCCAGTCAGGGCCACTCTGTGCAAATTGAGCTGCACCGTTGAAGTAAGTATGACATGTTTGTTTTTTAAAAATAAAAATCAACCCTTTAGTTTTACAAGCATTGTTTACAGTACCAATCAATATTAGAGTTTAGCTTCTGTATACCTCATCCAGGGTGGCTACAGGTACTTTCAGGACAACACTCTTGTAATTGAAGACAAAACTTTTATTTTTAATAAAAACCAAAAATATGCAGGTAATATGATATTTATTAGTTACAGCCTTCGTTTTGGGGCCTCCTAGGTGTGTAAGATAAAGATCAAAGCTGTGTACAGAGATTAAAGCAAACGCCTAGAGGTCAAGCTTGTAATTGCAGCCACCTTGCATCCTGAGACCTGGGGGGTGCTCAGTTGTGTAAATACTAATTTCAGCTCCGAAAGTTAAGCTCAGCCCCCCCCCCCCCCCCACACACACACACACACACTCACCATCTTATGGACCAGTAGCGATAGATGATTAGAGCTGGGCCCAAGCTCAGGAACTGAAGCTGATATTACATATAGCAAGCCAAAGGTTTCAGTGACCCCAAAGTGCTCTGCCACATACCTGAAAGTAAATACAGGCACTTCCAGAGGGGGCTTTTAAAGGATGTTTTGCACCATTCACATACAGTAAATGTTTTCTGGGCATTTTTTTTGCATCTCTACTTTGTTGCATTTATCTTCAGAGGCTTCACCGTATGAGTAATGCAGCAGATGGATGGAACTTGTATGACTTTAAACAATGTGATGGGTCAATCTCATTCGTTGTTGAAATCTCTATTATGTCGTGTGAGAAAACTCATAGGTGAATCTTGTTTGATCTTGATGTCTCTATTATGGTGTTTGCCCACCTATAATTTTTAACCACTTCATCCCCAGAAGAATTTACCCCTCTTCCTGACCAGAGCACTTTTTGCGATTCGGCACTGCATCACTTTAACTGACAATTGCGCGGTCGTACGACATTGCACCCAAACAAAATTGACGTCCTTTTATTCACACAAATAGAGCTTTCTTTTGGTTGTATTTGATCGCCTCTGCGGTTTTTATTTTTTGCCCTATAAACAAAAGAGCGACAATTTTGAAAAAATAAAGCAATTTTTTTTTACTTTTTGCTATAATAAATATCCACAAAAAAAATATATAAAAAAAACTATTTTTTTCCTCAGTTTAGGCTGATATGTATTCTACAAATTTGTGGTAAAAAAAAAAAAAACACAGTGAGCGTATATTGATTGGTTTGCGAAAAAGTTATAGCGTCTGCAAAATGCGGGATAGTTTTATCGCATTTTTATTTATTGGTGATGGCGGTGATCTGCAATTTATTTTTATTTTTTTATTGTGACTGCGACATTATGGCGGACACTTTTGACACTTTTTTTGCAACCATTGTCCTTTATACAGCGAGTAGTGCTATAAAAATGCACGGATTACTGTGTAAATGGCAGGGAAGGAGTTAAACACTAGAGGGCGATCAATGGGTTACGTGTGTCCTAGGGAGTGATTCTAACTGTGGGGGGGGGTGGGCTACCACTAACATGACAGAGATCACTGCTCCCGATGACAGGGAGGAGTAGATTTGTCATGTTGCTAGGCAGGACAGGGAAATGCCTTGTTTACTTGGGCATCTCCCTGTTCTGCCGCTCCGTGACACGATCACGGACATAAGAGTCAGCGGGCACAATCACGAAGCACGCCCGTGCCCACAATGCCGCAATTTAAAGGGGAAGTACAGGTACGTCCCTTTGTGCAGCGGTCGGCAATCGGTTAAACAAGAGTCGCCGATCAGTGGCCACCTAAAATGTAATGGAGAGGGTTCAAATAACAAAAGTCACCCTTTATCCGCTTCATACAATATAATATAGAGATTCCAATGACAAACAAGATTCACCCATCAGCAGCCTTTCTCTACCTTTTTATCCCAGAGAAACACCCACAAATAATCTTCTGGTCTTGGTGAGCCATTGGCAAAACCAACTCATTGGGCAAAATGCCCCTTATGTTGGTAGTCAGTAGGAAGAATGCCAGCTAAAAAGATCATTGGTGTTATGCAGCTGTCTTTGCCAAGTTTCATTGATCCCAGGAACTCTACAGGCACCATCAGATAGGAGGTCCATCAACCACAGCTCAAGGAACCCTGATTGAGAGTGACTGGTGTACAACATAACATGTAGATAACAGACCCAATACTGTACAGCATAATGGATTCCAATACAAGCTGGGAGTATAAGGTTTTCTGATTGCAGAGCTTTAGGTCTGGCCTAGAAGGGGGTGTTGGACCACTGCTTACTCATGTAGATCAAGGGTCATTATCTGGAACATGCTGGCAAGGGGCAGGCTTTTGTACTCTGAATGTAGCTGCTTTAGATAGAAAAAAAGCTATGACATTGAACACATTTGGTTTTGATGCACTTGTACAAGACTTTATAGAACCCCCCTGATGAAATGAAAGCTATTCATTTGCTCATTTAAAGCTAAATTGCAGGTTCTCTTGGTAGCACAACCCCCCCTCACCCCACCTTCATCTACTGATGAATACATTTCCCTTGCCATCCTGTTCCTTTGTCAAAACCCTGAGTCTAATCCCTGTGTAAGGTATGTGTTATGCCACGTACACACGATCGGAAATTCCGACAAGAAAACCGTGGATTTTTTTTCCCGACGGAATGTTGGCTCAAACTTGTGTTGCATACACACGGTCATACAAATCTTGTCTGAAATTCAGACCGTCAAGAACGCAGTGATGTACAACACTGCAACGAGCCGAGAAAAATGAAGTTCAATGATTCTGAGCATGCTTCGAATTGATTCAGAGCATGCATGTTTTTTTGTGCATCGGCATTGCATATAGACGATCGGAATTTCCGACAAGAACATTTCCCGTCTGAAAATTTGAGAACCAGCTCTCAAATTTTTGCTGTCGGAATTTCCGACAGAAAAAGTCAGTTTGCACATGGTCGGAATTCCCGACCAAAAGCTCACATCGAACTTTTCTTGACGGAATTTCCGATAGTGTGTACGCGGCATTAGAGTTTACGCAGGATTAATGACTTTGTTTCCTTCCCTACATGACATTATTTGGACCTAATGATTGGCCATTCAGGCACTAAGCGCTACATCCTGAGATGAAGAAGTCACCTACTCGGAAGTACAAGATACTTCTGTGAGCCCTAAGGCCTCGTACACACGACGGGACATGTCCGATAAAAACGGTCCACGGAACGTTTTCATCGGACATGTCCGCTGGCTGATTTTGGTCTGATGGCTGTACACACCATCAGACCAAATTTCCCGCGGACAGCGAACGCGGTGACGTGGCCGCGGCGACGTGCGCGACCCTGGAAGGTCAATGCTCCCACGCATGCGTCAAATCACTTCGACGCATGCGAGGGCTTTCGGCCGAGCGGACATGTCCGGTGAGTTGTACAGACGACCGAACATGTCCGACGGACAGGCTTCCAACGGACATGTTTCTTAACATGCTAAGAAACATTTGTCTCCGCTGGAAACCTGTCGGATCCGCCGGAAAATTGTCTGGTCGGCCGTACAGATGACCGAACATGTCGGCGGAAACTGGTCCGCGAACCAGTTTCAGCAGACATGTTTGGTCGTGTGTACGAGGCCTAACAGATGAATGATGCAGTTAGTGAGTATAGTGTATGGGGATAAGGGACGTTGCTAACCTATTACTTTGCCTGAAATCGGCAAATTGAGAGGTTTGTTCTTAATGCCGCAGACCCTCCTGGATTGGGCTTACGTCTAGCACCTTCTCTGGTCCCTGCTATACCTCATATGTGCTGGTGATTGCCAGTGAGAATGTGTCATCTCCAGGAACCCTTCTGAAATGTGTCTCTATACTTGTACTGTAAGCAATTCAGCGTTGTAATCCATTCAGGCTTTACATTGTTCATGGACTCCAGAAAAATCGTTAGAAGAAACATACCATGTTTCCCTGAAAATAAGCCCGGGTCTTATATTATTTTTGCACCAAAAGACACAGTAGGGCTTATTTTAGGGGTAGGTCTTGCCATGTAATGTGATGTCTTCTCTCCCTCCCTGCCTGACAGGAATCCCCAGTGTGATCTGAGTTAAAATGCTTGTAAAATCCTATAATCCACTCTATTACAGTATTATATAATGTACAATGTGTGTGTTTCTGTAATATAATTGTGCCAAATACCTTCGCTCTGTGCTTCTGTGACCCGCTGGAGCTCTCTTCCCCGCAATTATATTACAGAAACACACACATTGTACTTTGTATACTGTAATAGAGTGGAGTATAGGATTTCTTCAAGCATTTTTAAACTAGGGCTTATTTTTGGTGTAGGGCTTATATTGCATCGCTCCTGGAAAATAACGCTAGGTCTTATTTTAGGGGAAACATGGTATTATGATAGTTCTTAAAGCAAAGATTTACTTCTTGCACAAAAAAAGGGTTACATTCTGTGCAGCTTATGTTATTACTCCGACACCTTGTTTATACAGTATGAATTATAGAATGTATCATCGTGGTGCCTTAAAGTGGGTATAGAATGGGTGTGGACTGTACCACTGGCATCTTTCAGTGCCAACTATGCTGTCTGCCTTTTTTTATTTTTTTAAACTACCAATGAATTCTTAACGGTTTTGCAGAAAATATGTTTATCTTTTCTAAAAAAAAAAATATTTTCTTTGTTTTGTAAATTATGTGTGCAGTGTATATTTAATATTTATAAAATATTTTGTACAAAGTGTTTTATTCATTAAAACATTTGTGTTTTAATAGTTTGCATTATTTCTAGAAATAAAATACAGTGTAACCTTTGTTTACGAGTAACGCGGTTATTGAGCATTTTAAATAACGAGCAACTTTTGAAAAAAAATTCTGACTCAGTTTGTGGGTGTTGTCTCGCAAAACGAGTAGACTTCAAGCTAATGGGGCGTGCAGTACCGCATTTGGCCAGAGATGCGGAGGCATCGAAATCGTTCAGAGCCATTCAGAAATACTCTGCTCCCGTGCCTTTCTGAGGTTTTCAGAGTATTTCCACAGCTCTCTGGCCACATGCGGTAGAAGTCAATGCCGAACAAATTATCTTCGTTTTCATTGTCTTCTATGGGGAAACTCGCTTTGATATGCGAGTGCTTTGGATTACAAACATTCTCCTGGAACGGATTATGCTCGTAATCCAAGGTTCCCCTGTATTTTTTCATTTTGATTTAGAGTTGAACTGAAAAAAAGCTTTCCCATGGGGCTGTGCCTGCACTGGAAGGGTTAACTGCTCATTTTGTCCAGGGAGAAGAAAGTCTATACTCCACCGATGGACGGCGCTCCAACATGATCCAGCAGTGGACTGTTCATGATGTCCTCATGTCCAGTGCAGGGCTATGGGATAATGAAGTCAGGAACAGTCCACTCTGTAAGACCGGGGGGGGGGGGGCAAGAGCCACAGGTACCGGTCTTGTGCAGGGAGGATCAGGTAAGTATATCTCTGTTCTTCAATCCCTTGGACAAAAACTAGCATCTGACACGTGCAGTGCAGGGACAGTTGCACTACATGGGAAAACGTATTTATATTTTTTCCCCAACAATCATACTTACCTAGGTCGTCTCCCACCTGCTCTAACACTGAGAACCGAGCAATTTAACACTGCTGATCACTCGGTTCTCAGGGCTCCGGAAGCAGAGAGCTGGTGACTGTCGGTCACTGCTCTCTGTCCTTGCTCACTGGAGTGCTGGGCTGTGGAGGGGGCGGGGCGGTCGGCTAATGCTTTCAGAGGCTCGCTGAGAGGCCGAGATGGGTGTCGGTGTTCTAACGAGCTGGTTCCTACCATCGTTTAGGTTCCGAGCCGACGGAAAACTCAGAGCGGGAACAGCTGTTCGTCAGCTGTAGACGAGCTCGCTCCCGATGGCTGATTATACACTCATAAGTACACGCCGCTCTACACAGCAAGGGGCGGATATGATATTGACCAGTGTTTTTTTGATTGGTTATCCGCGGCGTGGATAACCAATCAAAAAAGCACTGCTCAATATCACATACGCCCCTTGCTGTGTAGAGCGGCGTGTACTATAGAGCGCCGTGTATAAGCAGGAATCAGGAGCGAGCGCGTCTAAGAGGACAATCAGCTGTTGAGCCTCAGATTTACGTGGCCTCCTACTGCGCAGTCGAGGCTGGAACCATATTGATGTAGGAACCAGCTCGACAAGACACAGGCATGTGGGCGGATTCCGGCTCCATTGTCACGATCTTGCCCAAGCATGGACCGGCTCTGTGATGTCAGCCCACTGTCTGCTGAAAACAGGTCACGGGAGTGCAGAACGAACTGCACTCCGGTGATCTATAGGAGAAGTATAGCCAAACGAGCTTTGGCTGTAATTTACCTTTTGAATAAACTTTCATTTCAATTTTCCACATCTACAGTTTACATTTCATCAGGAGGAGGAAAAGAACATTAAGTTACAGAGATCAACTCGGTCACATGTACGATTAACAATAACTATATTTCAGATCAGCAAAATGGCATGGTTTCTATAAGCATCCTACGGCCCAAACTACATTAAAGTGGAAGGCAAGTCAAAAACCTAACTAAGCCTAAATCTACTCCTATCCCCTTTCTAGGCATACTCTATGGCCCGGATTCACATACATCAGCGCATATTTATGCCGCCGTAGCGTATCTTCTTTACGCTACGCCGACGCAGCGCAGAGAGGCAAGCACCGAATTCACAAAGCACTTGCCACCAAATCTGCGCTGTGTTTCTTAGGCCGCGTACACACGACCGGTCCAAACCGATGAAAACGGACCGAAGTCCAGTTTCATCGGTCCAAACCGACCGTGTGTACGGCCCATCGGACTTTTGTCCTTCAGACCAAAGTTTTAGAACTTGCTTTAAAATTGAACCGATGGACGGCTGACCATGGGTTCAAAACCCGCGCATGCTCAGAATCAAGTCGACGCATGCTTGGAAGCATTGAACGTCGTTTTTTCAGCACATCGCGTGTTTTACGTCATCGCGTTCTGACCCGAGCGGGTTTTGAACTGATGGGGGGTTATCCTCAAAAGAGATACTCCGACTTAACTGCTGTTCAGTCTGTGTGTAACTTTGGAAACGATCCTCAAAAGGCTTTTTCCAAAGTTACACAGAAGATCCGGCATGTGTAATTGAATTACACTGCCTAATTTTAGGATGCAGTACCGCATCCGCCGCTGGGGGCATTTCGAGTCGAAATGCCGTTGCTAGTATGCAAATTAGCACTTAAGGCGATCCACAAAGCTTTCTAGCTTCCTTTTTGCGCCGTAAGTGTTATTTTGCAAGTGTAAAATTAGGGCTCGTTTTACAAAGTGTAAAGTTAGTAACACCTTGTAAAGGCCCATTCCAGCGACGGCATTTGGTATGCTTTCCCGAGGGAGAACCCCACGGCAATTTGTAAAAAACAAAACCGGCATGGGTTCCCCCCCAGGAGCATACCAGGCCCTTAGGTCTGGCATGGGTTGTAAGGAGACCCCCCCACGCCGAAAAATTGA
This sequence comes from Rana temporaria, assembly GCF_905171775.1. Classification (NCBI taxonomy): domain Eukaryota; kingdom Metazoa; phylum Chordata; class Amphibia; order Anura; family Ranidae; genus Rana; species Rana temporaria. The sequence continues at coordinate 461,987,983 of NC_053491.1, read as the reverse complement.
CGTAGGGGGTCCCCCTACAATCCATACCAGACCCGTATCCAAAGCACGCTACCCGGCCGGCCAGGAAGGGAGTGGGGACGAGCGAGCGCCCCCCCCCCCTCCTGAGCCGTGCCAGGCCGCGTGCCCTCAACATGGGGGGGTTGGGTGCTCTGGGGCAGGGGGGCGCACTGCGGGCCCCCCCACCCCAGAGCACCCTGTCCCCATGTTGATGAGGACAGGACCTCTTCCCGACAACCCTTGCCATTGGTTGTCGGGGTCTGCGGGCGGAGGCTTATCGGAATCTGGGAGTCCCCTTTAATAAGGGGGCCCCCAGATACCGGCCCCCCACCCTAAGTGAATGGATATGGGGTACATCGTACCCCTATCCATTCACCTGGAGGCAAAAAGTAAAATGTAGTAAACACACAACACAAGGCTTTTTAAAATAGTTTATTATTCTGCTCCGGAGGCCCCCCCTGTCTTCGTTATTAGCTCAATTACCAGGGGGGGCTTCTTCTTCCACTCTCCGGGGGTCTTCTCCGCTCTCCGGGGGGGCTTCTCCGGACTCCGGGGGGCTTCTTCCATCTTCTCCCCTCTTCCGCTCTTGACTCGGCGAACCCCGGTTCTTCTTCAGCTCTCCGGTGCCTTCTTCTTCAGCGCTGGCTGCCTGCTATCTTTGTGTGTTAGCTCGATTTCAAACAGGCAGCCGGCGCGGTCTTCTGTGGCGTCATCTTCTCTTCTGGTCTTCTGTTCTTCCGATGTTGCCTCGTCGCCTGTTGTCGCTGTAATGATGGAAGCGCGCCTTGCATCACATTTATATAGGCATCACCGTCCCATCATGCTCCGGTAGGTACCCACGTGGTGGGTGCACGTGGGTAGGCACCCACCACGTGGGTACCTGCCGGAGCATGATGGGACGGTGATGCCTATATAAATGTGATGCAAGGCGGGCTTCCATCATTACAGCGACAACAGGCGACGAGGCAACATCGGAAGAACAGAAGACCAGAAGAGAAGATGACGCCACAGAAGACCGCGCCGGCTGCCTGTTTGAAATCGAGCTAACACACAAACATAGCAGGCAGCCAGCGCTGAAGAAGAAGGCACCGGAGAGCTGAAGAAGAACCGGGGTTCGCCGAGTCAAGAGCGGAAGAGGGGAGAAGATGAAAGAAGCCCCCCGGAGTCCGGAGAAGCCCCCCCGGAGAGCGGAGAAGACCCCCGGAGAGTGGAAGAAGAAGCCCCCCCTGGTAATTGAGCTAATAACGAAGACAGGGGGGGCCTCCGGAGCAGAATAATAAACTATTTTAAAAAGCCTTGTGTTGTGTGTTTACTACATTTTACTTTTTGCCTCCAGGTGAATGGATAGGGGTACGATGTACCCCATATCCATTCACTTAGGGTGGGGGGCCGGTATCTGGGGGCCCCCTTATTAAAGGGGACTCCCAGATTCCGATAAGCCTCCGCCCGCAGACCCCGACAACCAATGGCAAGGGTTGTCGGGAAGAGGTCCTGTCCTCATCAACATGGGGACAGGGTGCTCTGGGGTGGGGGGGCCCGCAGTGCGCCCCCCTGCCCCAGAGCACCCAACCCCCCCATGTTGAGGGCACGCGGCCTGGCACGGCTCAGGAGGGGGGGGGGGGCGCTCGCTCGTCCCCACTCCCTTCCTGGCCGGCCGGGTAGCGTGCTTTGGATACGGGTCTGGTATGGATTGTAGGGGGACCCCCTACGTCAATTTTTCGGCGTGGGGGGGGTCTCCTTACAACCCATGCCAGACCTAAGGGCCTGGTATGCTCCTGGGGGGGAACCCATGCCGTTTTTTTCTTTGAAAATGGGCATGGAGTTCTCCCTCAGGAATGCATGCCGCTGTCATTTTTTTTATCCCCGACGCAACTTTAAGCCGTCGCGATCCTCAAAACTCGGCGTAACGTAACTTCGCGCATGCGCAGTACGGCCGGCGCGCATGCGCAGTACGGCCGGCGCGGGAGCGCGCCTCATTTAAATGGGACTCGCCCCATTTGAATAGGAACGCCTTGCGCCGGCGGAATTTTAGTTACACAGCCTGAAATTTCTAGATAAGTGCTTTGTGGATCAGGCACTTAGGTAGAAACTTTAAGGCAGTGTAACTTAAATTGGATTTTTTAAGTTACGTCAGGTTTTTGTGGATCTGGCCCATGGTGTGTACACATATCAGACCATCGGTCTGCTTCAGCGGTGAGCCGATGGAAACGGACCATTCTCATCGGATGGATCGACCGTGTGTACGCGGCCTTAGGCGTAAGTCGTCGTAAGTGGGCGTGACCCCATGCAAATGATGCCCCGAGCGCCATAAAGCTACGAATAACGAACGGCGCATGCGCCGTCTCATGGACGCATCCAGTGCGCATGCTCAGAATCACGTCGGAACTACTCCCTAAGATACGCCTGATCACTGCCTACGACGTGAACGTAACCTACGCCTAGTCATATTCACGTACAGCGTAAACGACAAAAGATACGACGGCTTGTGTTCCCTGGTCCATACCTTTGCATGGGATGCGCCTCATATATGGGGAATAACTTTACGCCGGACGTACGACTTGCGCAAACCGCGTATATTATGCGCCGGACGAAAGTATGTTTGTGAATCGGCGTATCGCCCTCATTTGCATAGGTGCATAGAAAATCAATGGGAGCGGCAAATGCGCCCAGCGTAAATATGCGCCCACGATACGACGACTTAGGCAAGTTACGTCAGTCGTAGGAAGCCTATTTTTAGGCGTATCTTAGTATGTGGGTCGGCTCATAGGTACGACGGCGCACATTTGTACTTACGTCGGCGTATCTTGAGAAACGCTGGCGCAAGTGCTTTGTGAATCCGGGCCTATGTATTAAAGGAAAGATACCTATACCTGCCTATTTTGAAGTCACTCACGTCCGGTCACATGACTGGCTTGCAGCTCAGGATTCAGGGTAGAGGGACAGCCAACAACCAATGCCCCTTGGTAAACCTATAGGAGTTGTCATCACCCAGGCTCTGCAGCCATTGTTGGCAATTTCTCCTCTACATTGAAGCTGGCGCTGGAGAGTTCATGAGACCAGACCGGAGCGCCCTCAGAATATGCAAGTATAGACCTCTTTCCTTTTACAGGCAGAGGGTGCGTGTGAAATACACAAATAAGTGCAAATGGTGTGTCACTGGTCCCCTCCAGAAGAGAAAGGACCTTTCCCTGACCCCTGGGTTGCAACACTCCTGACAAGGCACTCTGGTACAAAAGGTCTAGCTGAACCCTCATCTTGTGGCTAGCTGAAGCCAACCACTGAGTACTAGGTGAGGGCTCTCCCGAAGAGACCCCCCAAGGCAGGGGAGGTGCAACCCAATGCCCCCACATTCTTCAAGGTAGGCCCACGGACCCACACCCTACCATTATCAAGGAGTGAAAAACACATAAAGCGAAAGTGACACATGTAGAAAGAAAATAAAGGGCCAAAGTGTAGTACAATGGCTAGGCCTCGTGGCCTAGAAATAAAAATTGTCCTTGACAAAATGCCTTGTTCATGGGGTAAAGTACAGAAAAAGCAAGTGTCGTAGGCTAGTGCGCATTCTCACAGTGGGGTCCCTATCCAAAGTGATACCAAAAGCACCCCTGGGTTTCCTCTCCCAGGTGGTGCTTGATGCCTCTCTCTGTCTTGCTGGCCCTCATCCAGACCAGGTAGAACTGCTCAGAATGGGAGACACTGGGGCCCTCAGGTCCCCCCACATTAGGGAGTGTGGGGGGACCTGAACGGATACAACACTTGATCTTAGCCAAAAGGCTGAAAAGTCATAGGCCTCGTACACACGACCGAGGAACTCGTCGTAAATGAAACATCGTTTTCCTCGAGTTCCTTGTTAGGCTTGTCGAGAAACTTGACAAGCTTTCTTTGCGTACACACAGTCAAGACCAAATCTCGTCGTTCCCAAACGCGGTGACGTACAACACGTACGACGGCAGGGCAAGTTCGATTCCACTGGCACAACCCTTGGGGCTGCTTTTGCTAATCTCATGTTACTGCGTGTTAAGTAAAAGTTTGGTGAGAGACGATTTGCACTTTTCAGTCTGTTACAGCGTGACGAATGTGCTATCTCCATTACAAACGCTACTTTTACCGAAGGTGCGCTCCTGTCTCATACTTTATTCTGAGCATGTGAGGGTTTCTAAGCATACACACGAACGTGTTTCTCGTCGAAAACCAGCCTGACGAGGAACACGACGAGGAAATTGAGACTCCCGACGAGGAAAAAAAGAACTTGTTCTCTTTTTTTCTCATCGAGTTCCTCGCCAGTTTTTTTTTTTCGATGAAAACATACACACGACCGGTTTCCTCGGCAAAAAAGCTCTGCCACCAAGTTTCTTGATGGATTCTGTCGAGGAAAATGGTTGTGTGTACGAGGCCTTCAAGTCAATCTTTGATTGTAACAAAGTCCAGTCTATGCCATGATAAGCTTGGATAATTTTATTTACTGAGGGCAAGCTCATTTTAAAATAAGCATATCCTGTGTAACAGATGGAGACCAGCTTCAGCCTAATTATTTTCTGCAATGTACACAAACATTCTACACCCCTCCAAATTGTATACTACACTCCCCTCTTCTTAAAGGCAGTTTATCAGTCGTTAAATGTGGAAGCTCTTTTAGTTTTGACTTTTCCAGGCTTTTAGTCCCTTTTTTATTTTTTATTTTATTTGTTTTTAAACCTGGTGTTCCTGCCGGTGATACATTTCCTGTCCTAGGGTGACAGCTCCCATTTACTGTACTACAGTGGGTATAGAAAAGATGAAGATTCTGAGGTCACATGGAAAAAGGTGTTATAATTGGGTGAAATTAAAATGTAATTATTTGGCCTAATCACCAATCGATATATCTGGTGGAAATCCAATACAGCTTACCATCCAAATAACACCATTCCTACAGTAAAGCATGGAGGTGGTAATATCCTGTTACGGGGGGTGTTTCCTGTTGCAGTGATTGGAGCACTTGTCAGGATAGAAGGAAAAAAATGGATGGGGCAAAATACTATCTGATTCTTGAGGAAAATCTGCAGCCCTCTGCCAGAAACTTGTCAGTGGGAAGAGGGTTTACCTTCCAACATGGCAATGACCCAAAGCATGCAACAAAAATGACGGATGACAAAAAGGTGAATGTCCTTGCAGGGCCTAGTCAGAGCTCAGACTTAAACCCCATTGAAAAATCTGTGGAATGACTTGAAGACTGCAGTCCACAAACTGTCACCATAAAATGTAATGGAACTTGAGCAGTTCTGCAAAGAAGTGTGGAAAGTCTTGATGTGCAAAGTTAGTAGAGACATATCCAAACAGACTAAAGGCTGTAATTAACCACTTAACAACCGCCCTATAGACGAAATACGTCTACAAGGCGGTTGCTTAACTCTAGGAGGGCGTCAATGTACGTCCTCCTAGAATCGCGCTCCCGCGCGCCCTGTGGGGCGCGCACACGGGAGTCTCCGTGACCGCCGGGTCCTCCGGACCCGGCTGATCACGGATCACGGTAAATCGCCGCTGATAGCGGCGGTTTACCACGTGATCGCTCCGTCCAATGACTAGTAAACTATTACTAGTGACTAGTAAACGGTACAGTGTGAGAGAGGAGAGGGGAGAGAGCGGAAGCAGCAGCAGCTGCTGCTGCGGGCTGGATCTGTGACACATGCAGTCACAGATCCAGCCATCCATCCCTCCCTGTGCAATACTCTGCAATGCCCCCATACTATGCAATACCCCCATACTCTGCAATGCCCCCACACTCTGCAATGCCCCCACACTCTGCAATGCCCCCACACTCTGCAATGCCCCCACACTCTGCAATGCCCCCATACTATGCAATACCCCCATACTCTGCAATGCCCCCATACTATGCAATACCCCCATACTATGCAATACCCCCATACTCTGCAATGCCCCCACACTCTGCAATGCCCCCATACTCTGCAATGCCCCCATACTCTGCAATGCCCCCATACTATGCAATACCCCCCATACTCTGCAATGCCCCCATACTATGCAATACCCCCATACTATGCAATACCCCCATACTCTGCAATGCCCCCACACTCTGCAATGCCCCCACACTCTGCAATGCCCCCACACTCTGCAATGCCCCCACACTCTGCAATGCCCCCATACTATGCAATACCCCCATACTATGCAATACCCCCATACTCTGCAATGCCCCCCACACTCTGCAATGCCCCCATACTCTGCAATACCCCAAAATACTCTGCAATGCCCCCATACTCTGCAATACCCCGCAATACTCCGCAATGCCCCGCAATACTCCGCAATGCCCCGCAATACTCCGCAATGCCCTGCAATACTCCACAATACCCCACAATACTCCGCAATACTCAGCAATACTCCGCAATACCCCGCAATACCCCGCAATACCCTGCAATACCCCACAATACTCCGCAATACCCCACAATACTTCGCAATACCCCACAATACCCTGCAACGTTGTCTATGGGGATTTTTAAGTAGCAAAATTTGGCGCCATTCCACGAGCGTGTGCAATTTTGAAGGGTGACATGTTGGGTATCTATTTACTCGGCGTAACTTCATCTTTCACATTTATGCAAAAGAATGAAGAAAAAATACTAAATTTGCCAAATTTTATAACAGAAACAAAGAAAAATTATTTTTTTTTACAGAATTTTCAGTCTTTTTTCTCTTATAGCGCAAAAAATAAAAAACCCAACGGTGATTAAATACCACCAAAAGAAAGCTCTATTTGTGTGAAAAAAAGGACGAAAATTTTATTTGGGTACAGTGTTGTATGACTGAGTAATTGTCATTCAAATTGTGAGAGCACCGAAAGCTGAAAATTGGTCTGGTTATTAAGGGGGTTTACGTGCCCAGTGGTCAAGTGGTTAAAGCAACTCCGTGATTCATTTTTTGTTTTGTTTATTTCTGACATGTTGGTGTTAAATCTTTCACTTGGATATTATAAATTGCACTAGTAAACACAGCTGGATAAAACAAAAACTGTGTGTGTCTTCATTTCACGCTGTAAAGCAACAAAATGTGATTATACTGCAACTGTCATTTTCACAATAAACAATGCAATTTAAATGCATTTTTTTGCTGTGAAAATGACAATGGTCCCAAAAATGTGTCAAAATTGTCCGAAGTGTCCGCCATAATGTCACAGTCACGAAAAAATCGCTGATCGCCGCCATTAGTAGTAAAAAAAAAAAAAATTAATAAAAATGCAATAAAAACTATCCCCTATTTTGTAAACGCTATAAATTTTGCGCAAACCAATCGATAAACGCTTATTGCGATTTTTTTTACTAAAAATAGGTAGAAGAATACGTATCGGCCTAAACTGAGGAAAAAAAATGTTTTTATATATGTTTTTGGGGGATATTTATTACAGCAAAAAGTAAAAAATATTGCATTTTTTTCAAAATTGTTCGCTCTATTTTTGTTTATAGCGCAAAAAATAAAAACCGTAGAGGTGATTCAAATACCACCAAAAGAAAGCTCTATTTGTGGGGAAAAAGGACGCCAATTTTGTTTGGGAGCCACGTCGTTAAAGAGGGGTGATTATTTTATGTACCCACTGTATATCAATGGAGAATGCTCTTGAAATTTTAGTAAGGTTTAGCAGGTAATATCTTGGTGCTGGTTAATGGTACCTACCTGAGTGTGAGGATGAGTTCCATGCTTGCATTTATTATAGTGTCCGGTCCGCTTATGTAATGAAAGAACAAGTACAGTGGAACCCTGGTTTACGAGTAACGCGGATAACGAGCATTTTGAAAGACAAGCAACTTTGTTTGTTTTTTTAATTCTGACTGGTTTGTGAGTGTTGTCTCGCAAAACGAGCAGTAAATGGGGTGTGCAGTACCGCATTTGGCCAGAGGTGCGGGGGCGCCGGTCACACTCTGAATGGTTCAGAGCCATTCGGAAATACTCAGAATCGCTCAGTAAATACTCCTGAGAGTTTCCGAGCCTTTCCGAAGGTTTCCGAGATCAGCCGAGCTGTCCCCGAGTATTTCCCACCTCCGGCCACATGCGGTATTGCATGCCGTAGAAGTCAATGTGGAACAAATTATCTTTGTTTCCATTGACTTCTATGGGGAAATTCGCTTTGATATGCTTTGGATTACAAGCATTCTCCTAAAACGGATTATGCTCGTAATCCAAGGTTCCACTGTATATGTTTTTATTCAATTTATTTTTTATGTAAGCATTATTACACTATTGGGTTGTATTTTATGGTTGTATCCTTCCCATATTGAGAGAATTCACAGAGTTGGAATGATGGAAAAGAGATCCATAATAAAACGATAGGATTACCTAATCTAATTGTCTTCTACCTATAAGATATCTGGAGATAATGGTGATAATGCTTATCTGACTTTAATAATTTGAGGTCTATCCCATCTGGGGAGTGAGCCTTGGCGATGAATAACACAGTTGGAGGACATATGACATATGAACACTTGTTGTGTTGAGAATAATTTACCTGGTTAAGGCCTGGTTCACACTAGTGTGATTTCAGATGCAACTTGAGTCACACAGAATCACATGACAATGGAAACCACATTGTTTTCAATAGTGCCCATTCACATGAATGCAACTCGGCATGGAGCGATTTTGGAAGTGGTTCCTGTTCTACTTTGGTGCAATTCCAGTGTGATTTTGGCCTCATAGAATATATAAACCCTATCAAAGTTGCATCCAAGTAGCACTACATAATCTCACTGAAAAAATATATTATGGGGATACAACATTATCACCTTAGTTTAGGCAAATTTTTCCGGCCTTTTCATTCATAAGTACGCAACAGGCAAGAAGCAATACAACTGCTGTGGGCTTGAGACTACAGAACGCCTCCCCTTTCCTCTTCTCCATAACATATAGAGAGATGTTCGATATTCCACAATGCTAAACAGGGAACTATGTAATTTATAAGTGCAGCACAGGAAGTTCACTAGATTTCTGGTAGGATCAACATATTAGTTTTGTACTTAAAGCGGAGTTCCACCCACATAAAAGTCAGCAGCTACAAAAAGTGTAGCTGCTGACTTTTATTAATCGGACACTTACCTGTCCCAGGTTCCAGCGATGCCGGCGTACTAAGCCCCTCTCAAATCCTCCTCCTCTCTGCGGCGCCGGCTTCGTGACTGTGGGTGGCCAGCTGTGGCTTCACAGCGGGGCACGCACTGGGCAAGTGCGAGCCGCGCTGCGCGATGTGACTGGCCTGACAATCAACTGTGACCTGTGACGTGTCCCAGATGATTGCCGAGAGGGAGGGGGAGAGGTGAACTTCCTTCCCGGTGCTGCGGAGCCCCGGGAGGAAGTGGGAGCTAAAACCCTCTAAAAATAGGGTTTCTGCTCCCCCCCAAAAAATGACATGCCAAATGTGGCAGGGGGTCACCTGCTCTTAAAGTGGAAGTTCCATTTTTGGGTGGAACTCCGCTTTAAAGTGAGATAAAGGTAAACTTACACCGACCCCACCCCCTTGTTCCCGCTGTACTTACCTCCATGGGTGATGAGCTGTCACTGCCCACGTAGACGGGGGAGCTGTCCAGGAACTTGAAATGCCTGCTTTTCTTCCTCTTATTTCTGTAGGGCTTCCGGGACAGATCAGAGCAATTCTGATTTATCAGTGCCATCACATGACCAACTTAACACCTTAAACTTTCCCCCCTGATTCCCACTGTACTTACCTCTGTGGGTGATGAATTGTAAGTACCCTACCTATGCAGCCAGCCAGTGGTGTATTTAGGTTTTGTGCTGCCCTAGGCCTGACAAAACCCGCGCACCGCCTAATTTAAATATGACCCACCCCTTCCGGTCAAGGCACACCCCTTGCTGTTTAAGACCCACCCTGATAATTTTGAGTGGGACACTAGTTCTGCGGGCCGCTGTTGCAATGGAATCCCTTAATTTGCATAGATTTCCTCTCACTTCCTGTTTGGCTATGGGGCAGGAAGTGAAGGGAAATCTCTGCAATGGGACAGGAATGGTAAAAAATTAACTGACAGGGGCTATAACCCAACATAAAGTGTTGCCTATAGTTTTACTTTAAGCACAAATTTCTGATAATTTGATGGAGAGGACTAAGAAGATATTACCATGCCAATAGTGCAGCAGAAAACATAGAGCGAGGAAGACTTGTGTTCCAGGATGATAGGACAGTCAAAATTAGAAGCACCGCCGCTTTATGGAGGCACTAGACCTCTCTTCCCAGTCCGCCCAATAAGACTGGCACTACACCAGGGATGGACTGGCCATTGGGACTACAGGGATTTTCCCGGTGGGCCGATGGCTCAGTGGGCCGGGCTTCAGTGACAGCGGACCGCCGCCCCCCTCCGCTCCTCTGTCTCTCTCTCCCCGCAGAGCTCACCTCCTCTCCCTCCCCGCAACGCTCACCTGGGGGGAACAGAAAAGCAGGGGGAGGGCCAAAGGAGCAGGGGGGGGACAGACAGCTGACTCAACAGCTATGGTCTGGGAGTTTCTCACTTCTGCCTAAACTTTGCCCCGGGTGAAATAATGTCTAGCTTCCCCACTGGTACTGCCTATAAGAGTACCAGTACCAGCCGTTCTACTCTAATAAAGTAGAACGGCTAGTGGCTAGTAAAGGGGGAGAGGGGGCTTGGGTGGCCGGGGGGGGGGGGTTGTGGGAGTTGTCCGGCTGCCATAGGAGAGACCTGTCAAAGTGGGCCAGTCTGGATGAAGTCCAGGGCCAATTTTTGTCCCAGTCCAGCACTGCACTACACTAACAGTGTAGCGCAAGGCGGCAGGGACTCTTTCCCTGCTGCTCCCCTGCAAAGTGCTGCCCTAGGCCTTGTTGGCCTAGGCCAGGATACAGCGCTGCAGCCAGCACCGATCTTTCCTGGCTGCATGACAAACTCATCGCCCACGAAAGTAAGTAGAACGGGGATCAGGAGACTAGGGTATAAGGTGTTAGTTCACCTTTTCATTTTTTTCTGAAAAGGTGAACTAACCCCTTTTAATAAACAAATATAATAGAACAATTTCAATGGTATTTTTAGAAGACAAAGAGGAAGCAAATAACAGACGTTCATTGTTATGGTTTACATTCACTTTAAACTTTAACAATTTTATGAACCCGGCTCTGCTTCTCCCGCTGTCCAACACTTGGCTATTATTTGCTCTTTCATTCCTTTTGAACGCTGCGCAACTCTCCGAGCTGACTCTATAATGTTACACAGCAAGAGGTGACCTAATCTTTACCCCCCTTGATGACTAGCTTGGCTAATCAGCTTAATGAGTTAGTAGAGAATGGTTGGTGGTGCGGAGGGGGAGTGTGACAGGTGGAGAGGAGCATCAAGATACTAACGGAGAAAAGAAAAAGAACGAAAATCTGTTTAGAGATATGCATTTGAACTTAAAAAGGTTGTGATTGTTTAAAAGCAAAGAAAACCTTTTCGTAGGTGAGGCCCAGTGGAGCAAGTTTCTTCTGAACTGGTGGAATGTTAACCAAAGATGACCACATGAAAAAATTCTGGTTGAGGACCATAAAGGAGGAAGAAGGTGAAACATTGCAAGACTTTTATGAATTTCATCAATGGGCTTGAAAGAGTGGAGAATGTGCTGGTTGTGAGAAGGTGGAGATTAGAAGAAGGAGAGAGAACAGACAGAACAGTCCTAAGTCAAAGAAGAAGGTAAGCAAGGGAAAAAAAAGCAGATTAAAGATCAGGATTAGGTGACCGGCTATGTCCATCTTTTCTATTGCGCACACGCTCCATTGAAATATCTCGAAGAATCCTTCATCTTCCCAAAGAAAGTTCAGAGAAAGTCCAACCACATTAACGTTTGGTGAATAAAAGATGTTCAGGTGAGAGATTAATTTGTGACTTCTGTCAAGCTGTAATGATCTGCAATATACTAACTGAACTGTTCATTTTGTAAGTGGTAGGGCTGAAGCAGGAGAGGAAATCAATGTATTTCTCTTAACAGGACTGCCCTTTATTTTATTATTCATATAAGGTTGCAGTAATGTTTTTAATTTTTTTTTTAAATATTTTAAATTTGAAAAACCTTTTCAAAGGAAAAAAAGTATTTGTACATATATATTTTTCTCAAATTATAATCGTATAAGCTCCTGAAAAACCCGCTCATTAGAAAAGACTTACGGAGCCAAAAAGGTCATATAGACGCAATGATGGTCTTATATAATTTATAAATACCTGTACATAACAACCTGCCAAATGTAATTTGTTTCTTGTTGAACACAATGGATAAAATTAAATCTGTAAACAAGGTAGGTGACGAGTTGAACATTTTATTTAATTGCTAAAACTTATCATATCAGTTTTATTAGAAAGTTAATGTTACTCTTTAAGACTGAAAGGCAACGGAAGCGGTGTGTTGAGCAAAATACTTAAACGGTCTTGTGGTTTGTTAATATATGAGGCATTTCGACAATAGACTAAATAGAGAAAGCACTCACATTGCCTTATCCGTAATTAATTATGGGGATACAGATATAGGGGACCCAAAGGTTAACCCCAGGTCGAACTTTAACGGCACAGTAAAGAATAAGGATTTAGAAAAATAAACCTTTAATAAAACTTTGACACATACATAGTATATAAAGGGTCCCTTTATATACTATGGCCCGGATTCACATACAGCGGCGCATATTTATGCCGCCGTAGCGTATCTCATTTACGCTACGCCGACGCAGCGCAGAAAGGCAAGCACTGGATTCACAAAGCCAGTGCTGCCAAAACTGCGCTGGGTTTCCTAGGCGTAAGCCGGCGTATGTGGAAGTGGGCGTGAGCCATGCAAATGAGGCGTGACCCCATGCAAATGATGGGCCGAGTGCCAGACAGATACGTATAATGAACGGCGCATGCGCCGTCCCGTGGACGCATCCCAGTGTGCATGCTCAGAATCATGTCGGAACTACTCCCTAAGATACGCCGGATCACTGCCTACGGCGTGAACGTAACCTACGCCTAGTCATATTCACGTCCTACGTAAACTACGTAAAATACGTCGGCTTGTGTTCCCTTTGCATGGATGCTGCTGAGTTACACCTCCTTTATGGGGCATAACTTTGAGCCGGACGTATGACTTTACGCGCACTGCGTCGGACGGACGTACGTTTGTGAATCGGCGTATCTCCCTCATTTGCATATGTGAATAGAAAATCAATGGGAGCGCCAAATACGACCAGCGTAAATATGCGCCCACTCTACGCCGGCGTAGGCAAGTTACGTCGGTCGAATGAAGCCTATTTTCAGGCGTATCTTAGTTTCTGAGTCAGGCGCACAGATACAACGGCGCATATTTGCACTTACGCGGCGTATCTCGAGATACGTCGGCGCAAGTGCTTTGTGAATCCGGGCCTATGTATGTGTCCATGTTTTCTTAAAGATTATTTTTCTATATCCTTATTGTTTACTTTGCCGTTAAAAAGCCGGCCTGGGGTTACCCTTTGGGTCCCCTATTTCTCCATTTGCATTTCGAAAATATATAAGTATTTTTTAACTACTTTTCTCATTCTCATCAGTGTTACCTCTCACTACCATTACCTTCTGTTTGTTGGTGGATTACTTTGTTTGTGTTTGATCTAAACGTTAATACCTTTTGTGCTTTTGTAGTAGACTAAATTTACCCATATTCACAGCTGTGCACATTATAGTCCAAATCCTACTTGACCTCCTTGTGGCCTGACTGGAAAATCCCTTGAGCAAGGCAAAGAGAAATGGTTGCTAGATTAGATCAAGAGGTCCAGATGGACAATAACTACTACATTTCTAAGATTCTTGTTTAGTGATTTTAATATGTACTCGTTTGCCTTTTTTTAATTTGTCCACTTTTGTTCTTTATTTCTTGTTTCAAAATCCTTCTACACTAGCTTGAAACCTGAACGATGATGTCCATCCATCTCTAAAGCTTGTCCAAGGTCACCATGCCTCGTCCAAACTCCTTAATTTTCCTTTCGAACCATCCTCGATGGAAGTTGCCAATATCTTCAGTCTTGTTTTTCTTCATAATGATTCTATTACCAAGCACTATCCGGACAACCACCTTTCGAATTGGCTTAGTAGGGCCATGGACATGTGACCCACTAATTGCCAAAGCACTGCCCAATGTGGCAGCTCGGCTAGCAATCTCTGACCTAAACTCTGATCACACCCTTGCCTCTGGAATCTGGTTTGAGCATGTGCTGTTGTCTCAAGGATGTTCAGCACCACGTGCATTTGCGGCCTTTACACTCATGGAGCATTCAGTGTCTGCTTTTGTTGGACCTGCCAACCCTTCATATTGTTCTGCTGCAAACCTTCTTACAAAAGGATGGAATAAGCCAATGGTTTCGTGGTCTTGTCTTGGAGCTCTTAGCCCGATTCCACATCCGGCCCACATTCTGTATGCCGTATTAAGCTTTTTCCAGTGGGCGGGAGTGGCTATAGTAATGGGGCCACAGGAATATTGGGTTGGAGCTGGCATGGATCTAGCAGACGCTCTCCGTAACTGGGGCCTGCCTATTGGACCGGTAGTAACCTTGGAGGAAGGGGAAAAAGGGGCAAGAGATGCCCTGAAGAGAATAAAAAGAAAACGAAGAGTGAGAGGTAGGAATTTGTTAATGATTAAAATGATCCTATGCTTTGCTGTGCAGGGCAAATCAAGGGGTTCACTTTAATGTCCCCTACCCAGCATGCTCACCTTTCCTTCCCCTTTTAGTTTATCTCCTTGAAGGCAAGAGAAAAAACCCAAGAGAGCTGGTCAATCACCAGGCCTGTCATAAGAGAGTATTGCCGCGTACACACGATCGGATTTTCCATTGGAAAAACCTTGGATGGTTTTTCCGACGGAATTCCACTCAAGCTTGGCTTGCATACACACGGTCACACAAAAGTTCTCTGAACTTTCGTCCGTCAAAAACGTGGTGACATACAACACTACGACGAGCTGAGAAAATAAAGTTCAATGCTTCCGAGCATGCATCGAATTGTTTCCGAGCATGTGTCGGAAATTTTGTATAAGTCGGAATTGCTACAGATGATCAGATTTTCCGATAGGAATTTTTTCTGTTGGAAAATTTGAGAACCAGCTCTCAATCTTTTGTTGGCAGTAATTCCGACAGCAAAAGTCCGATGGAGCATACACACGGTCGTAATTTCCGTTCAAAAGCTCACATCGAACTTTTGCTGTCGGAATTTACGGTCGTGTGTACGGGGCATAAGAGAGTGAGTCACAAGCTCTTCTATACCTGGAAGTACTGGGGATTTACACTGCTGGTGAAGGTGGCCTTATAGCAAACCCATTGATTTACCACTAAAGCTGAATTACTTAAGTAATCTTGGGAAAGAAAGCATTATATGGATTTCACATGCATTTTTGTTATACCCTCTGCCATAGAAACTGCCCTTCAACCTTGACCCAATGAAGGTCTCCACCAGTGACACATAAATGCATCTAAAGTTATATGCAGATCTTGACTTTTTCTATAACTTGGCCTGACCAACCCCCCCCCCCCCCAGTGTCTGTGATTGGTGGCCTAACTGACCAACAGGAATGCTTGGAAAGTGTAAATGGGTGGGACTGTTGCAGGGAAATTCAGGATTTATCTCCTAATTTAATTGCCTTTATCTCTAGATTTTTTTTATAATTTTGACATGTGGTACATGTAACCTACCCCCTAAAATCCAGAGAATTTAACCTCCCCCTAGCACATAGACCAAACCCTTAACCTTTCCCTAAAAAAATTAACACTAAACCTACCCTCAGCCTTCCCTTCAGTCTTGCACAATTGCAACAGCTCTTCTCCTGTAGCAAATGAGCTTACGCTGACTTCACTGCACACTGTAAGCTTCTCACAATGTGCTTAAGAAGCCGCAGCAAGTCAGGTAGATCCCTTCTGACTGGAAGACATCCTGCATCCTTTAACTTTTTCCTCCCTAGCTTGACTCATTTGCCAGCCCATTTTATTTATTAGATTTTCATTAGATTTCAGTTCTTTCAATCTTAGAGGCCCACAAGTTGGCTTTACCTACGGCAGTCTGCCGGCCCCTCCCACCAGCCATCAAATGACTGCATTGCATAGAGAAGTGCAGAGATCCAGCGATGAGATAACTGTGTTTAAAACAAGATTTTCATGTAATGGAAACAGAAAGGGAAGGAGAAAGAAAAAGGAAGGAAAGGGAGCAAGGGAAAAGCAAACAGTGGGGAAGTGCGCTGCACACGCCAAATGATTATAGAAAGGAAAAATACCCCAGGGGGCTTTGTATTGCAGCAAGGAATAATATTGTTCTTTTTTGACAAAAACTTAATTTTTATTTAGAAAGGATTTTCCACAAGGAAAACATCTGTTGGATTCAAAACATGAGCTCAGAATTTTAAATTAAAAACATATACATAATGATACAGCCATATGGGTACATATACAATGACGCGTTTCGACCTTGTCAGTAGAGGTCTTCTTCAGGGGTGAAAAGGAGATGCTCTAAAAAAGAATACATTGTATAGGTGAAATTGTTCGAAGGACAAAAGCACTCTCAACAATGAAACATCTGCAGTAAATATAATATTTATATTAATGAGTATATTTACCAATTAACAGCTGGGGGAAGAAACCTCCTCATGTGTTAGGTTTAAAAACCGACCGCAGACCCTGTGGCCGGCTACCTGGATGGCCCACGTGGGAACGTGGGAGGGGGTGCACAATGGAAAGTGGCCAGGCTGCGGGTGAATGGACAAACTCCAGGCCTACAAGAGGTCACACTGGTGCCCCACACACAAAGTTGAGGGGGGGTTGGAGAGAAGGAAAGGGGAGGAAAAAACAAAATTGGGATTAAACACCAGCTTTAAGGTGTATTGAAACCAAACTTTTCATTTTCTGTATGGATGAGTATAGCAACCTGTCAGATTATTTTTAAGCTGTCTGTGTCCTGTTGGGGAGATTTCCACACCGCAGGAAGTAAGAAGAGAATTTCCCAAAGTAAATGGGCATCAACCAAATAACAGCGTTATTTAGGTCACAACAGGATACTCCAGAGTATGGGGACACAGCTTGAGATGAAACAGGAATGTAAACAGACCACAGCTCATAGGGGATCCTCGGCGGGATACAGCAAGATCTATTGTGAAGTACTCCTCCTCGTATCGTCTCATACAGCCCAGTCAGTATTAAACATGCAGGGAAGGAGACCGCACATAGGGTAGTAGGTACCAACAATTTTATTTAAAAATATAAAAAACTACTTACAAACGAAGAGCAAAAACGAGCATTTAAAACAGATGCCGGCCGGCATGTAGCAGAAGCCCTTCCTGAACGCGGTGACGTCACTGCATGCCGTCCCAGATGCGTTTCGTCATAGATTGACGTTTTCAATGGGGGAAACGTCAATCTATGACGAAACGCGTCTGGGTATCCTGTTGTGACCTAAATAACGCTGTTATTTGGTTACCTTTTGGTAAGCCTTAGTCAATGTGGTGGCGGATCACAATAATCCCAATAGAGTAGTTGGCCAAAAACGATTTCTCCTCAACCCTAGTTCGTGTGTCTCAAAATTTTGGATTTGCCATCACCTTCATTACCAGAGCCACAGGGCACCAGAGTCAATAGTGAGGGTCAATGTCCCTAGATGGGACACAAACAGCAATAAAACCCTGACAGGGGTTCAATTCCTTCACCCATTCTACCCAAAACAAAGAAGCAAGTTTTGGCTTTACATACACTTTAACCTAACCCTTAGAAAACCATAATCCATAAAACCTAACTTAACTATGAGAATGAAAGCAAAGTGACAGGTTCTCTTGATCAGGCTATCCTTCCCGACCTACTCAGTGATATATTCCCGGTGCCTGCTCGGAAGAGCTACGCTTATTCCTTGACTAAGCCCTGTGATGGGGCTTACACAAGCTTACTGACCTTATCCCCTCCCCCACAGCTTTCAGGCCTGTCTACTCTACTCAGACAGTAGATGGGCCTTGCTACTCAGACCCTAGCACTGTATCCTTGGTGAAAGGGGAGAAGTCACATACTCCCCAATACATGGAAGTGTTGGGTCTTTCAAAGGGCTCACGCAGACGAATGGAGTGATCATTTATAGAACTTGTTTTGCCCTGCGTAGGCAAAAAAGAGAGTTTCTGTTTAACAAAGACCTATACACCAAAAACAAGTTACTATATTTGTGCCTGGCTCCAGATCCCTGTCTCTTCCACTTTTTCTTTGCAAGGTAAAATTAACATTGTGTTCCTGGTGCCTCACAGAGGATGTACGCCACCAGATTGCATGCATGCACAGATGTGACGAGGGGCTCTGCCTGGCCTTTCCAGACCTAGCAGAGATCTTCAGCACATTCGCACACACAAATATAACACAGTTATGGAGGTCCTGGATCTCAGGTTGTCAGTGCATGCGCAAATGTGCCGAAGGGGTCTGCCGGGACCCAAAGGCCATGAAGAGCCCATCAGCAAATCTGCACACATACCAAGTATTCAAGGATAGCAGTGCCAGTGAGTGGGAATGTAGCCAACATTTAGAGACTGAGGTTCCTCTTTACGTTTGGATTATTTTACCCATAAAAACCTTTAATCTAGAAAACCACAAAAAATCTAATATAACTTGAACTATCTGGTCAATAATGTGAACGTTGCCAATTCACTGAGAAACCAAAGTACAAGTTCAATATATTAAAATAAAGTGTTTTGGGTTTTAGGAGGCCAGCTTCAAATGATTTTCAAAAGAAGAAATCATCCCAATGTGTCTTTGTAAAAAAGGATTTAGGATCAGTCCATCTCAGACTGATATTGCAGTTACAGATGGACACTGGTCAGATAATTTTCATGGTCTCATGCAATAATATCTCATCAGAGCTCTTTGCTTTGCTCATGGCCAAAGAATCCCTCCATCTCTAGGGTTAGCCCCATTCCCCATGAAGTCAAATGTTTTAAAAATGAAAAAGGTCAATGACAGCTCTTCATATTGGCTGCCACATGGGGATGGAATAGGGAACACACATTTGGAGATTAAGCTGGTGGTATCCAAAGGATATTCGGGCCTCTGCTTGATTCTGCTGGCTGGTACCTATCTAGAGCTTACTGTAAATATCAGGTTTGCGAGGACTGACATTTTATTATTATCAAATTGTGATATTTATCTTCTTTTCTGTAATATATTTACATACCTTCTAACTTTCTGAGATGGGAATGAGGGACACCTATTAGCTAAAGTATGTGAGCAGAGGACACACCCTCTGTCACGTCCCCTTTAAGGAGAATTGTAAAAAAGAATTTGATAAATAAGTAGTACATTTTATATACAACTATATAGATCAGACCAAAATGAGGGACAAATGAGGAAGAAAGAGGGACCTTATGACTTTGTTCCGAATGAGGGACAGTCCCTCAAAAACCCAAACCCCATTTAAATCAATAGGAGCTGAATTTGTCAAATAAAAAATGCCCATGTTCTGGGCTAAGGAAACCCAACCATACCAGGCCACATGTCCTCAACATGGGGGGGGGGGGTGACATGTTGATGAGGACAAGGGCCTCTTACTCACACATCTGGATCGGTGGTTTTAGGGAGTCTGCCAGCAGTGGCCTGATTGGAATATGGAAGCCCCTTTAATAATAAAGGGTTGTGGTAACGAAAGTGTCATCCCTTCTCTCCCCTGCCATGAGATAATAAGCGCGGGGGGGGGGGGGGGGGTGGGATTGGTGCTGACGAACAAAACAAAGTCAACTCAAGTTTTCTCTTACAGGTGTAATGCCTGTACCCCCCCTGATGGCGGCCCTGGCTGGGTGACATCAGTGGTTGGCAAGGATGCAGGGTTGCAAGCACCTGCTGCTTCCTTAGCAACCATTGATAGCCAGGAGCTGTCAAGTTTGTCTACACTGAAAGCCCCAAATATTTGCCGTTCAGATGAATGTCTGAGCAACCAGTGTTTGGTCCGAACTTACTTTTGGATTGAACACTGAGCTTTTTCCTAGTGGCAATACTTATACTTAGGAATCTTAAAATAATTTACCCAAATTTTATATTACCCTTAGACCTAATAAGGAAACTCAAACTAACCCCAGCCCTTGTGAACTTGAGCTGAAACACTTTATCATCCTCACAACCCCCTCATCCCAACTCTTAACCCTAAACCTAATTATAAAGCAATCCAAAACCTTGACCTAACCAGACCCCTTATTAAATAATACTGTAACGGCTACCCAGCTAGGGAGAGGGTCTCAGCTGTTGGAGAAGTCCTTTTCCCTGGCAAGCTGTGATATGCAAGTACCGCCGGTATCCCCGTCCAATAGATCCAGAGAGAGAGAGAGAATTCCCCTTCCCGAACGAGACAAGGCTACGTTGAAGGGTCAAACAAGACTGTCTTTTATTGCACATTTCACCTCGCTTTTTATATGGTTACAAACTTACATGAACAATGACACTCTCCGCCCCCCCCCTTCACACACATACTTTGAAATAATGACATTCCCTTGAATCAATCAGTCTCTAGACGTTCGGCTCCAACCTTATATTTAACATGACTTGATCAGACAATAGAATTCAATTAACCTTTAAAACAATTATACACTCCCACATAACAGCCTCCGTATGTTGAGGGGATTAACTACACAAAGGAGAGTCCATTAGCTATACAGCACCCCCTGCGACCCGGACGGCAACTGTGCGAGTGGACACGTTCTCTGGCTTTACCAGATGTTTTTGAATCAGAGTGATAGTAGTCCCGGAATCTCTTAGGCCTTGTGCTACTTGTCCATTCACCCGTACCTCCTGACGGTGATGCTGACGGTTATCCGGAGAGGTAGCTTGTATTGGGTCTGCCTCATACCAAATTCCCAGACATTCCTCAGGGCCCCCCTCAGTCTCCAGGCAGTGGGCCGCAGAGGGACATGATGGAGTGACCTCTGTGTTGGGTGTTGTGTGTCTCCAGTTGTTATCTGTAGCTCTCAAAGGGCAATAACGAACAATATGTCCCGTGTCGCTGCAGTGATGGCACGTCACCCTAGGCGAATCCGGGGGTAGTTGCTAGGCCCCTGAGGACGTGGTGGGACTGGAGCCCGAAACTCTGGGCGTGGGGTGACGGTTGGAGTACGCGGTTCTACCTTCTGAGCCCTGGCTTACTTTCCTTGTCTCCGCGTACTCATCTGCTAGCCGAGCCGTCTCGTTTAAGTTAGCGGGACGGCGATCTCGTACCCAGTCTTGTACGTCTGCGGCCAGGTCTTGGAAGAAATGTTCCATTAGGAACAGCTGCAATACTTCCTCCCCGGTGTTGGCCTTGCACCCTTGGACCCAAAGGGATGCCACCCTTTGTAACTGGTTGGCCCATTCCATGTGGGAGTCCACAGCCTTCTTCTTGGACTCCCGGAAGCGCCGCGGTAGGCTTCTGGCGTTACGGCACATCGGGTTAGCAGCGCCTTCTTAACTTGCTGGTATTGTAAAATATCCTCTGGAGCGAGAGCCCGAAAGGCTTCATTGGCTTTGCCCGACAATTTCCCAGACAAAATAGTGACCCATTGGTCTGGTGGTACCTGGTGTAGTGAGCACTGCCTCTCAAAATCCGCCAAATATCCATCGATTTCCTCCTCACTTTCTACAAAAGCTTTAAATGCAGTGAATGGTATTTTCTTTCCTGTAGCCACGGGTGGGGGGTAGGAACTGCAGGTGTAATGGGCTGTCTCGCTCTTACCAGTTCCAGTTCTTGTCCCCTCTTCGTTTGTATCTCCTCCCTTGCTTCCCGGAACAGCTGGTTGATTAGTTCCACGGACGTTTCTGGATACAAGGATAATCTCTGCTGTACAATCCCAGTAATTACATCTTCCTCGCTGACAGGTGCAAGGGGCTCCGTTTCTTCCATGGATCCATCCATTTCGTCCAGCTCCAGCAGGTCAGCTATCAGCTCCCTCCGTGGTCTGTTGCTGGCGCTCCTACCCCAGCTAGGGGGAGGGTCTCAGCCATTGGAGAAGTCCTTTTCCCTGGCAAGCTGCGATATGCAAGTACCGCCGGTATCCCCGTCCAATAGATCCAGAGAGAGAGAGAGAATTCCCCTTCCCGAACGAGACAAGGCTACGTTGAAGGGTCAAACAAGACTGTCTTTTATTGCACATTTCACCTCGCTTTTTATATGGTTACAAACTTACATGAACAATGACACTCTCCGCCCCCCCCCTTCACACACATACTTTGAAATAATGACATTCCCTTGAATCAATCAGTCTCTAGACGTTCGGCTCCAACCTTATATTTAACATGACTTGATCAGACAATAGAATTCAATTAACCTTTAAAACAATTATACACTCCCACATAACAGCCTCCGTATGTTGAGGGGATTAACTACACAAAGGAGAGTCCATTAGCTATGCAAAGGGAATATTCAGCAGTGAAAAAGTCCCTTGTATAATTAACCCCTTGAGCTCAGAATACAAGTCATGCAGTCCTCTGTAGGCAGAATAGTTCATAGGTCTGTTACAAATACCTTTCCCCAAATCTCTTAACCCTTAAGACCCTTAAGATTAACCAAACCCAACCCAAACTCTAACCATACTCATATGAATGGTTACAAACCCAGCCCCCAACCCCTAATCACAACTCTAACCCCATTGCTACAGTATATCTCAACTAACCCCTCATTTTCACCATTGATACCTAAGCATACTTTCTATTAGCTATAGTTCTATAACTGCTATTTTGCACTAAACCAAAATTAAGCTGTAATATATGAACAAAAAAAAATATCGGCAATATATCATAACTCCAAGCCAAATTTTTTCAATCAAATGATTTAACTCACAGTACCATCAGCCGTGTGTGACCCAGCTAGAAATGGCTTGGTAGCAGCTACTGGTTCCATGGGTTACTAAACAGAGGGCCGTCCTTAGTCACCCATACATTTGAAAGCTGCTGATACCATGAGCCACCTAGACTTCACTGCAATGATGTTCACAAGCCATGTGCGGTATTAGAGAAGACAACAATCAACAAAGGTCACTTCATAGAGAGAATTTATAGAAATGAAGTGAAGAAAAGTAAATGCTCTAAAAACAATAGATCATTTTGTATACCGTACATGTACAACAGCTTTTGGACTGCCTTTATATTACATTTTGTATAGTGTTTAAGTCTGTCTTGCAGTTGGCCTTTCTTGCTGTGGGTTACTTTGTGATATTTAATATTTGTAAAAAATATTGTATTCTGAAATTGTATGTGGATCATCCTTGTAATAATTGCATTTGCTAGTTTTCATTCCTAAATTTAGATGATGTTAGACTGAGTTTCATGAGTTTGAATGCCTCAAGTCAATTTCAAACTTAATGAGATACAGACAAAAAAAAATACACGACATGGGGTTTACCCATTTAATACCAAAGCTAAAAAATGGCTTTGAATGAACTTTAAGTTAACTGTTAGAGAGAAATTACAGCTTAATTTTAGAGGTTGAGATGGATTAGGTAGCGACAAAGGTCAGGTTAGTGGTGGTTTGGAGGTCAGGGGACTTGTTGAAATTGGCCACTCAACAATGACATCTAGCAATATTGTAGGGCTAGCGAATGATGAAGTTGCAACAAAATCCCAGGATTTCGAGAATCTGAATTACCAAAAACAACACTAAAAGGAGATTTCACTTCCTGTCTTAAAAACAGAGCAGAATAAAGGATAACCTACAAAAGTGAGGGGAAGTCCCCTTTTGGACATTTGTCACCAGAACAGGTTTTCCCATTGGAAAAGACGTACAGTACCCATTTTTACTGTTCTTTTTAGAAGTTGTATTTCCCATGATTTTATGTATCTGATACTGCGGTAGAGGAGGTAGAGAGGGGGCAATAAGTCCTCAACAGGGGTTCTAACTTTTCTACACTCCATCCAAAGCTGAATTTTTTTTTGGAGGACCTTCCACCTGTGGGCACTTTTAACCCTTTATTCGGGAACTAGCAGGGGTTAACAGCACCCTGCTAGTGCTCGAAAAATGCCGTTAAAACACTGCTAGTTTTAGCGGCACTTTATCAGCATTTTTCGGGCGCTGGCAGTGTGAAAGGGCTCTAATGCCGCTTACATCAAAACCGTAGATTTTTTTCCGATGGATTGTTTGCTCAAACTTGTCTTGTATACACACGGTCACACAAATGTTGTCGAAATTCTGAATGTCAAGAGCGCAGTCACATACAACACTACGACGAGCCTAGAAAAATTAAGTTCAATGATTCTGAGCATGTGTCTAATTGATTCCGAGCATGAGTAGGATTTTTGTGCGTCGGAATTGGATACACACAGAGCCTACACACGGTCGGATTTTCCGACAACAAGCTCACATCGAACATTTGTTGTCGGAAATTCCGACCTTGTGTACGCAGCATAAGGCCGCGTACACACGGTCGGACAAAACCGATGAGAATGGACCGAGGTTCAGTTTCATCGGTCCAAACCGACCGTGTGTATAGCCCAAAATTTTAAAACATGCTTTAAAATCGAACCGATGGCCCGCTGCCCGATCTGTCCAAACCGATGGTTAGTACAGAAAACATTGGTTCAAAACCCGCGCATGCTCAGAATCAAGTCGACGCATGCTTGGAAGCATTGAACTTCGTTTTATTCAGCACGTTGTGTGTTTGACGTCACCGCGTTCTTACCCGATCAGTTTTTGGAACGATGGTGTGTACGCACATTAGACCATCAGGCCACTTCAGCGGTGAACCGTTGGAAATGGCCCGTCGGACCATTCTCATTGGTTTGGAACGACCGTGTGTACGCGGCCAAAGGGTTAAAACTCAACTCCGGTTAGGCAGGAAAGCAAAATGTTGAGGCCCTGGCAGCCTACAAACTCACCAATCCATCGATGTAGCATCACTCCTCTTCCAGCATGATTTAACCTACTTCCTGCGAGGTCGGGGTGTTAAGGCTCTGCCCCCCCAAATGCAGAAAGCAGCATTTCGGAAGTGTTGATCTCCTATGTCCTCCACAGCTCTCACTGGTTTCTCCTGCTGACCCCAGGTGTGGGTGACCCAGAGCTTTTGGCCTTATTGCAAACTATGGGGGACCATTTCTCATGATACAACCCAAATTAAGCAATATGGGCAGCAGGAAAGATTTGTACACTCCCTTTACTGGTAGATAGGATATTGGGAACTTTTGTAAAGCAATGGAGTTGCTATACGTGAAGTTGCTTACACATATCTGCAGTAGACTGTCATACCTTTCTATCATGGCAAAATTTAAGGCGGATTGAACAGGCAATGCTTTGCAACTCTCTGATTGTACCAAATCTTGCCATTGTTATTGGCTAGTGTCCATCACAGGCATGAGTTAATGTGCCTGTTAGAATATGTCACATTCGGCTGTAGATGAATGTGTGGGAGGTTGCTGTAGGTATGTGTACTTCTAAATGCCCAACCTTTCTTACCTGTGACAAGGCCTCTTTAAATTGTATGTCTCTTTAAATTTAAAGGGTTTCTTTCAATTGTATGTCCAAGCATTATTTAACTGTACCCCCATACCACCCTCTCCCCTCTAAAGTGTGTCCCAACTTATTTGTTTTTATTTTCTGTGATAATATCACCAGTTTTACATCCCCCCAAGAGCCTTTTCCCTGCAGGCAGAATCTTTGGAATCAATGCAGAATACATTGTTTTATTGACAAATAAATTAATGTATACATTTATATAGGGACAGAGAGGGGTGGAGGATAGGCAGAGTTATGTAGTCACTTTCGGTAAAGTAATACTTTTAACCACTTGCTGACGGCCGTACGACTTTGTACGGCCGCAGCGCGGCTCCCAATCTCTAACAGGCCGTCTTTTTGCGGCCGCCCCTTTGCACGTTCCCCGCGCGCGCTCCTGAGTGTGCAGCGGGGAACTGCTGTGCTGGCCGTGTCCCTTGGACACAGCCAGTCACAGATCGCCGTGAACGGCCAATCGGAGCGGTCGTTTCCTAGGCGATCTGTGCGGCCAATGAGAGATGATCTCATATGTTTACATATGAGATCATCTCTCATTCCCGGCTCTCGCAGACAGTGGTGCTGTCAGGGGAGAGAGGAGACGGATCTGTGTCCCTTGTACATAGAGACACAGATCGGTCACCCCCCCAGTCACCCCCCTTCCCCCACAGTTAGAACACTAATATTAGGATACACATTTAACCCCTTCCTCACCCCCTAGTGTTAACCCCTTCCCTGCCAGTCACATTTATACAGTAATTAGTGCATATTTATAGCACTGATTGCAGTATAAATGTGAATGGTGCCAAAAATGTGTCAAAAGTGTCCGATGTGTCCGCCATAACGTCGCAGTCCCAATAAAAATCACAGATCGCCGCCATTTCTAGTAAAAAAAAAATGTACACAGTAATTAGTGCATATTTATAGCACTGATTGCAGTATAAATGTGAATGGCGCCAAAAATGTGTCAAAAGTGTCCGATGTGTCCGCCATAATGTCGCAGTCCCAATAAAAATCGCAGATCGCCGCCATTTCTAGTAAAAAAATAAATAAATAATTCTGTCCCTTATTTTGTAGGCGCTATAACTTTTGCGCAAACCAGTCGCTTATTGCGATTTTTTTTTTTTTTTTTTTACTAAAAATATGTAGAATACGTATCAGCCTAGACTGAGGATAAAAAAAAAACGTAAAAAAAAATTTTTTTTTTCAAAATTGTCGCTCTATTTTTGTTTATAGCGCAAAAAATAAAAACCGCAGAGGTGATCAAATACCACCAAAAGAAATCTCTATTTGTGGGGAAAAAAGGACGTTTATTTTGTTTGGGAGCCACGTCGCACGACCGCGCAATTGTCAGTTAAAGTGACGCAGTGCCGAATCGCAAAAAGTCCTCTGGTCAGGAAGGGGTTTAAGTGCCCAGTAAGGAAGTGGTTAAAAGTTAGTCTTGAACCAATAGTTTGAGGTCATGTCTCATGTTCTTCATCTTAGCTCAATATTGAGAATACTGCCCTCCTGAAACTTATCCACACCTTTAATATAATTCAACTTATCAATGTCTCCCCTCTGAAGTCTGTCCAGATATGTTTTATCCCTCAGACCTTTCACTATTTGTGTTGCCCTTCTCTGAACTTGTTTTACCTTATCAATATATATTTGTAATGAGGTCTTTAGAATTGAACACAGTGTTCTAAATGAGGTCTAAAGCTTTCCATACATGCATCGAAATGTGTCCGGTTCAGCAAGGACTGGCCGAATTTCCATTTATGTTTGGTTACTGTGGTTGAAAAGAAGTCGGTCTACAGGTCGACTTCTATACTACCACTCTGTCGGAAAAAAAAGCTGCTTGATCAGTATATTCTGACAGCAAGGAAGTCTTCCCGCTGTCAGAATATGAAGACACATGCGCCGTAGACATCAGCGCAGGTCTCTATTGTAAATATCTCCTAAACCGTGTAGGTTTAGGAGATATTTCGAGCACCTACAGGTAAGCCTTAAACCTTGCGGCTTCACCTCCTGGTTCCCTACTCTGCATGCGCGATCTCACTTGTTCCTGCTGTCTTCTGGGACCTGTGTGTCTCCCAAAAGACAACGGGGAGGACAGAGGAGGGGCCGGACATGGTGTAGATTGCCACAGATACTGCAGCAATCTATGCCCGGAAGTGGGAGCAAATACCTGGATTACACAGGTATCTGCTCCCCCCTAAAAGGTGCCAAATGTGACACCGGAGGGGGGGGGGGAGGAATCCATTTACTTCCAAACATCTGGAACACCCAGTCTAAAACCGTCTATCCATGCTACTACCTGACTGATAACAGTCTTCTCAATTCCTTACTGTCTTTCTTCTGTCCGAAACACTTCACTGAGATTGCCCTTCTAAAACTCACGACCAACATACTAGCTGATTGATAAAGCCAATGAATATTACTCTGCACTTGTACTATTTTATCTTTCTGTTGCCTTTGATACAATTGACCACCTGCTCCTCCTCAAAAAACACCTCCCCCAGGACTCTACTGTTTCCTGGTTCTCCTCTTATGTATCTAAGCACTCCTTCAGTGTCACCTACAACTCTATCTCCTTGTCTCCTCTTCCTCTTCCCATAGGGCACCCCAAGGCTCTGTCTTTGGACCCCTTCCATTCTCTGTCTGCACCTCTTTCCTTAGTCAGTTGATAGCCTCCCATGGCTTCCAATACCATTACTATGCTGACACCCATATCTATCTCCAAACTCCTCAGCTCACCCCTTTATTCTTTTCCCGCAGCACTAATTTACTAACTGACATGTCTTTATGGATGTCACACTAGTCTTTAAAACTCCGTCTTCCATCATTTTTTTCCTCCCCTCTTTGCCACCATACTCAACTTTTTAATTGAGATTGATTGCAAAACCATTAGTCCCTCCCCTCACACCCGGATGCTAGGCCTAATCCTGGGCGCTGACCTATTCTTATGAACCTGCATCCCAATCTCTATCCAATTCTTTCCGCCTTCACCTCAGTAACATTTTCAAAATTTGCCCCTTGTTAACCAATGACACCACCAAGCTACTTATTCTCTTCTTTGATATTTCTTGTGTCAACGATTACAACCTCCTCTTTGTTGACCTACCTCTGCACAGGCTATCCCCCTTCAGGCTAGCATGAAAGCTGCTGCCACCCTACATTGTTGGTAAGGTGGACAAACAATCAGTGGCCAATTGAATAAAATTAAAGGTTCTACACATCAAAAACATACAAAGCCATCCACAACTCTTCCTCCAGCTACATTACTAATCTAATCTCAATATATGATACAAACTGTCCTCTTCACTCCTCCCAAGACCCCCTGAAGTTTTCCAATCCTCTGAAATCCCCTATCCCGATTTCTCCAGCTATCTCCCACTGTTTTCCTTTAGGCGATCCCTGAAAACTCATCTCTTCTGGGAAGCCTATTTTGCCCATACCTAAAAACCAACCTTTCCCTTTCTTCATGCACTTATTCACTCACAGCCTCTACCATTTGTATCACTTGCTCCTTCCTATTAGATTGTAATCTCTCACAAACCCTCTTGTCTTGAATTGTATTGTGAGTGAGTGAGTGAGTGAAGAACTTATATAGCGCAGCACATGCAAATTAAATCGCCTCTGGGCGCTCGTTGTTCCTGTCTCCTTTGATATCAAAAGAGATGAGTTTTGATCTTTCTTCTAAAGGTCAAGTGATTCTCCTCCAACCGAATGCTGGTTGGTAAAGTATTCCATAGTCTGGGACCTTGGAGCGCAAATCTTCGCTCTCCTTTGGACTTGTATTTGGCTTTGGGTATCTGGAGCAGATTTTGGTTGGTGGATCGCAAAACGCGATTGGGGTTGTGAGCTTTTATTTTTTCGCATAGATATTGGGGGGCCTTCCCATGGATGCACCTATGTATCAGACAGAGTGCTTTAAAAGCAATTCTGTCTTTTACTGGCAACCAGTGAAGGGTTCTCAGTGAAGGTGAGATTGATTCCCAGGGTTTTTTTCCAGTCACTAGTCTGGCGGCCGAGTTTTGAACGACTTGCAGACGAGTGATTTGGTACTTTGGTGGTCTGCGGTAAAGGGTATTTGCATAGTCCAGTCTGGAGTTCACAATTGTTCCTACCATGACCGCTATGTCTTCTTTGGGAATAAATGGAATAAGTCTACGTAGTAGGCGCAGCAGATGGTGAGATCCGCTGACTACTGACCCTATTTGTGCATCCATTGTCATGTAGGTGTCAAAGATGACCCCGAAACTTTTGACTTTGGTGCTAGGGGTGATGATTTGGCCCAGAATGGGCGGAGGTGTCCAGGATGTTGCCGGTTGATTCTTACGACTGGCGTGAAACAGAAGAAGTTCTGTTTTCGCCCCGTTGAGTTTAAGATAACTCTTTGTCATCCAGTTTTCTATCAAAGAGAGGCATGTCTCTAGACCGAGATGATGATCCTTTTTGTTGCAGATGCGAAAACTGATTGTAACTTTACTGTACTGACCCTTTTATTTTGTACAGTGCTGTGCAAACTGTTGGTTTCTATGTAAATCCAATATATTGTAATAATAATAATAATAATCTAGTTGATTTCAGGATGGCTATTTTACTCCAACGTTTAATTAATTTCACCCATTGCAGACAAATTTCTCCTTTTGAAATCGAAACTTTATTTTTTTTATTTGATCTTTTTGTTTATGCTCTAATATCAAATAAAAAATGTTGGTGATCACTAGAAACCAAAAGTTCCCCAACCTCAGCCTAGGACAATCAATTACTAATTCGTCAGTACCAGGTCTAGGATATGAGAAAAACGGAACATGTTGTAATGTGCAACCTTAAAGTGGAGGTTCACCCTAAAAACATGTATATACCATTCCATCCAGCATACTGCCAGCATGTACATTAAAGCGGAGGTCCCACTAAAAAATAGATATTAAAAGATAGCAGCTACAAATACAGAAACTGCTGACTTTTAATATATGGACACTTACCTGACCAGGGTGCCCGCGATGTCAGCAGATGAAGACGATCTGTCACTCGAGAATCGGCTGCTGCCACCGCCATCCTCGGTAAGGGAATCAGGAAGTGAAGCATTGCGACTTCACTTCCCAGTTCCCTACTGCGCGTGCACGAGTCGCGCTGCACGTCTTCACTGGTCCCCACACTGTTCTGGAACCTGTGTGTCAGCCAGAAGACAGCGGGGGTACAGAGTAGGCGCTGGATCACCTCTGTGATCTATGCCAGGAAGTGGGAGAAAATACCGTATTTATCGCGGTATAACGCGCTCCCGCGTATACCGCACACCCCTAAAGTGGCCCCCAATCCTGTGGAAAAAAAGTTTTTTTTGTACTTACAGTTTTGGTGTCTTGCTCAGCGTCCAACGGCGGCCTCGTCGGATCCGGCGTCCTTTTGCGGCTTCGGGTGTCCTCTTCGGCGGGTCCGGCGTCCTTCTGCGGCTTCGGGTGTCCTTCTGCGGCTTCGGGTGTCCTTCTGCGGCGGGTCCGGTGTCCTCTTCGGCGGGTCCGGCGTCCTTCTGCGGCGTCCTCGCGTCCTCCCCGCTCGTTTCCCGCGCAGAGTTTTGAATACTGCGCCGACATATACAGAGCGCAGTACACTCGTGTATTGTCGGCAATGCTCGGCTACCCGCGCTGACGTCCTGTACGTCCAGGACGTGAGTGCGGAAGGAGCCGAGACTGCCCGACTTTACCCGAGTGTACTGTGCTCGGTATATGTCGGCGCAGTATTCAAAACTCGGCGCGGGAAAGCGGGTATCGGCGTATACTGCGCACCCACGATTTTGCCCTGATTTTCAGGGCAAAAAAGTGCGCGGTATACGCCGATAAATACGGTACTTGTATTAGACAGGTAGCTGCTCCCCCCTGAAAGGTGCCAAATGTGACACCGGAGGGGGGGAGGGTTCCAAAAAAGTGGAAGTTCCATTTTTAGGTGGAACGCCACTTTAATGTTGAAACCTGTTTAATTTGTCTGGAATTCAATTCTAGTAGCAGGTATGGGTGAAATTTAAAAAAATAATTCCAGACATAGATATTTGTACATAGTTACCTTGGTCCCACCTGGGCCATAGTAACTATACATATATCATACCTAACTGATTCCCATGGAAGCTGTGGTCACTGTATTATGCATTGCTTCTGTGTCCCGTGCCGAATTGCTTCCCTGCTGAATTGGGAACACAGGAGGCGACTCACTCTGAACAGGTGCCATTCAGAGAACACTTTACATTTTTTCATTAGACTAGGTGGAAAGGTGGGACTGTGATCTCCAGCTCATCGAATCAGAGAACGTTTTGCATTGATTGAGAGAATGCAAAGTATGACACCTGTACCGAGCAAGCTGCCTCCTGTGTCCACAGTGCAGCATGGCAGCTGCTTGACAGGACCCTGGAAGCTAGTGGAGATCACTGGGGTAGGGGTACCTAAGACAGTGATTTCCAGCCTCCATGGGAATCCTACAGGTATAGTATATGCATAGTTACATTGCTCCAAACTCAAATACTGTAACTACATTGCCTTGAAAAAGTATTCATACCCCTTGAAATTTGCCACATTTTGCCATTTTACAACCGTAAAAAACTTATTATGTGCCACTTCACAATTATGTTCCACTTTGTGTTGGTCTATCACATAAAATCCCAATAAAATACATTTACGTTTTTGGTTGTAACATGACAAAATGTGGAAAATTTCAAGGGGTATAAATACTTTTTTAAGGCACTGTATGTAACAATATCCATACCTGGATTGACTCAATAATGGCAAGATCTAAACCAATGACCTGTATAAGGTTTTTAGTTTTTCACCCTTCTTTCAGTTTCAAACGAACATTCAAGTTAAATTATAAGGTGTATGGCCAACTATAAAGAAGATCCTTCTTCGCAGACCCATAGCCAGATTTAGAGAGGTTTACCCTGGCGTATTAGTAGATACGCCGTCGTAACTCTGAATCTGCGCCGTCGTACATTTAAGTGTATTCTCAAATTGAGATACACCTAAATGTAGCTAAGATACGACCTCCTACGCCGTTGTATCTTAGCTGACTATTTACGCCGGCCGCTAGGGGCGTGTATGCTGTTTTACGCCTAGAATGCGTAAATCAGTGAGATACGCCTATTCATGATCATACGCTTGCTCGTCGCAGTAAAGATACGCCGTTCACGTAAGGCGTTTTCAGGTGTAAAGTTAGTCCAAAAAAAAGCTGGCCCAGCCAATGTTAAGTATGGACGTCGGACCCGCGTCAAATTTTGAAATTTTTACGCCGTTTGCGTAAGCCGTCCGTGAATGGGGCTGGGCGTCATTTACGTTCACGTCGAAACCAATGAGTCTTTGCATTAGGCACGCTTATGCCGGGACATTTACAATACGCCGCCGTAACTTAGGACGCAAGTGCTTTGTGAATACAGCACTTGCCTCTCTAACTTACGGCGGCGTAGCGTATATGAGATACGCTACGCCTGCCTAACGTTAGGCGCGTCTTTTTGAATCCAGCTATCAGAAAGGTTTCAAGTCGTTCCTTCTTTTTCATAATTAATGTTAATTTTTTGCTATTCTTGACCTAAATGCCACCTCCACCTCCCCTCTTTCCTCCTCTGTCTTTCCTGTATGCTAGGCACTCTGGTATACTTATTTCCCACTCAGTTGAATCCCTGAACAACATCTCTGTAATCTCAAGTGATCCCTAGACACAAGAGCTGTCAACTCACAAAGCTTGTTACCTAAACTACCAGCATTAGTGCACATGACATGACAGGCACTGCTATCCACATGGAGTTTTAGTACCAGAATCTTTAACTGCATTAACCCTTTTTGTGCTGCCAGAGACATTTATTTTTATTTTGTGCACACATTTTTTCCATAAAATCTTGCCTAAAATCCCAAAACATTATGGCCCGGATTCACAAAGCACTTACGCCGATGTATCTCGAGATACGCCGAGTAAGTTTAACTATGCGCCGTCGTATCCGTGCGCCGTGCCCACAATCTGAAATACGCCTAAAAATAGGCTTCCTACGACCGACATAACTTGCCTACGTCGTCGTATCGTAGGCGCATATTTACGCTGGGCGCATTTTCCGCTCCCATTGATTTTCTATGCACATATGCAAATGAGGGAGATACACCGATTCACGAACATAGTTGCGCCCGGCGCATAATATACACGGTTTGCGTAAGTCGTACATCTGGCGTTAAGTTATTCCCCATATAGGAGGCGCAACTCATGCAAAGGTATGGACCAGGGAACACAAGCCATCGTATCTTTTGTAATTTACGTTGTACGTGAATATGACTAGGCGTTGGTTACGTTCACGTCGTAGGCAGTGATTCGACGTATCTTAGGCAGTTATTTCGACGTGATTCTGAGCATGCGCACTGGGATGCGCCCACGGGACGGCGCATGCGCCGTTCATTTTAAGTACTTCATTGGCACTTGGCCCATCATTTGTATGGGGTCACGCCTCATTAGCATGGCTCACGCCCACTTCCACCTACGATGGCTTACGAGGAAACCCAGCGTATCTTTAAGAGCGAGTGGGAGCGAGTGCTTTGTGAATCCAGTGCTTGCCTCTGTGTGTGTTTGTGTTCATTTGTATGGGGGACAGGGGGCTTTTAAAAAATATTGGGGTGTTTTTATTTCTTTTATTGTAAATTGTTTAATTTAACTTTATTTTATTACCAAGGTGGCTGAAAAGTTCCCTGTGTGAGGGCAGGCGATCTATTAGACCTCTATTAGACTCCTAATGTCACCTTTGCAGTCTGCTGAACCCAACTGAACAGACTGTGCTACATCAGCTTCTTCTTTGCTAAGAGCGGCCAGGGTTTAACAGCTCTGAACACAGAAGTACTTAGAGCTGAGCGCTTACAGGTTCATACTACTCAGGAGAAACCAGCGGATAGATGTTCTCCTGGCGCTCTGCATCCTGACACCTGCCCTAGAAGGAGGGGTGGGGTGGGTGGGGATCAGAGGGGTTACATTCTTGCATAAATTTGAGCACATACAACATTGCCCAAATATGGCCATGATCATATTTGACAAAAATGATGTCACCACTATCCCCACCCCTTTCGATGACAGCTCACAAAGCTCTCATTTGTTGAGTGGTGTCATGGAGTTATGGTTGTCAACTTTTTCTTTCAGCGGGCACTTTGTATTGTGAATGTACATCGTGGGTCTTTTTTTTTCCCACAGAACTTATAAAGAACTGTCTCAGTTTTTTTAATTCACACTTTATTTATTTTTTTGTGAATGGGTAGAGGTATGTATTCCATGCTCATTCACATGGGGAATCCCCTATTGTTAAAGGGGGAATTTCAGATTGCAATAAGACCCCTGCCCCCAGACCTAGGGCCAGATTTAGAGCTTGACGAGCCTGGGGCACTTCAGGTTCTCGGGGTCCTTTATACACAGGGTTGGTTTACATTCTCAATGATAGTGACATATTTTTAAAATGCATGACGCAAAGTCATTTTGAGGTCATGCATGCACACACACACGCAGTCACAGATGATGGCCGGCAAAATATTACTTCCCAAGCTACAGTTCCTTGAAAAAGGCTTGAGACTGGGGCGGAGGTTCACCTTCCAGCAGGACAATAACCCTTGACATACAGCCAAAGCTACAATGGAATGGTTTAGATCGAAGCATATTCAGGTGTTAGAATGGTCCAGTCAAAGTCCAGACCTAAATCCAATTGAGAATCTGTGGCAAAAATTACTGTTCACAGACACGCTACATTCAATCTGACAGCTTGAGCTATTTTGCAAAAAAGAATGGGCAAAAATGTCACTCTCTAGATGTGCAAAGCTGGTAGAGACATCCCCAAATAGATTTGCAGCTGTAATTGCAGAGAAAATATTGAAAACCATTTATCATTTTCCTTCCACTTTGTGTTGGTCTATAACATAAAATTCCAATAAAATACATTAATGTTTTTGGTTGTAACATGATAAAATTTGAAAAATTTGAAGGGGTGTGAATATATTTTATAATATTTTAATATAATTATGGTTTTGTTATTTGGTATGATTGTTTTATTCTATTTTTGTATAAAGTAGGCCCCTTTGCTCTCCTATATATCCAGCATTGTGTAGGCCTCCCCAGCCCTGGTTCAGGGTTGGTAATGAGGCCTTGTCCTCAACATGGGGACAAGATTTTTTGCCAGGGGGCTCTCCTCCCTTGCAAAAAGCACCCCCATGTTAAGGGATCTGTAGCCTGGTATGGTTAATTTGGGGGGGGGGGCATGCCTATCTCCCCCTTTGCCCAACAGTCAGGTTGCATGCTTGGATAAGGGTATGATATGGAATTTTAGGGGAACTCATGTTTTTCCTTCTTGATTTTTTTGTTAAGGTTCTAATATAGAATTCGGGATAGATGCATTTTTTTTTTTTGATGGGGTCCTCTTAAAATTTATACCAGACAAAGACTTTTTCTGAATTATGGAAGAACCCCCAGGCCAATTTTTCTTTCTGCATGTTCCCCCAAAACATCATTATCAAGCTCCCCAAAAAATTAACACAAGACCCTTATCTGAACATGCAGATGCCCCTTTGCTTCTGAACCATACCAGGCTACATGCCCTCAACATGGGGGGGGGGGGCGTAACTTGCCAGGTGGGACCCCCTTGGCAAAGCACCATATCCCCATGTTGATGAGGACATTATGAGTGCATGATGTATTCATTTTTTTTAAATAAAGTTTTTTTTATAAAAAGAATGAAACCGTTTTTGAATTTGTAATTTTTTTAACATATTACAAATTGCACTATATATTCCTGATCGACACTCAAGAGAACCCTGAATTACTAGGGTCTAAAGTTAAAGGATAAGTTCACCTTTACAGAAAAAATAATAAATGCAGATATTTTTGCAGCGAAAAATGTACATTATTATTTTTCCGTGCAGGAGCCTGGAAAGCATTGCACCTGCGAACAGTAGATCATCATGGGTATAATGTGGGCTCCTACAGTCATGTCCTCCAGCTTTCAGCCCATACTTCTGTATGGGCTTTCTGTTTAAAAGCTGGAGAACATACATGTTGGTGGACTAAAAGAGCGCTCATCAGCGCCCCCCGCAGCCCTCTAACGCTACAAGTCCATCTGCTGTGGTGGAAGATGGTAATTCACATCTGTGAATGAATGATGTGACTGTGTGGGTGGAGCCTCTTGTTTGTTTTGTAAGTCTACTTTACTACAGCTTCCCTATGACTGGAAGCCATTACTTTATAGCATTAGCACAAAAAGTGAGGGACGTCACTATGAACAACAACTAAACAAAAGTGACTCTGGTGGGACTCGAACCCACAACCTTTGAATTGCTACACCAGCGAGAAGTCCAATGCGCTATCCATTGCGCCACAGAGCCCTTGATGGACCTTGCCTGAGGAACTACCGAAGTAGTAGCAAATAAACAAATTTGAATAAAGGCTGCCATTGGAGAGTAGGGATGTGCTCAATTTCTCACATCCCTGGCCCGCGATCCAGAATAACGCCTACTCAAGATTCTGAGAAAACAAAAAAAGTGTGTTTTTCTTCACATCAGCCACACACACTAGAACTCTTCACCATGTGTATGTGAGAACCCTACTTAAAACATATACACCATCCATAAGCCTCCTAGTCAGTGTCTCACCCACCCTTTCCCTATGCTCAGACCTATAGAAAGCAGCATAGTTTTCCATCACATACCGTATAGGACACATGGCATTTCATCATCATTCCCTTGCTAGGTCCCCGGTCTGGGTTCTACATAAAATATATAGCCTTGCAAAGCCAGAAACCACTTTCTGACCCTTGCATTGCTCACTCCCTTCTGAGCCTTCCACTGTAGAGGAGAATGGGAGTCGTTTGCCAAAAAGGTAATACCTCAAGGACACTCTAGTACCAATTTATGGCCAGAGACTCCCTTTCCACCTTTGAATAGTTCCTCTCTGCAGATTCCATTTGCGGTAGGCTACTGGGTGTTCTTCACTGTTAATGAAATTCTTGACCATAGGCGTGCACAGGGGGTGTGCCAGGTGTGCCTGAGCACACCCTAAATCACTATTAGCTGGATTCAGGATGGCAGGCGCATAGTTGCACTACGCCGCCGTAAGTTTGCAAGGCAAGAACTGTATTCACAAAGGGGCCGGTGTAAGCGCGCCTAATTCAAATGAGAATGTGGGGGGCGTGTTTTATGTATATGACGTGTGACCTGACGTGATTGAGTTTTTTTAAGAACGGCGCATGCGCCGTCCCTGTACATATCCCAGTGTGCATTGCGGCTAAGTACGCTGCACGGACGTATTGGTTTCGACGTGGACGTAAATTACGTCCAGCCCTATTCACGGACGCCTTACGCAAACAACGTAAAATTTTCAAATTTCGATGCGGGAACGACGGCCATACTTAACATTGGCTACGCCACCTAGGGGGCATGTTTATCTTTAGGCGGCCTATCTCTTACAGAAAACGGCGTATCTTTACTGCGACGGGCGGACGTACGTTCGTGAATAGGCGTATCTAGTGATTTTCATATTCTACGCCGAACACAATGGGAGCGCCACCTAGCGGCCAGCCTAAATATTGCACCCTAAGATAGGACGGCGTAAGCCGTCGTATCTTAGATAGGTTTAAGTGTATCTCTGTTTGAGAATACACTTAAACTTAGGACAGCGCAAATTCCGAGTTAGGTCGGCGTATCTACTGATACGCCGGCCTAACTCTTACTGAATCCAGCTAAATGTGCGGTGCTGATTCCCCCTACTGCCCAGGCCTCCCCCTCCCTTGTTTCCCCCTCTCCTCCCCACAGTTTTGCTTTCTTCCCTCCTCTCTTATTCCCCCAGCTGCTGCAGGGAATGTTTCAGGATGGAGAGTGGGGGAAGGGGCTAGTAAATATGCAATTTATCGGCCCCTTCCTTTTCTAAATGAACACACCCGCTCACTGTGTCCATTAACAACTGAAGCATAGTAAACTGTGCTTACTATGCTTCAGTTTGAGAAAGAACAGCAAGCCACACAGCACAGGGCACTTCCTATTCATTCACTGTATAGTGCAGCTGAGGCTGCAGAGAAAGGCATGTGTTTTTGAGCATTAGGGTGCACAACTTAATGCAATGGGCTGCACACACCTATGTTCTTGACTAAACGTGTAGGTGTTCAACACGGGTCCCTTACACAATACTACCTTCAAGTGGTTGTAAACCTATTTTTTTTAAATAACCAACATATTATACTTACCTGCTCTGTGCAATGTCTTTGCACAGAGCAGCCCCGATTTCCCCCTTTTAAGGTCCCCCACTGGAGCTCCAGCCCCCCCTGTCGAGTGCACACATTGCAAGCATTCCTTTAGACGTAAAGAACTTCTCACCAAAACTGAAATTTATTGTTGCAGACTTAGTGCAGACTTCTGGGAAAATCAGAGAGCCAATCACACAAGCAGGAAATGACATCTCTGAGGGTGTTCTGTACACAGAACCTGCGAACAGACCAAAAGTTTGTGTGAACTTTAGAACTCTGTGAAAGTCAATGGGACTCGAACGTTTGAAATCTAAAGTGCAAATTTTCAAGGCTAATATGCAAGTTATTGTCCTAAAAAGTGTTTGGGGACCCGGGTCCTGCCCCAGGGGATATGTATCAATGCAAAAAAAGTTTTAAAAACGAACGTTTTTTTCGGAAGAAGTGATTTTAATAATGCTTAAAGTGAAACAATAAAATTGAAATATTCCTTTAAATTTCGTACCTGGGGGTGGGGGGGTGTATAGTATGCATGTAAAGTAGCGCTTGTTTCCTTTGCTTAGAACTGTCCCTGCACAAAATTTAATTTCTGAAGGAAAAAAGTAATTTTAAATCACTCGTGGCTATAATGAATTGTCGGCTCCCAGCAATACAGAGAAAAGTCATTCATAAAAAAAAATGCGTGGGGTCCCCCCAAATTTAATTACCAGGCTCTTCAGGTCTGGTATGGATATTAAGGGGAACCACGTCAAATAAAAAAAAATGATGTGGGGTTCCCCCCAAATATCCATTCCAGACCCTTAGGTCTGGTATGGATTTTAAGGGGAACTCCACCCCAAATAAAAAAAAAATGGCGTGGAGTTCCCCCCAAAAATCCACACCAGACCCTTTATCCGAGCATGCAACCTTGCAGGCCGCAGAAAAAGAGGGGGGACGAAAGAGCGCCCCCCCTCCTGAACCGTACCAGGCCACATTCCCTTAACATTGGGAGGATGATTTGGGGGTCTGTGGGCCCCTCAAAGCACCATGTCTCCATGTTGATGGGCACTCATCCCCACAAACCTTGCCCGGTGGTTGTGGGTGTCTGCGGGCGGGGGGCTTATCGGAAACTGGAAGACCCTTTTAACAAAGGGGACCCCTAGATCCCACCCCCCCCAATGTGAATTGGTAATGGGGTATATTGTAACTCTACCATTTAGCAAAGAAAGTGTAACAATTGTAAAAAAAAAACACACACAGACACCGTTGGGAAAGTCCTTTATTAAAAAAAAGTTCTATTTTTTGGGGTGGGGTTCCCCTTAAAATCCATACCAGACCTGAAGGGTCTGGAATGGATATTTGGGGGGAACCCCACGTCATTTTTTCTTAAATTTGACGCGGGGTTCCCCTTAATATCCATACCAGACCTGAAGGGCCTGGTAATTGAATTTGGGGGGACCCCCACGCATTTTTTTTATTTTTATGAATGACTTTTCTCTGTATTGCCGGGAGCCGACAATTCATTATAGCCGCGATTGATTTTAAATTACTTTTTTTCCTTCAGAAATGACACTTTGTGCAGGGACAGTTCTAAACATGGGAAACAAGCGCTACTTCACAGGAATACTATACACTCCCCCAGATATGCAATTTAAAGGAATATTTCACTTTTATTGTTTCACTTTAAGCATTATTAAAATCACTACTCCCGAAAAAACTGCAGTTTAAAAAAAAAAAAAATTCATAGATGTCCCCTGGGACAGGACCCAGGTCCCCAAACACTTTTTATGGGAATAACTTGCATATTAGCCTTTAAAATTAGCACTTTAGATTTCAAACGTTTGAGTCCCATAGACTTTAATGGGAAATTGTTTGCTGTTCGGCAAACAGGCAATGTTCGAGTCGAACATGAGTTCGACTCGAACTCGAAGCTCATCCCTATACACTTTGTACGGAACAACTCTATGGTTGTCATTATGCATTGATTTTTAGAGAAAGTTACAACGCTGCAGATTGAAAAGGAAATATAATTTTAATATCAATAATAAGTTACAATTTGGCTTGTGTCACAATTGTATACACTATATATATGTATATATATATATATATACCGTATTTATCGGCGCATAACATGCACAGGCGGATAACACGCACCCTAACTTTAAGAGGGAAGTTTCAGGAAAAAAACTTTGCACATCCCCCTGCGTATAACACGCAGGCACAGTTTACCCTCTATTTTCAGGGTAAAAAAGTGAGTGCTATACGCCAATTTTTATTTGCAATTTATTTTTTTTCCCCCACAAAGGTGGAGTTACCCTTTAAACAGCTTACTATGAAAATCAACATGACCCAGGAATGATTTGTAACCTTCTGATCTAGAAGCAGATACACAAGATCTATTACATGCAATTTGCCAAAGGTTTTGGCTACTTTTGTTTAATGGCTCCTGGGGTTGCTCATAGAATTATTTAAAGTGATACTAAACCTAATTTATTATTATTTTTTAATAACAAGTATATCATACTGACTTTCATAGCTCCCAACTGTCCCTGATTTCGAGGGACTGTCCCTGATTTGGAGCAATGTTACTCTGTCCCTCATTCCTCCTCATTTGTCCCTCATTTTGGTCTGATCTATATAGTTGTATATAAAATTCACTTTTTATCTTTCAAAAAGTGTTTCCCAGTGATAAACCTTTCATCCAAATTCTTGCATTTGTAAATTTTAAAAGCCGATATAAAGGATTTTTTTCCCCTGCTGTAGCAAATTTGAATGTGCTCTGCTGTTTTTTTTTGCCTTCCTCTGGATCAACTGTGGGTATAGAATTGGGTATATGGGATTGTACGATATTTTTTATTTTATTTTTTATGGTTGAACTGGATGGACTTGTGTCTTTTTTCAACCTGACTATTAATGTAACTATGTAATGGTAAAAAAAAGCCGTTGTGGATTTAATTAACCTTTTTTGGGGGGTAATTCTCCTTTAAGGGAGTGTGGCAGGGGGAGTGTCCCATGCCTACATACGTTTGCTGGTAGGTGTCCCTCATTCCCATCTCAAAATGTTGGGAGGTATGTGACCTGCTCTCTGCGATGGTTTTGCACAGAGCAGCCCCTATCCCTCTTGGGTCACCCGCAGCCACTCCTGATTCCTCCCTCCTTTTGAGTAACCCCCAGCAAGCCTCTTGCTGAAGGGGTACTCGTGTGGGCTCACTTCCAAGTCCAAAAAAGAATGTGACAAGCACAGCATCCCACGCCATTTTTACCAGATGCACAATAGTGACATCAAGTGCCTTGAGGTGTTGGCAATTGAAGCTATCACCAGGGGCTCACTTACTGAGAACAATAGGTTTTTCCTCCTATGCAGCGCGGGAAACCTTTTGGATTTATATGTTTGGATCCCTTTCTCCGAATGGCCTAAATGAAGAACTGGAAATACACTGCATTGATTACTCTTTACACGCCATGTGCCTAAGGCCAATTTGTGCCACATACCAATGTGACCCCAGGATATATGGGTATATGTATAGATACATATATATATATATATATATATATATATATATATATATATATATATATATTTTTTTTTTCCCATCATTATTGGTATCTTTAGATTAATTTTTATTCTAATTTTATTTTTATTATTATTAAAAAAAAATCTATCATTATTTTTATTTTCATCTATATTATGAGTTTTTATTTTGTCTAGTTTCAATTAATCATGGTCACTATAGTATAGATGAAGTTAACCCCTCCAGCTTGTGAGCTCATAGTTGTATCGTTAGCTTTTCATTATCACTATTATTGTGTTTTATGACTTTGTTCATTTTAATTTTCAAATAAATCATTGATTTTATGGTATCAGTTTACTGTCCATACAATACTGTTTGGATTTAGCTCATTGAGCACTGCTCATTAGTTTCTCTTACCAATGCTAAATTTTCCTCAATGCTCAAGCAGTTGCACTGGGTTCTGATCCACTATTTACAATACTTAATTTGTCACAACACATCACAGGACCCAGTGGTTTGATAGCGCTTCAGGTTTTATGTATTTTTTTTCACTTCCAAGCCCCACTATCTGCATCACCCCCTGCTCCCTTATCATAGGATTTTATTGACATCAACAAAAGCCAATGGCTCCTGCTTCGATCAATCTGCCCTGTGTTGAGGGAGAGAATGGAGAGAGCCTCAGCTATTTTGCACATTGCTGGATCAAAATCGGGCTTAGGCAAGTATAAAAGGGGGGGGGGGGGCAAGATGTTTATTTACCTTATAATCTAAGTTCACCTTTTTCTTTTTTCTAAATTCCAGCTCCCCAATGTACCAATATAGCATTAATGTCAGGGCTCAAGTCCTGCGGGAACGCGTGGGAACAGAGTTCCTGCACTTTTTTCACAGCAGGAACTCAGTTCCCTTTGCAGGACTAGAGCAGCCAAGAGCAGCCGAGCCGCCGGAGCCAATCCTTCACTAAGCGGCGATGCCCAGCTCGAGTTACTGTCAGGGGCAGGCGAATCTTAGTAATCCTTTATGTTACTGGCCGCTTCCTGTATATGGATTCATCGGGTATTGTGCGGGTATTCCGTCACTTCCTCGATGACGCGAATTATCGCGGGATTTATAAAGAACTTGCTTCTTTCTAAATCCTGTGAT
Source organism: Rana temporaria (assembly GCF_905171775.1). Taxonomy (NCBI): domain Eukaryota; kingdom Metazoa; phylum Chordata; class Amphibia; order Anura; family Ranidae; genus Rana; species Rana temporaria. The sequence goes on along the minus strand of NC_053491.1, from coordinate 461,944,754 downwards.
AACTCGCGGCAGACCTCCGCAATGTCTCCTGGGAACAATGACAAAAGCTCCCAGGAGACATTGCGGCATCGAGGAAGTGACGGAATACCCGCACACTACCCGATGAATCCATATACAGGAAGCGGCCAGTAACATAAGGGATTACTAAGGTACAGTGGATCAAAAAAAAAAAAAGTAGTAATTATGTATATGAGCGTATATATATATTTTTTTTTTTGGTGGGGAAGTGGATCTTGGGTGGAAGTTCCCACACTTTTTTCCCCAGGACTTGACCCCTGATTAATGTACTTATTTTGCAAAAATAAAACAGCTTTCCATTTATTCTACTCATGTGTCATGACTTACAGTCTGTCCAGGAAGTAAGGCAGAAGTAATCGAGCAATGTTTTTAAACAACTATGAAGGCAGTGAGGTAAGTGTGTGTAGAATAAATGGAAAGCTGTTTTATTTTTGCAAAAGATGCACATTAATGCTACTGTTGATTGGTACAGGGGAACTGGAAATGGTGATTAAAGGTGAACTTGGCCTTTAATGCAGAGAATGCATTAAATCAAAAAACCTTCAGGCTTTAGAACCATTTTAAAGCCCAGAAACACCTCTGTCAGCTTTGTCTGGCTTTTGATGCAGGAGTCTGAGCTTTATAGCTCAGTTGGTTACAGTGTGGTGCTAATAACACCAAGCTCTTGGGTTTTATCCCTGTATGAGCAAAGCTTTTATTCCAGCAGTAGTGGATTTCCATGGGCAACAGTGCTTAGCCTATTTTATTTTAACCTATTAATCACAGTTATGTCACAGTTACCAATAATAACAGTTTTGCTAAAGACTTATGTTTACTGACGATAAATTGAATTTTTAATAGTTTAACCACTTCAGCTCCGGAAGATTTGGCTGCTCAATGACCAGGCCATTTGCAATACGGTACTGCGTCACTTTAACTGACAATCGCAATAAGCGTCTATTGATTGGTTTACGCAAAAGTAATAGCATCTACAAAATAGGGGAAAGATTTATGGCATTTTTCTTATTATAATTTTTTTTACTTGTAATGGCAGTGATCAGCAATTTTTATTGAAGAAAAGGAAAAGTACCCCTAGGGACTTTGAGTTGCAGCTATTTTTATTGGGACTGGAACATTATGACAGACAGATCGGACACTTTTGACAAATTTTTGGAAGCATTGACAATTATACAGGGATCAGTGCTATAAAAAAGCACTGATTACTGTGTAAATGTCACTGGCAGGGAAGGGGTTAACACTAGGGGGCGATCAAGGGGTTAACTGTGTTCCCTCCTGTGTTTTCTAACTGTAGGGGGGTAGGACTGGCTAGAGGAGATGACAGATCGTTGTTCCTAGCTACTAGGAACACACAATCTATCTCTCCTCTCCTCACAGGACAGGGATTTGTGTTTACACACACAAGTACCTGTTCTGGCTCTTGTGCCCGTGCTCACTTGTGGCCGGCGGTCATCGCGAACGCCAGCCAGCCAGCCAGCCACGCACATTGACAACCCTGCAGTGCAGCGGGCGTGCGTGCCTGCCATCCTCGCTAAAAGGGCTGACGTACAGCTACGATGGACCTGCAGCAGTATAATGATGGCGGATTGTCGGCAAGCAGTTAAAGAAATAAGACCTCATATCTTTCATTTCTGCTTTCTTTTATCACCAATCATGACAATGAAAATTAAAGAAAATAACCTGGGATGAATTGGAACATTTATGAAGGATCAATTCCACTACAGTGCCTTGAAAAATGATTCAAACCCCTTGAAATTTTCCACATTTTGTCATGTTACAACCAAAAACGTAAATGTATTTTATTGGGATTTTAGGTGATAGACCAACACTTGCGTTTTGGATGCGGGTCCATTGATTTCTATTACATGCAAAACGCTGCTTTTTGCGGGAAAAAAGTCCCAGACCCTTTCCAGAAACGCAGAGGCACAAAAAAGCATTGATGTGAACATGTTTCATAGGAAACCATGTTAAAAAAATTCCCTGCATTTCTGCAAAATGCAAAATGCATCAAAAAACGCATTAGTGTGAATGGAGCCTCAGGGGACACTAAAGGTTTCCATTTAAAAAAAAAAAAAAAAATAACAAACATGTTATACTTACCTCCACTGTGCAGCTCGTTTTGCACACAGTGGCCCCGATCCTGGTCTTCTGGGGTTCCTCGGCGGCTGTCTCAGCTCCTCCCCGCAAGAACTAGCCGCCTTCATGGGAGCTCTCATGGGGTTAGTTCTTGCGGACGTGCTCCCGTGATACAGCCGGAGGCTATAGCCGCCGACTGTATCACTCGACCCCGCCCCCCGGCGTGTCGCATCATTGGATGAGATTGACAGCAACGAGAGCCAATCTCCAATGATGAGCCGACTCAAGCTGGGGGTAACCATCGCAGGAACAAGCCCACAGAGTTTCGGGGCTTAGGTAAGTAAAACTAGGGGGCTGGGGGGCCGTCATTGCCAAGTTTTTTTTACCTTAATGCATAGGATGCATTAAGGTGAAAAAAACAAACCTTTACAACCCCTTTAAGGTAGAAAAATTTCCCTGTATGACAATTAGTGTCTCTAAGGCCCCGTACACACGACCAAACATGTATGCTGAAACTGGTCCGCGGACCAGTTTCAGCATACATGTTTGGTCGTGTGTAGGCGCGAGCGGGCAGATTTCCAGCAAACATTTGCCCGCCGGGCCTTTTCCCAGCAGACAAATATTCCTGGACGTGTTTTAAAACCGTCCGCTGGAATCCTGCCTGCTCGGACATGTACGGTCGTCAGTACAGACCTACCGTACATGTCCGAGCGCCCGCCGTCCCTTGCATGCGTCGAATGAGTTTGACGCATGCGTGGAAGCATTTAAATGGCAGGCCCGCCCACGTCGCCATGTCATCGCCGCGTCATCGTCGCGGCGACGACGCTGCCACGCCCCGCGTATTGTTTACGCGCGGACTTCTGTACGATGGTTAGTACAGCCATCGTACAGAAGCCCTCTGGCAGACATGTATGGTGAAAACGGTCCGACGGACCGGTTTCATCGTACATGTTTGCTCGTTAGTACCCGGCCTAAGAGTGGTATCCCGGTCTAAATCGTTCACATGTCTTCTGCCAAATGAGGGGGCAAGCAGATGACAGCTGAAGTTATATTCCAATAAGACCCCACAATCCCCGGATGAGGGTTGGCCCTTGTTCTCAACATGGAGACAAACTGCTTTGTCGGGGCAGGGGCTTTTTATCATCTCAATGTTTTCTTTATTCTGGCTTTTTAAAACAATAATATGATAATAACAAGGTTTATGTAAAAGGTTTAGGGTATTGTGAAACTTTTGGTAGTTAAGTATTGCATTTATTATAGAGGCCTACACATCTGTCCAAAATGAGGGACAGCTGAGAAGTAAAGAGGGACAGAGGGATTTGGTTGCACAGTCCCTCCAAATTAGGGATAGTTTTCGCGCTATATAAGACGCATTACAAGTTTATAAAAATGAAATAACAACTTGAAATGATAATAAAGAGAAAATATAAAGAACTGTTGTGCAAAAATAAAATAAAAGTGATCTGTATCAGTCCAAATAGTGCAGGAATCCACCGTTCATGCCCCCGATGACGTCAGATGTGAAGAAACGCGTAGGTAAAGCCAAAGCATGTGATGTCACCACACTTGTCTGTATCAGGAAGTGTTTGGATTGTTTGGATTACTGCCCAAGAATGGCATCTTTGTATTAAGCGTTTGTTTATTTTAAACTTTTACTTTTTAACTTTTAACTTTTTAGAGTTTTACACAGTTTTACACTATGTGAGTTTCCTTACTCTTATTATATGATATGGTGAACCATTTGGGAAACTGTAGATGTCACTAATCTGATACATATTGGAGAGTGGGAGACACCATAGTATTTTCGATAGTTGACTTCTATATAGATCCCTCAGGATGACATTATGATCAACATGCCAATTTGACTGTAATAGGGTTCAAAGTCTCCGGTAATGCCGCGTACACGCGGTCTTTTCGGCATAAAAAAACAAAGTTTTTTAAAATGTCATTTAATATGATCGTGTATGGGCTTCACATCGTTTTTCGGCTTCTGTCGATTTTTCGGGTTGTAAAAAATGATCGTGTGTGGACAAAAACAACGTTTTAAACCTGCGCATGCCCAGAAGCAAGTTATGAGATGGGAGCGCTCGTTCTGGTAAAACTACCGTTCATAATGGAGCAAGCACATTCATCACGCTGTAACAGCCAAAAAAGCACGAATCGTCTTTTACTAACACAGAATCAGCTAAAGCAGCCCAGAGGCAAATAGAACTTCCCCTTTAGAGTGCCGTCGTACGTGTTGTATGTCACTGCGCTTTGTTCATCATCTTTCAAAAACGATGGTGTGTGGGCAACATCGTTTTTAATGATGAAGTTGGAAAAACGTAGTTTTTTGGACATGCTGAAAATGACATTTTTTTTTCATGCCGAAAAATGACCGTGTGTACGTGGCATTAGAGTCCTCTTTACTTGAGGTGGATTTGCACAGTCTCCATACCGGCACAGTGGTGGATTCCTGCACTATTGGCCTATTGCCCAACAATGAATGAGCAACAGCATGTGCAGTGCCTTCCACATCTTGTCATGTTACAACCAAAAATGAAAATATATTTTACTGGGATTTTATGTGATAGACCGACACAAAGTGGCACATAATTGTGAAGTGGAAGGAAAATTATAAATGGTTGTCAAAATGTTTTACAAATAAATATATGAAAACTGTGGTGTACATTTGTATGGCGCCCCCCTGAGTCAATACTTTGTAGAACCGCCTTTCACTGCAATTACAGCAACAAGTCTTTTTGGGGATGTCTCTACCAGCTTTGCACATCTAGAGAGGAACATTTCTCCCCATTCTTCTCTGAAAAATATCTCAAGTTCTGTCAGATTGGATGGAGAGCGTCTGTGATCAGCAATTTTCAAGTCTTGCCACAGATTCTCAATTGGATTTAGTTCTGGACTTTGTGACCCAGTGGCCATTCTAATACATGAATATGCTTTCATTCCAAACAATTCCATTGTAGCTCTGGCTGTATGTTTAGGGTCGTTGTCCTGATGGAATGTGAACCTTCGCCCCAGTCTCAAGTCTTTTTCAGACTCTAAGGCCCCGTACACACGAGGAGACATGTCCACTGAAACTGGTCCGCAGACCAGTTTCCGCGGACATGTCCGACCGTGTGTACGGCCTAGCGGACAGGTTTCCAGCGGACAAAACTTTCTAAACATGCTTAGAAACTTGTCCGCTGGAAACATGTCCGTCGGACATCTCTGATGGTTAGTACGCCTAATCGGACATGTCCGCTGGTTATTACGTTTAACCAGCGGACCGAAATCCCGCGCATGCGTCGAATTGATTTGACGCATGCGTGGAAGCATTGAACTTCCTGGTTTGCGCACGTCGCCGCGTCACCGTCACCGCGTTCTCTGTCCGCGGGGATTTTGGTCTGATGGTGTGTACACACATCAGACCAAAATATCCCAGGAGACATGTCCGATGAAAACGGTCCGCGGACTGATTATATCGGACATGTCTCCTCTTGTGTACGGGGCCTAACAGGCTCTCTTCTAAGATTGTCCTGTATTTGGCTCTATCCATCTTCCCATCAACTCTGACCAGCTTTCCTGTCCCCGCTGAAGAAAAGCATCCCCACAGCATGATGTTACCACCACCATGTTTCACGGTGGGGATGGTGTGTTCAGGGTCATGTGAAGTGTTAGTTTTCTGTCACACATAGCGTTTTGCTTTCGGGCTAAAAAGTTCAATTTTTGGTCTCATCTGACCAGAGCACCTTCTTCCACAGGTTTTCTGTGTCCCCCACATGGCTTTTCACAAACTTCAAACAAAACTTCATATGGCTTTCTCTTGCCACTCTTCCAAAAAATGCCAGATTTGTGGAGTGCATGACTAATAGTTGTCCTGTGGACAGATTCTCCCACCTGAGCTGTGAATCTCTGCAGCTCCTCCAGAGTTACCATGGGCCTCTTGTCTGCTTCTCTGATGAATGCTCTTCTTGCCCGGCCTGTCAGTTTAGGTGGACGGCCATCTCTTGGTAGGTTTGCAGTTGTGCCATACTCTTTCCATTTTCGGATGATGGATTCATTGAACAGAGCTCCGTGAGATGTTCAAAGCTTGGGATATTTTTTTTATAACCTAACCATGCTTTAAAGTTGGCCTTTATTATGCTGTTTGTTCACTAAGGTTCTCTAACAAATGTATGAAGGCTTCACAGTACAGCTGTATTTATACTAAGATTCAATTACACACAGTTGGACTCTATTCACTAATTAAGTGACTTCGGAAGGCAATTAGCTCCACTAGATTCTAGTTAGGGGTATCAGAGTAAAGGTGACTGAATACAAATGCACGCCACACTTTTCAGATAATTAGTTGTAAAAAATTTGGAAAACCTTTTATCATTTCCCTTCCACTTCACAATTATGTGCCACTTTGTGTTGGTCTATCACATAAAATCCCAATAAAATACATTTACGCTTTTGGTTGTTACATGACAAAATGTGGAAAAAGGGGGTATGAATACTTTTTCAAGGAATTTTAATCTGTTTACTAGTCTATGGACCCTTTAACACACCTGTGTGTAGCTGGGAAAAGGTTATGCTGCAAATAGCAGTGCAAAAAAAATATTACACGTTTACATGTGTACAGCAGGCAATTCTAGAGGGAAATTATATTTATTGCGCCTGTAGTCCCAGAGCTTTTTGTCTGTATTTTTGCACCATTATATTTTTTTCTATATTGTTTACAATGTGTTCTTCATTTAAATGTCTTAAATTTCTTCATTTCTTCTTGGCTCCGCAGCTGACGTACACAAAGGTACAGAGATGCTTGGAATATAATTGAGCTAATATGAGCATGTGGCTATATTAGGTCAATTATGTTATAAGCATCCCGCCTTTGTATACATGCAGCCGCAGGATAAGAAATCTGTGATCTGTAGCTCACTGGCATGGCGATGATGGCTATTTTTTGAATTTGGACTCTAATTTAATGGCACCCCTTTTTTACATCTCATGAAGATAGCAGGTTTGCAAATTCATTTTCCTATAACATGGCCAGATCTGACCTTGGTTGCCTTATGTATCAAAACAAATGGCTTTAGAAAATGCCTGCAGTAGAGACAGGCCCGGATTTCCCACAAGGCCACGAGGCCAGGCCTCGGGGCGGCAGGGCGCATTGGGGCGGCAGCAGCATGAGTCCCCCGACGGCCAGTTAAGGCGGTAAGTTGCTTTCTGGAATCCGCTTGCTCGTTAACAAGTGATTACAGCGATGTTGCCGAAATCACTCCGTCCTCCCCCAGGCTGCCGAGTTTGTCTCCTCTGACTGTCCCTGCCGCCGATGTACACAGTGAGAGGGTTGAGCTGTGCTCTTCCCATCTCAGCTGTGACAGGAGTTCTAGCACAGTGCTAGGACTCCTGTTTTGGAGGTGACAGGGTCAAAAAAGAGAACCTGTCACCTCCAATTGCTATCACACAGGGAATTGTTTTCTCCTGTGTGATAGCAATAAGGACGGGCATTCGTGGAAGCCGGCCAGCTCATCTTTTTAGACTTTCTTGAATGACATTCTTGTAAGTGCAATATTTTTTATTAAATTCAAATAGTTTTTATGGTACATCACTATTGTGGATTCATTTTTTTTGGTGGTTTTACCATTGCTGTGGATACTGGGAGAGCCCTGAGGCTGCAAGGTTGGAGACAGTCCAGGTTAAAAGGCCCTGGCTGGGGTTCAGCCGCAAGCAATTAAAGCTTATCTGTCTGGTAAGCGTGCCTTTTATATGGTGCTCCCTATCGGTGGTGGTTCTCTTCTCCCCAGTGTGTCACATGGTCTATGTTTTTATTAATTACGGTACATCACTATTGTGAGCCTTTTCTTTTTTTTGGGATTCTTATACCATCTTTGCCAATCTGGATGATCATAATTCCTGATGTCGATGGCCGTTCTAGTGTAAAGACCCTGGCTGGGGTTCAGCCGCAAGCTTATTATGCTTGCCTTTTGGTAAGCGCACATCCTATTTAGTTTCTTCACTGGTGGTGGTTAAGTTTTTGGCTTCACTGCATTTTCGTTTTTAGCAACATCTATACTCCAAGCTATTTGAGGACTTTGGAATCTATGGACTTTATAGCTTGGTCTTGCTAATATTGATTATCAATTTCAACCTTCACTTATTAGCGCAACTACAATCTTTTTTCTTATGTACTTTTGTGTGTATATCACTTTTTTGTTGCAGCTCACTTTTATTTAGCTATTTTTAAAATTTTTAGCGCGGTATAACCTTTTTTTCTATTTTGATAGCAATAAATGTTATGTGGAAAAAAAATAGATAAAAAAATAAAAAAAAATAAGAAATAATAATTAAATTATTAAACTAAAAAAGTAATTAAAGAGTAAGAAAAATAATATTAAAAATAATAAGAAAATTATACAAAAATAAAAAAAGTAAACGACAAGCTACAAAATAAAAAAAAGTGATAAAGTAAAAAAAAAAAGAAACAAAAAATATATGAATGAACCGTGCCATCCGGTTGCCATATTTGGTTGGCAGGGAGGGGGTGCATTGCGGAACCTGGCCTTGGGGCGGCAGGGAGAGCAAATCCGGCCCTGAGTAGAGATCAGTTAGATAAAGTCTAGGCAGCTCACGATATCACCAGCCTTCATATGTATGAGTGACTAAGGACGGTTTGGGAACCAATAGATGGTAATGGCTAATGTAAATGATATATAGGATGCAGACTGTTGGTAGCATACAGCAGATTAGTTTAGTTTTTTCTTTAAAAAAATTTGAAATTCAGTTTGGCATGTACCAGCGATTTTTAGTAATGCTTAACCACTTCAGCCCCGGAAGAATTTACCCTCTTTCTGACCAGAGCACTTTTTGCGATTCGGCACTGCGTCGCTTTAACTGACAATTGCGCGGTCGTGCGATGTTGCACCCAAACAAAATTGACGTCCTTTTTTCCCCACAAATAGAGCTTTCTTTTGGTGGTATTTGATCATCTTTGCATTTTTTTTCTTTGCGCTATAAACCAAAAAAGAGCGACAATTTAGAAAGCAATATTTCTTACTTTTTGCTATAATCAATATTCACAAAAAATCTATAAAAAAACATTGTTTTCCTCAGTTTAGGCCGATACGTATTCTTCTACATATTTTTGGTTAAAAAAAATTGCAATATGCTTATATTGATTGGTTTGCGCAAAAGTTATAGCGTCTTCAAAATAGGGGGTAGTTTTATGGCATTTTTTATATCAATAATTACGGCGATCTGCAATTTTTATTGTGACTGCGACATTATATCGGACACATCGGACACTTTTGGTGCTATTTTGGGACCATTGTCATTTATACAGCGATCAGTGCTATACAAATGCACTGATTTCTGTGTAAATGACACTGGCAATGAAGGGGTTAACCAGCAGGGGGCAAGGAAGGGGTTAAGTGTGTCCTAGGGAGTGATTCTAACTTTGGGGGGCTGGACTACGAGTGACACGACAGTGATCACTGCTTCCGATCACAGGCAGCAGTAGATCTCTGTCCTGTCACTAGGCAGAACAGGGAAATTGCTTGTTTACAAAGGCATCTCCCCGTTCTGCCTCTCTGTGACCCGATCACGGGACACCGGCGGACATCGAGTCCACGGGTCCCGGGGGCAGGGTCACGGAGCACCTGCGGGTGCGCCCACAATGCCGCAATTTAAAGAGGACATACTTGTATGCTCATTTGCCCAGCCGAGCCATTGTGTCGACGTATATCGTTGTGCGCTGGTCGGCATTTGTGGTTAAAGTAAAACATTTAAAATGCAAAACTCCATCAAATACCATGCCTAGGGGAAGGCCTGACACAACCTGTGAAGTTATGCATCTGTGCAAAAAAGTGTGGGTTTCTCTTCCAAAAATCCATAATACACCCCTATCTGAGCATGCAGCCATACCAGACCTCATGTCCTCAAGGAATACCTTGCCAGGGGAAACGCCCCATGGCAAAGCACCTTTTAACCATGTTGATGAGAACAAGGTCCTCTTCCCCACAACCTGTGGCTTTGGGTTCTGTGGGAAGTGGACTTGTTGGAATCTGGAAGCCCATAGTAATGTTATTGACCAAATATGACCATCTCTAAATAAGGGGTGTCCCCCTTGGCAAAGCACCTTGTCCCGATGTTGGCAAGGACAAGGGTCTCCTCCACGAAACCCTGGCTTAGTGGTTGGGAGGGTTTGTGGAAGGGGGGCTTATCGAAATCTAAAAGCCCCTTTAAAAAAGTTTTGAAGTTTCATCAATGAAATCTAATCAATCAATGAATAAATGAATGAATGAAAAACTTATATAGCGCGGCACATGCGAACTGAATCGCCTCTGGGGGCGGGGTGGATCTTTCAACCATCCGCCTCTCCTTCTTTCATAGATCACATTTCATTCATAATAGCTTTAGTACCAGATTCTATGAATGGAGGAGTTTGGCGGAAAGTGGGGGTTATCTGACATTTTTTATGAGGGCCTATCAAAGCTTCTTTTTGTGATCTGCACCTTTGCAACCTTTCTTCATCATTCAATACCCCACCAGTCAAAAGTTGACCAGTGACTGGGAGAAGTTATGACATAAAAAAGCAAAGCTTTGCCTCTACTTAGATGACCACCCCACACAAAGACACAGCACAGAACAAGGCATGGCATGTCAATAGTAGGGAAAACATCAGTTGCAGGGAGAAATGCGATATTGGTGACTATTCCTTTGCCCTCTGCCTTCTTTTTTGGGGCATAGCTTGTACAGTCCAGGTAAAGAGATACCATGTTTCCCATTCAAGACACATAGTCCACTGCTAGACGTGTAACTGTTTCCAGATATGGGGAACCACATATTCCTTCCTATGTGACCATACTCAGGCCTGAGCAGCCAATCACCAGGCTCAAACACTATCACGTAGGGGATGCCATGATGTTGGCCCCCATCTAACCTTCAACACCAGTCCACAACGAAGTTCAGACAGGCTGGAGTTCTGCAACAGAGAGGAGGTGTGGACGCGTTGCTGGGTACGTATACATGTTTGGAGGGTGGGCAATGTGTACACACTGTTACTTTTCCTAAATGGCCAGAGTGAAAATGGGGCAACTAAAACTGGGGACTGCAAAATCTGGTGCATCTGTGCATGGTAGTAAATCAGCTTCTAACTTCAGCTTGTTCAGTTAGGCTTTGACAATATATCCTAGAAACTGATTGGTGAAGCAGGTAATATGGCCATCCAGGTGTAATTCAGGTAATGCAAGAAGAGCTTCAATGACCCACGGATCCGTGAGAGACCAATGAGACACAGGAAAACAAATTTGAGTGTGTTCATAAGATCTCTGGTCTTTATTCAGTACCACAGTGGCTTACATGCAGAAGAAAGAAGGGAGGGCTGTGTTTTAATGCAAATGTTTCTAAAAGTTATACAAACTCAGTATTTTCTTATCATGATTTAAACTGCTGACTTTAGATAACATGAACTAGCTGATTATTTTGCTTATACAACAGGCTGCTCCGTGAATCAGCTTAACCACAATGACTCACAGGATGTGTTTCTATGCAAACTGTCAATTATGTCAAAACACATACGTTCAAAGTCAGTTATTTATACATTGTATTACAAATGATTTCTATGTAGAGCTTCACCAGAATTTGCACTCTCCAGTTTTAGTATATCAACCCCCAATGTCTCTTTAACAGCCCCCTAAACTTATATACTAGGTTCATCTGAACACGCATCTAATCAAGGGGGAACAAATGTTGCAACAATTGTTGTTTCTTTTGACGTCTGTCAGTAGGACGTGAGTTGCCCTTCTTATAGCCTAAACTATGACTATAAAGCCCTATACACATGGGCAAGAATCTTGTCAGGAAAAAAACGTTGTTTTTCCTGACGAGATTCTTGGCAAGAAACTCTTGCCGCCCGAGTGTACAGACACTCCTTTCAAAAGAACCGCGGTTCTTATGGAAGGCAAGAACGCGGTGACGTCATCGCGTAGGACGAGCATGCGCTCATCACATTCGATGCCTTCGCCGCCATCTTGCTGCACCCTACCTATGCCTAGGAAGCTACCGCGCATGCGTCAAAGTCATTTCGAGCATATGCAGGTTTCCATGGCGACAGGTAAGTATACACACTCTCGTTTTTTTTTTTGCCGAGAATCACAATGAGAAAATAGAGAGCGGGATATCTATTTTTCTCATCGAGATTTTAGGCAGTTTTCTTGACGAGAAACCTGAAAGCCTCGTACACACGCACGGTAAACTCGGCAAGAAAGCTCTGCCAGCAGTTTTTTTGTTGGTTCTTGCCGAGTAAACCGAGCGTGTGTACGAGGCTTGAGTCTTCAAAATAGTCAATTCTGAAGTCTCATGGTTTTTGGTACCTTACGTGGATGTCCAATTGTACAGTAGGAATAAAGAAGCTCATTAGACAGTTCTTAATAGACATGTGCACACTGAAATATTGGTCTACCCCAACACTGTTTCTATAATGATGAATCTTTTCTCTCTATGTCGAATCTTTCCTCTCTATGTAGAATTATCTTGGACTAATAGAGTTAGGTTAGGCACATTCGACCACAGGTTCGATAGACACAGATTGCTATTGTCAGCGTCATGTCGCATCTCCTATCTATCGAACTGTTGTAACAACGAAAATGAAAATAAAGCATTTTTTTATGTTGGATCTTTCGGATTTCGGATTTGTTAAAACGATAACGAAAATACCCGATTCAGACGAAAATTCATTCGGACGAAAGCGAATGCACATGTCTAGTTCTTAATATCTACCTGTAATATACTCAACACCTCAATTAGCTTTTTTTTTGATAAAAATAAGTTTTTGCATATGCATTGTATCTGACAATTGTTCTCCAATTGTTCTCCAATTTTGTAGTGGTGATAATGTGCATGCACTCCGTGTTGCTTGGTGGTGAGGACCAGCAAATACTTCTAGAGACAGCCCATGACCTTCGAATGACAGATGGCTCTGTGGTATTCATTCCTTACGACACCTTGCAGTACAGTCTTCCTTATGACCGTCCCTTTTACACCTTTACAAACAAGACAAGGCTTCGTCGGGCCTATGATGCTGTGCTCACCATCACCGTCACCTCTCAGCATGGAAACTTCTACGATTCATTCCGAGATGCAAAATCCAATGACGTGGTTCCAAGAGATCTTGACCCAGTAGAGGTAATATCTCCACATCTACTTCTTCTGCTCATATGGGTTATATAATGTTTTAATAAAATGTATTAATCAGAAAAAATATTCCAGATACATAAAAGCACAGCCTAAAGCTAGCCACATATGTTAGGAGTTCTCTTGTTCATCCCTGTAAGCTTAGTGAGAGAAATCAATGTTACCCCATCCGGTGCAGATGAAGGAATTTCCCGTGCTGGCTATTGTATTTTGACAATCACGACTCCCGCAGCTGTCAGAGTACCTGAACAATAACTGCAGTCACCATTTGGCTGACGATTTTCTGCCCAGCTGATTCGATTTTCAGATCAAAGTTTGTTAAAGGGTAAGTTCACCTTTGTACACCAAAAATATATAAAAAAAAAATATTTTCCTCAGTTTAGGCCGATACGTATTCTTCTACATGTTTGGTAAAAAAAAAACGCAATAAGCATTTACTGATTGGTTTGCGCAAAAGTTATAGCGTCGACAAAATAGGGGATAGTTTTATGGTATTTTTATTAAAACATTTTTTTTACTAGTAATGGCGGCGATCAGTGATTTTTATTATGACTGCGACATTATAGCAGATACATCGGACACTTTTGGCGCAATTTTGAGATCATTCACATATATACAGCGATCAGTGCTATAAAAATGCACTGATTACTGTGTAAACGTGACTGGCAGTGAAGGGGTTAACCACTAGGGGACTAGGAAGGGGTTAAGTGTGTCCTAGGGAGTGATTCTAACTGTTAGGGGGCGTGACTATGAGTGACATGTCACTTATTGCTGGTCTCGATAAGAGGGAGCAGACGATCAGTGATATGTCACTAGGAAAAACAGGGAGATGTTGTGTTTACATTGACATCTCCCCGCTCTTCAGCTCCATGACCCGATCGCGAGACACTGGTGGACATTGAGTCTGCGTGTCCCGCGGCACGATCACGGAGCTCGCGGTAGGGGCGCGCGTGCGACCACATGGCGGCAAATTTAAAGGGAAGTTCATGTATGTCCATTTGCCTGTCCGTGCCATTCTGCCGATGTAAATGTTCCTGCGCCGGTCGGCAAGTGGTTAAGTAAATCCTAAATTCAGTTAACATATAGACAAATTAGTATATGTACCACCTAAAGCCTCGTACACACGACCGAGTTTCTCGGCAAAAACCAGCAAGAAACTTGCTGGTATTTTTTTTTTGCCGAGGAAACCGGTCGTGTGTACACTTTTCGACAAGGAAACTGTCGAGGATCTCGTCGAGCCAAAAAGAGAGCATGTCTTCTTTTTCCTCGACAGGAATGGGGAAATTTGGCTCGCCGAGATCCTCGACAGCCTAACAAGGAACTCGACGAGCAAAACGATGTGTTTCGTCTGTTGAGTTTCTCGGTCGTGTGTACGAGGTTTAAGACTCTTAAGGTGTTTACCATTTCTACAAAATGTGTATCCCTAGGTATCTCCACTCTTTGCAACCATCTACAACTCCATCTACTTCATGGGCAGAGTTATTGAGAAGGTCTACAGATCAGGACAAAAAGTGACCGTCGCTTCCGTAGAACATCATTCTCAGAACTTAGAGTTGGATGGCTTTGGGTTCCCACTCTTAATGGATGAAGATGGAGATGCTCAGACGCCCTACGTAATTCTGGATACGGATGGAGAAAGTAGGATATTGACCCCTGTGTACACTATTAATCCAGCTACGGGAGACCTTCATTATCTGAGGAAAATCCACTACCCCTTCAACCACCACCCAGGAACTGATTCTGACTGTTGGTTTGACCGAAGCTCAATCTGCATCGGAGGTAGGAGCTTGTGTTGAAAATTGGTATGCAACTGTTATTTATTTATTATTTCCCAACCAAAGAAAGGAACTCTTATGCCGCGTACACACAATCGGAAATTCCATCAAGAAAAGTCCAATGTGAGCTTTTGGTCAGAAATTCCAACCGTGTGTAGGCTCTTCTTGGAGGAAAGTCCGATTGTCTGTATGCAATTCTGACGTGCAAAAATCCTACGCATGCTCGGAATCAATTTGACGCATGCTCGGAATCATAGAACTTAATTTTTCCTGGCTCGTTGTAGTGTTGTACGTCACCGCGTTCTTGGCGGTCGGAATATTGTTTGACCGTGTGTATGCAACGCAAGTTTGAGCCAAGATTCTGTTGAAAAAAAAATGCACTATTTTCTTGACGGATTTTCTGATCGTGTGTACGCGGCATTATTTTATTTAGCAAGACTCCTTGACATTTTGGATCTTGGCTTCCCAAAATGGAAAAATATTGTCTTATGTGTAAAGAATTTTTCAATTTAACAATGTGACAGTATAATGCCAGAAGTCATGAAGGAGCATACAGTGGTACATCCAGCATTTTATAGCTTCTGAAAATTTCCTTGGTTGTTTTCAGTGTAGGAGAAACAGAACAGCATTTTTCAGCAGATGAGTATTTTTGGCATCATGAAAAAAACTGTAATGATAAATTTTCTTTACGCATATGTCTTTTACAGTGACCTTTTTGCCATACAAAATATTTCAACAAAGTTAACTAATATATATATATATCGCTATATATCTATTTCTAGTTATTAAAGGGGTTGTAAAGGTTCATGTTTTTTCACCTTCAGCCCCGGACCATATTGCTGGTCAATGACCGTGCCACTTTTTGCGATTCCGCACTGCGTCGCTTAAACTGACAATTGCACGGTCATGCGACGTGGCTCCCAAACAAAATTGGCGTCCTTTTTTTCCCACAAATAGATCTTTTTTTTTGTGGTATTTGATTACCTCTGCGGTTTTTAGTTTTTGCGCTATAAGCAAAAATAGAGCGACAATTTTGAAAAAAAATTGTATTTTTTACTTTTTGCCATAATAAATATCTCTCAAAAATATATAAAAAAAACATTTTTTTCCTCAGTTTAGGCCAATACATATTCTTCTACATATTTTTCATTAAATACAAAATTTGCAATAAGCGTTTATTGATTGGTTTGCACAAAAGTTATAGCGTCTACAAAATAGGGGATAGCTTTATGGTATTTGGAAGATCCCATTAACAAAGGGGACCCCCAGATCCTGCCCCCCCCTATGTGAATTGGTAATGGGGTACAATGTACCCCTACCTTTTCACAAAGGAAATGTAAATAGTTGTAAAAAACACACACACCGTGGAAAAAAGTTCTCGGAAACTTTCGAGCGTTAAGAACGCGGTGACGTACAACACTGCAACGAGCCGAGAAAGTGAAGTTCAATGCTTCTGAGCATGCGTCAAATTGTTTCCGAGCATGCGTGTTTTCCCTTTGAAATTGCATACAGACGAACGGATATTCAGATAGCAAATTTTTCCGTCTGAAAAATTGAGAACCTGCTCTCAAACTTTTGCTGGCGGAAATTCCACCAGCAAAAGTCTGATGGAGCATACACACAATTAGAATTTCCGATGAAAAGCTCACATCAGACTTTTGCTGGTGGAAATTCTGCTTGTGTGTATGGGGCATTTGTGGTATGGATTATACGTCGTAAGTCATTGCTAAATTTATGGGCAAAAAAACTGAAAATGGTATCAAATACTAGCCAGAATTTTCCTTTCCTGATGCCAAGCCATGGCAGCATACATGTGATATAGTTCCACTCCTATCTCCACCCACAGAACCTGTTTAAATCTATAAAAGAAAAGGGAGTGCGCCCCCTATTCTCTGTAAAATATAACAAGATCAAAAAAGGGAGGGTCCGTATGTTGCCATGGACTGGTGTCAGAAAAGGAAAGTCACAGTAATATTTGATACAATTTCTTTTTTCCTGATGCCAACATGGCAGCATATATGTGATAAATAATAAGCTAAGCATGGAGGTCTCATGCTGTAAACTCAACTTTAATTAACAATAGACATGGAAGCCTGAATTACCCTTTTCCCAAACTCTACTGTCTTGAAAATCCTTGGATCCACCCTGTAGTACCTCAGGAAGGTGTGCTGCGAAGGCCAACTTTCTGCTTTGCAGATGGTCCCCAAGGACACTCTGGCTTTTGCTACACAGGGAGTAGAGACAGACCTGGTGGAATGGGCCTTGACCATTTCAGGAGGATCTTACCTGGTCATTCTTTAAGCTCTCTGGATGGTTTTGACTATTCAGGCAGATAGGGTTCTGGCTGTGGCCTCTTTCTCTTTAGAGTTTCCGGATGGGAAGATGAACAGTCTGTCCAAAGCCTTAAATGAGCAGGTGGCACGGAGATAGGTGCTCAGGATTTTAGGGACAACCAATTCCTGCAGGTCAGACTCAATTTCTGCTGGGAAGACTGGCAGCACCCACCTTGGTAAGGCGGAAAATGGAAGCCACATTAGAAACATAGGGCCAGATTCACAGCAGAGATACGACGGAGTATCTCAGATACTCCGTCGTATCTCTCAGAGTATCTATGCGACTGATTCATAGAATCAGTTACGCATAGATATCCCTTAGATCCGACAGGTGTAATTGTTTTACACTGTCGGATCTTAGGATGCAATACCGCGGCCGCCGCTGGGTGGAGTTTGCGTCGTATTCCAGCGTCGGGTATGCAAATTAGGTTTTATGGCGATACACGATGGTTTTTCGCGTTCGGTATGTCGTCGCTAGTCTAGTTTCCCGTCGCAATTTTAGTTGTCGTTTTACCTGCCCTAACTTTACACAGCCCATGTATGTGCTGTGTAAAGTATGGCCGTCGTTCCCGTCTCGAAATGTAAAAAATGTTTTTTCTTGCGTAAGACGTCCGGGAATACGAAAGTACGCTACGCACGTCGCTGTTCTAAAAAATGACGTCACTTTGCGCAAAGAACGACGGGAATTTTTCAAAACGGAGCATGCGCAGTAGGTCCGGCGCGGGAGGGCGCCTAATTTAAATGGCACACACCCCTTTGAATTACGCGGGCTTACGCCGGAGGCCACCGGCGTAAGTTTTCATGCAAGTGCTTGGTGAATCAGGCACTTGCGATGAAAAACTTGCGGCGGTGTAACGTATCTACGATACGTTACGCCGCCGCAGTTCTATGAGAATCTGGCCCATAATGTTTGAGGAATCTAACTACTCTATCTAGGAAAAATATAATATAGGGCTCTGCCTACCACAAGGCTTGTAGTTCCTTCTGATGTCATGACTAGTGTTGAGCAGAATACGCCATATTCGATTTCGCGATATATCTCGAATATATAGTCGAATATTCGAGATATATTCGCTAAATTCGAATATTCGTGATATTTTATCGAAATGAAATGATTGCGAATTTTCGCTATTGCGAATGCGAAAATAATTGCGAAATTTCGATAACTGCGGTAGGAGCACTCTGATTGGCTCAGAATATTCTTGATATTTTTTCGAAATTTCGCAAAATGCGAATGCGATATTTACTGCGCAATTTCGACAAATGCTGTAGGAGCACTCTGATTGGCTCAGAATATTCGTGATATTTTACAATACAAAATAATTGCGAATATTCGGCAAATGCGAAAGGGGCACTCTGATTGGCTCAGAATATTCGTGATATTTTACAATACAAAATAATTGCGAATATTCGGCAAATGCGGAAGGAGCACTCTGATTGGCTCAGAATATTCTTGATATTTTACAATACAAAATAATTGCGAATATTCGGCAAATGCGGAAGGAGCACTCTGATTGACTCAGAATATTCGTGATATTTTACAATACAAAATAATTGCGAATATTCGGCAAATGCGGAAGGAGCACTCTGATTGGCTCAGAATATTCGTGATATTTTACAATACAAAATAATTGCGAATATTCGGCAAATGCGGAAGGAGCACTCTGATTGGCTCAGAATATTCGTGATATTTTACAATAGAAAATAAAAAGTGTTTTGCATTGGTGGTGATTCTTTACTCTATCCATCTGTCATAGCCGTTTGTCAATCAAACACCTTGAAGATTGAACACGTTCATGCTGCATGCTTTGGACTTTTTTTCACTTCACATATCAAAGACATTTTTATGAAAGATTATTTTTCTATTATTGGGACTATATTTCTTTATATATTTGTTTCACTGTGTATTTCACAAGTTATTTGCGCTTGCTTATTTTATAATTTGCCCACATGTCTTGTCACTAGACATATTTTTTATTCTTGTAGAGCGACTCCATTTTCTGTCTTGTATTAATTTATGTTGTATAACATTTTTGAGTTGCTGCTGTATTCTCCCCTTTTTTTAAGGTATGCGCAATTTTTTCCTTCTTACAAAAAAAAATAATATCAAACATACAAATATTCATAACAGAAACATACACAAAGCCCCCCCCCCCTTTTGCATCAGAGACAATCAGAGTTCTCCTACCACAGTTATTGAAAATTTGCAATCATTTTCGCATTCGCATTAGCGAAAATTCGCAATTTTTTTTTTTTATATTCGGCAACATAAAAGGATCGCCTCAGCTTAGCTACTCGGCCCAGGGTCTCTAATCATACCAGCAATGCTTTTAGACGTCGATAGGATGTGATCTGTTTTAAAAATAAAATTGAAAAAATGCGAATATTCGGAATCGCGAATATTCACAGCGA
The DNA here is from genome assembly GCF_905171775.1 of Rana temporaria. Classification (NCBI taxonomy): domain Eukaryota; kingdom Metazoa; phylum Chordata; class Amphibia; order Anura; family Ranidae; genus Rana; species Rana temporaria. The sequence continues at coordinate 461,924,989 of NC_053491.1, read as the reverse complement.
AATTCGAAATATATCGCGAATACTCGAATATGCCATATTCGAGCCGAATATTCGCAATACGAATATTCGTGAGCAACACTAGTCATGACCACCAAAAATATTGCTTTTTTTTGGGTGATATCCCAAAAGTAACAGTAATCCGTCAGTGCAAAAGGAGTCTGAGCAAGAAAATTCAAGACTCATTGGAGAAATCTTTCACTCAGATGATTACGTTTTAGGCCCACCTTCATGAAGGGTTCCACTAAGTGGTCAGCCACCCACTTTTTCTGGGTAATAGCTGTGATTACCTAAAATCTGTACCTTTAAGGAGCTCAGGCTGTGCCCCAGATCCATCCCCATCTGGAGGATAAATAGTATTTTAGCTTGGATTAGCGAGATCAAACTTTCATCCAGCTGGAAAGGCCATAAATTTACCACAGATCTTAAAGTAAATGCTATTGGTTGATGGTTTTCAGAAACTTTCCATGGTTTTCTGCATCCGGTGAAAACCCTAGCTTCTGTAGCCCTTGCGAATGTAGGATTTCCCCTTGGGACAAGAGATGAAGAGTTACTGGCAGCCGAAGAGGTGGGCAAACACCGAGGTCCATTAAAAGGGCGACCACAGCCTGTGGGGCTAGTAAGGAATTATTGTGATGATGACCAACAGCCTCTTCAGAAACCTCAGGATTAACGGAATGGTAGGAAAAGCGTATGCCAGATGACAGTTCCACAGATTGGGTGAGGGCATCCACTCCCTCCGCCATCGGGTGGTAAGAAAGAAACCTAGTCACCTTGCAGTTGACTGGGGATGCAAACAGATCTAGTTGTGGGAAATCCCACATTTGAGTGATCTGGGTGAAAACTTCTGGATGAAGTGACCACTCATTGGGGTCTGGGAAGTGTCAGGAAAGGCAGTCGGCCTCTGTGTTCTGGAGGCCTGGAAAGTATACGGCATGAAGATCCAGCAGGTTCTGTTCTGCCAATGCCGTGACCAGCTCTACCTGTTTCAAAAGCGGCTGGCTGTTTGCCCCCCCTGTGGATATATGTAGGACACTAATGCCGTGTTGTCCATGTGCAGAGTGACTGGGCACCCCAGAATGTGTGGAAACAGGGTGATCAGCGCCAGGAGTGTTACCCGAGCTCCAAGACATTGGAGACTAGGCCCTCTACCTGCCTTGCATTTTAGTTTGGTGGTGCCCCATCCTGTCCTACTGGCATCTGTAGTAACAGTGATCCAAGGCAGTGGGCCAAATTGCATAGGTGTCTCCTGGCATGTCCACCACCATAGACTTTGGTGCATTTGAGTGGAAATTCTGAAAGATTGGGATAAATGACTTTTCTTCCACTGCTCCAGCAATCCTATATGGACTGGCCAGAGAGGCCAGTGAGTCCAAGGAAACAAAGGAATATAGGAGGCCATGGTCCCCGACAGGCTCATACACTGAGAGGCTGACATTACTGAAGATGCTATCACCTGCTTAAACTTCTCTTTATTTTGGGCAATTTCTGCTCAAGAAGGAATACCGTGGATGCTTGGGTGTCGAAATGTGCACCATTGTATACTATTCTCTGTGTTGACTTGAGCTGGCCCTTCTGAAGTTTCACTATCCAGTCAAAGGATCCTAAAGTGGTCAGAAAGATCTCTATCTGTTTCAGAGCTGTAAACAGCTCTTTCTGTAGCTGGTCTGTTAGGCCTAGTACACACGAGAGGATTGATCCGCAGATACGGTCCGCCGGACCGTATCCGCGGATAAATCCTCTCGAGGATTTCCGCAGATTTTGATCCGATGGAGTGTACTCACCATCGGATCGAAATCCGCGCCGAAATCCCATCGCAATGACGTGTCGCGTCGTCGCCGCGATGATGACGCGGCGACGTGCGCGACGCTGTCATATAAGGAATTCCACGCATGCGTCGAATCATTACGACGCATGCGGGGGATTCATTCGGACGGATTGATCCGGTGAGTCTGTACAGACCAGCAGATCAATCCGTTGGGATGGATTCCAGCGGATAGATTTTAAAGCATGTCTTCAAATTTTTATCCGCTGGAAATCCATTCCAGGGGATAAAAATCAGCGGAAACAGATCCGCTGGATTGTACACACCAGGGGATCTATCCGCTGGAGCCGGTCCGCGGATCAATTCCAGCGGATGGATCCTCTCGTGTGTACGGGGCCTAAGATTTGTTATTTCTGTTGGTTAACATTTTTTTTTTTTTATATTTTAAAATTGTACCTCAGTTTGTCAAAAAAGCAATATTCTTGTAACTAAACTTTGTTTTATTTATAAAACGGCTAAATCTGTGATTGTAGTGCATGTACAAAAACCTTTATATCATAAATAATAACATGTTATTACATTTCCAGCTTAGACCCCGCATCTCTCTATAAAAAGGACCGTCAAACACTATTCCTATTACAAGGGATGTTTACAATTTTTTTTTAAAGAAAGTGTAAAAAAAATAAAAATTAAAGTAAAACAATAGAAAAATAAAAAATAAATTCTGTTGGTTAACCACTTGTTGATCAGTCACTGTATATATACGGCAGCAGGTTGGGTGTATTGCGCAAACTGCCGTACCGTACGGCGGTCCGTGTATGTGACACTGTGGGGACGTGCACACACCCGCTGCATAAGCCCGCGTGTCTCGGACGCAATGTCCCCCGGCAATTCACGATGGCGGAACACAGAGGCAGAACGGAGATCTGCCAGTGTAAACAAGGCTGATCCTTGTTCTGACAGAAGACATTATTATTATACAGGATTTATATAGCGCCGACAGTTTGCGCAGTGCTTTACAACATTAAAGCAGACAGTACAATTACAATACAATTTGATACGGGAGGAATCGGAGGGCCCTGTTCTTTAGAGCTTGCAATCTAGGAGGGAGGGTCAAGTGATACGAAGGGAAATAACTGTGGGGGATGAGCTGATGAAGAAAATAAAAGTGCAGTTGTTAGGTGGAGGCAGGGTAGGCTTCTACGAAAATAAACGTTTTCAGGGATTGCCTAAAAGTAGATGGATTTGCAGATAGTCTGACAGATTGAGGTAGGGTATTCCAGAGGATGGGAGAGGCTTGGGAGAAGTCCTAGAGGCGAATATGGGAAGAGGCGATGAGGGAGCTTGAGAGCAGGAGGTCTTGGGAGGAACAAAGAGGACGATTAGGTTGGTATTTTGAGACTAGGCTAGTGATGTAGCTCCGAAGCTGAGTTGTGGACAGCTTTGTAAATTATTGTTAGTATTTTGAATTTAATTCATTGGGTGAGTGGCACCCAATGGAAAGATTGGCAGAGAGGGGTAGCAGACACTGAGCAGTTTGTAAGGCGGATGAGTCTGGCAGCAGCATTCATGATGGACTGAAGGGGGATAGTCTATTCAAATGTAAGTCAGTGAGGAGGGAGTTGCAGTAGTCAAGGCGAAAGGTAACCAGGGAGGGAATTAGGAATGTTGTGGTTTCATTGGTTAGGAAGGAACGTAGTTTGGAGATGTTGCGGAGGTTGAGGCAGCACGCTTTGGAAAGGTGAATGTGGGGCCAAAAAGGAGAGTTCAGAGTCCAGGATAACACCTAGCACCTTGACATTTGGGGATGGGTGGATGGTTGTGCCATTGCTCTTGACAGAGAAGTCAGGGTAAAAGGCACGTGGGGGAGGAAATATTTATGAGTTCATGGAGATCTGCTGTTCCCAGTGATTGGGAACAGCGATCTCTGTGGTGTTCTAGTGAGCCCATCCCCAACACTGTTAGAACACACCCAGGGAACACAGTTAACCCCTTGATCGCCACCCTAGTGTTAACCCCTTCCCAGCCAGTGTCATTTATAGATTGATCAGTGCATTTTTTTAGCACTGATCAATGTAATAATGTCAGTGGTCCCCAAAATGTGTGACTTAGGGTCAGATTTGTCAACTGCAATGTCGCAGTCCCGCTAAAAATTGCAGATTGCCGCCATCACCAGTAGGGATGAGTCGAACACCCCCCTGTTCGGTTCGCAGCAGAACATGCGAACAGGCAAAAAAAATATTCGAACACGTGAACACCGTTAAAGCAGTAGTAAACCCATCCTGTGCTATTTACACCATATCAAGCTTTTCTACCTTATGACCGAGTTTCACCGTGTAAAACGCTTCCTACCGTATCCCTTTCTATGTAATCTGTCCTTTTCTAATGAATGACATAATCGGCACATGCGCAGTTAGTCCCGTTTTTCCGGCAGGCTCTTCTTCCTGCCGGGAAACTGTGTACATGCCGGGGCTGCGTCATTTCCTTTGGCTGACGTCAGCCCTGAGATCCTGCGATACTCCCTCAATTAGAAGCTGATCCTAACCCCATGTGACTCGCTACGTCACAGGAGTTGGAGCGCAGAGACGAGGACAGAGCCTGTCTGTCTAAAACTAAAATGAGGCTTGGCTTCAGGAACGAACGCGCACGTGCGGGATTATGGCCACAGAAGAAGAGTGAGGGCGGAAATAAAATACAACTGAGACGCGGAAGACAGGAGTTCTATTTGCATAATGTATGTGGCGCATAGCTGCTAAACAGCAAGATGAAATTGCATATTGCTGATTTTGGGTAACAGTATCTGAGTTTGCTACCGCTTTAAGTCTATGGGACACGAACATGAAAACACGAACATGAAAAACCAAAAGTACTCATTTTAATTTTTGCCAGGTTGCGTGCTCGGATAAGGGTCTGGCATGGATTTTTGGGGGTAACTCCACGCATTTTTATTTTTTATTTCTCAATGACTTTCAATGACTTTTATCTGTATTGCTGGGACCCAACAATTCATTAGAGCCGCGAGTAGTTTTAAATGACTTTTTTTCCTTCAGAAATGTCATTTTGTGCAGAGACTGTTATAAACAAGCGAAACATGCGCTACTTTACAGGCATACTATAGACACCCCAGGTACGAAATTTAAAGGAATATTTCACTTTTATTGTTTCACTTTAAGCATTAAAAAAAACACTGCACCCGAAAAAAACGTCTGTTTTTAAAACTTTTTTTTTTGCATTGATACATGTCCCCCGGGGCAGGACCCAGGTCCCCAAATACTTTTTATGACAATAACTTGCATATTAACCTTTAAAATTAGCACTTAAGATTTCACCCATAGACTTTTTACTCCAGGAGTTTGGAAATTCTAGAGAAATGCTTAAATAATGTCCTACAAGTTAACTAAATCCATTAAATTTTTGTCAACAAAAATAATTTTAGTGGACTAAAATGTGGGAGATTTTTGTTGGGAGAAAAGGGGGAGGTCGACCTCTCTTTCCTTTTATAGATTTACCAGTTCCGGTCCAAGGACGTCTTATGAGTTGACTATGACTTTGAGTGGGGATATCTGAATGAAGTTGGGGATTGGTTAAGGCTCCTCAAAATACCCCAGGCAGCTTCACCTCTCCTCCACTCCTCTCTTTCTAGCACCCCCCTCCTGCCCCCCTCCGGTGCTTCTACCAGCGCACCTGTGCAATCGGTGAGCCGGAGAATCAATCGGCCACTGCAGGAAGTCGACAATAGAGATTTCTGGTGACGAGATGGTCCCCAGTCATCTCTATGACCTTTGGAGGCCGGGCGCGACGTTATGATGTCACGCCCGGGCCGGCGTAAATGAACATTGCCGGAGATGCGGCTGGAAAGGCCAAAACCGTTCATTTTTTTTTTATCTTGGCCTTTCCAACCTAGACTATAGACCCCACATCTCTCCATAAAGAGGACCTGTCTCACACAAGAGAAAGTGTAAAAAAAAGAAAATAAAAGTTAAATAAACAATAAAAAAAGTTATAATTTTAAAACGCCCCTTCCCCACGTGCTTGTGCACAGAAGCACAGAAGCGAATGCATACGTAAATCGTGCCCACATATGTTAACGGTGTTCAAATCACACTTGTGAGGTATTGCCATGAGCGTAATGCTGCGTACACACAAATGTCTTTCATGACATGAAAAATTTAATTTTTTAAATTAGTCATTAAAAACGATCGTATGTAGGCTCCAGAGCATTTTTATCAACGTGAAAAATGGGCATTAAAAAATTAGATCATGCTCTAATTTTTCGCATCGTTTTTCACGTCTTGAAAAACGGACGTGTGTAGGCTTTAATGACGGGAAAAAACGTCCATGCTCAGAAGCAAGTTATGAGACGGGAGCACTCATTCTGGTAAAACTAGCATTCGGAATGGAGATAGCACATTCGTCACGCTGTAACAGAATGAAAAGCACAAAGACTGAAAAGCGTGAATCGTCTCTCACTAAACTTTTACTAACACAAAATCAGCAAAAGCAGCCCAAAGGGTGGCGCCATCCGAATGGAATTTCCCTTTTATAGTGCCGTCGTACGTGTTGTACGCCACCGCGCTTTGCTAGAGCATTTTTTTTCACGATCGTGTGTATGCAAGGCAGGCTTGACAAGAATCACGCAGAGAAAAACTTTGTTTATTCCATGACATTAACCTCCCTGGCGGTATCCCCGAGCGTGACTCGGGGTTGGTTTTCAATGCTAAGATCGGTATCCCCGAGTCACGCTCGGGGTGGACGTGCAGCGGCGCGGCTTACCTTTCGCTGGATCCACAGGCAAGTTACTCACCTTGTCCCTGGATCCAGCGATGTCACCGCGCTGTGTGAGCGAGCGGGTCCTCCTTGCTCGATTCACAGTGTCCCCGTGTGCCGCCGATCTCCGTTCCCTGCGACGTTACGACTCACGGGGGCGGAGAACGGCGCCAAATTCAAAAAAGTAAACAAACACTTTACATACAGTATACTGTAATCTTATAGATTACAGTACTGTATGTAAAAAATACACACCCCCCTTGTCCCTAGTGGTCTGCCCAGTGCCCTGCATGTACTTAATACTAATACTAACTAATAAAAAATGTTCTTTCTGCCTAAAAACTGTAGATTGTCCAAAAGTGTCCCTTTATGTCAAAAATGGTTTTAGATCAGCTAGAAAACAGCGATAATAAATTATAATCACTTGCAGAAATGTGCGATAGCGATTTGCGGGGAAATTCGTCATAAATAATGACAGCAACAATTCTGCAACTGAGCAAATTTCAGTGATTTTGAGTTGATTACATTATTGAATAATTTTTATTATAATTATATTATTATTTGTTATAATTATTTATTTATTATATTATAATTTATAATTTTGTTTTAAAAAAAAAATTATACCCGGGATGCCTACAAGACTCTTGCTTGGTCAGATTTAAGTGAGTTATTTCTAAAAATTACAGGCCTACAGTATAAAACGCCAAATTTCCTTGCAAAATAATTGTACCGCTTTTGGTACATAATTCCAGACAGAATCATACCGCCAGGGAGGTTAAAAACGGCCGTGTGTACGTGGCATTAGAGCAAGAGCAACAATTCTAGCCCAAGAACTCCTCTGCCACTCTAAATTGGTAACCTGTAAAAAATTAAAGCGTCGCCTAGTATGGCACAACTACGAACCTACCAACACATGGCCGTCCACCTAAACTGACAGTTCTGTGGGTGGAGATAGGGGCAATGCTAGATCACATATATGCTGCCATGTTGACATCAGGAAAAATCTTTATAAATTTACAATGTTATATGCAAAATACATTTTGTTGGGTGAATTTAGCTAAAATATTGCAACAATTTCTCTGAAAGTAAAGGGAAGCTGTTGGAAAATAATGTTTCTGGTGAAATTTTTTTAAATAGGTCAATTAATTAACCCTGATTTTACTGGCAGGTGTGGACCCGGCCTTTGTGTTTCTGCTCTTCATCCTCGTTGCAAGCTTCCTTATTTCTGGAGGATCACTCGCCTTCTACATAAGGTACGGCATTGCTGTCTCCTATGACAGCTTACTTAAAGTATGTATATGTGTGTGCGCAAGAGATGTTCCTGGTCCATAGTCAACAGGGGAATAAAGGTTTATGCCTCGTACACACGAACATTTTTCTCGGCAGGAAAAAACGACGTTTTTCTCGACGCGATTCCTCTCCAGCCTGACTGCATACACACGTTCATGCAAAAAAAGTCAGGGCATGTCACCGCTGACATCCGCGGCTCCATAGAGGAGCACGGAGCGCCCGTACAGGTCCACAAAAAAAAAAACTGACAGGCGGACCTGTACAGACGCTCAATGTGAAAGAGCCCTAAGTCTTTATTACCATGGGATCCTTACATGATCTCTTAACAATAAACAAAACACAGGAAGAGAACCAGAGTACTTTATTGGGACCTGGAGGGGGTCTCTCTGATGGACACAGAGAGGGCCTCTATTAGAGAGTCTGTTAGAAAGAGCCCCCAGACATACTACAGACATGATACAGGAGATGGTCAGAGACCACAGACCTAGTACAGGAGACGGTCAGAGACTGCAGGCTTAGTACAGGAGACAATCAGAGACTGCAGACATAATACAGGAGATGGTCAGAGACTGCAGACACAGTACAGGAGAAGATCAGACTGCAGACACAGTACAGGAGATGATCAGAGACTGCAGACATAGTACAGGAGATGTTCAGAGACTGCAGACATAGTACTTAGGGGTGTACTCACTTTTGTTGCAAGTGTTTTAGACATTTATGGCTGTGTGTTGAATTATTTTGAGGGGACAGCAAATTTACACTGTTATACAAGCTGTACACTCACTACTTTACATTGTAGCAAAGTGTAATTTCTTTTGTGTTGTCACATGAAAAGATAGAATTAAATATTTACAATATATAAATACAGTATGGCCTGGATTCACAAAGGAGTTACGACGGCGTATCTCCAGATACGCCGTCGTAACTCTGAGTGTGAGGCGTCGCATCTCCGCGCCTGATTCATAGAATCAGATACGCCTCACAGTTGCCTAGATACGAGCGGCATAAGTCTCTTACGCCGTCGTATCTTAGGGTGCATATTTATGCTGGCCGCTAGGGGCGCTTCCATATATTTCCACGTAGAATATGCAAATTAGCTAGATACGCCGATTCACTAACGTACGTGCGCCCGGCGTATCAAGATACGTTGTTTACGTAAGGCGTCGGACCGGCGTAAAGTTACCCCTCATAAAGAAGGGGTAAGTCATGTTAGGTATGGACGTCGGAAACGTCCGAACAGCGTCGTATTTTACGTCGTTTGCGTAAGTCGTCCGTGAATGGGGCTGGGCGTAGGTTACGTTCACGTCACCTAAGCATTGAGCGGGCGTAATTTACTTAAAAAATTTGACGTGATACTGAGCGTGCGCGTGCATGCGCCGTTCGTTTGGCCATGCATCTACATGGGGTCACGCTTAATTTAAATACATCACGCCCACGACCTGCCTACTTTGAAATACGGGCGCTTACGCCGGCCCATTTACGCTACGCCGCCGTAACTTAGGACGCAAGTGCTTTGTGAATACTGCACTTGCCTCTTTAAGTTGCGGCGGCATAGCGTAAAGAAGATACGCTATGCCCACACAAAGTTACGCTGCCCTATGTGAATCTGGGCCTATATATATATATATATATATATATATATACAGGGCTTTTTTTCAGGGGGAACTTGGTGGAACTCAGTTCCACCACCTCTGGCTCAGACCCTTTGGTGCCTGCTCACCACAATCACGTGTAAACCCAGAAGTCTGGTTTCTGTGTTTACAAGTGACAGTTCTGCACTCTGCATGTAATGCAATCCTGGTATTTAATGCCCCTTTAAGACCCCCGTACTGTTTGTGAAATTTGACTGACCACACCCACTATTTGATGTGATTTGGAGGGTGGGTGTAGTAGGGGGTGGGGTTTTGTGGGGTCATGGTTAAGTTCCAGCACCTATTTGAGAAAAAAAGCCCTGTGTATATATATATATATATATATATATATATATATATATATATATATATATATATATATATACACACACAGCTTTGGGGTGGACATCCTAATGCAATAAGCTGTGCACACCTATAGATGAAAGCATAGTAAACAACCAAAATAGAAAATGGATAGCAATGTTGAGGAATAAAAATTGAGGTCATTTCTGGGGACAAATTATTTCCTATGGCAGATCTTCGAGACGGGCAACTTAGAACTGAATATTACAACAATGTGCATGCCAGAAAAAGCTCACATGTCAAATTATTGAATAATTTTATCATTTCAATCTTGTGCATTTTTGTTTTATTTCAGGAGAAGGCTTCAGCAAGCAAAACTTATGAGAGGTCCCAATAAAATTATCCTAAACTTGGAGGACGTGGTATTTATCCACACACAGAGCAAAAAGGTTAGAACTCAATGGCTAGAGGGAGGTTCATGAAATGGGGGGAAAGAAGTCATCAATCCATTGATAGTGTTTCCTGTTTGGTCAAAGCTCAGTCAAACCCACTAGGAACAAACTCGCCAATCTGACAAAACAGATAGGACCCACTGTACCCATCTTAACCGCTTGCCGACCGGCTCACGAACGTATACATCGGCAGAATGACACGGCTGCGCAAAGCAACATATATATACGTCGCTTTGAATTTCGCGCCATGCAGATGCAATTCAGTGCATATTTGCTCACATTTAGCAGATGGCTATGCCTGCAAAATTAAGCCGATTGGCTCAGTTAAAGCACCTCCTATTTTCAATCTACACCTACCTCCTTCATGGGTCAGCTGATAGCCTCCCATGGCTTTCAAAATCATTTCTACATCAACGACACCCAAAGCTATCTCTCCACCCCTCAGCTCACTCCATCAATCTCCTCACGCATCAGTAACTTAAAGCGGTGGTTCACCCTGCTGAACAACATTTCAGCATAAAATTCGGCATTGTAGCGCGAGCTACAGTATGCCGGTCTTACATTTTTTATCCCTGTACTCACTGTTTAATAGTACATTGAAGATTCCGTCTGCCGCGGGGAATGGGCGTTCCTAGCAAGAGGGAGGGTGATTGACGGCCGACTCTGGCACGTCACGCTCCCCGAAGACAGCCGGAGTAGGTCTCGGCTCTTCACGGCGCCTGCGCACAGGCTATGCGCAGGCGCCGTGAAGAGCCAAGCCTATTTCGGCTATTTCCGGAGAAGCGTGACGCGCCAGAGCCGGCCGTCAATCACTTTCCGTCTGGATTGGAACGCCCATTCCCCGTGGGCAGACGGAATCGTCTAGGTAGGATTAAACAGTGAGTACGGGGATAAAAAATGTAAGACCGGCATACTGTAGCTCGCGCTACGATGCCAAATTTTATGCTAGAATAAAAAATTATTTTTTTTTTTTTTTTAATAGGGTGAACCCCCGCTTTAATAAATGACATCTATCTGGATGTCACACTACTTCCTCAAACTTAGAAAAGTATAGTGATTTTTGTAACTTTTACGTTCAGGTAAGCCTAAAATAAGGTTTACCTGTAGGTAAAAAAAATATCTCCTAAACCGTAAAAGGATATTCCCCTCACAGCGCTGGAGCTGTGATACCCGGAAGACACGCCGAGGCAACATGTCAGCTACCTCGGCATGGACCAGGCGAGTTACAGACACTTCGTTCTAAGGTAAGTATTTCATAATGAGCTAGTATGCGGTGCATACTAGCTCATTATGCCTTTTGTCTTACAGGTGAGTAAAAAAAATTTGGGGCTATACAACCACTTTAACTTGTCCAAAACCAAGCTCATAATTTCTTCCCCCACGTGCCCCTTCCACTGACTTCTCTGTCATGAGCAATGGCACAACTATCCACCCATCCCCACATGCCAGTGTGCTAGGTGTTATCCTGGACTCTGAACTCTCCTTTCAACCCCACATCCAATCAAAGGCTTGCTGCCTCAACCTCGGCAACATCTCTAAAATACGTCCCATCCTAGCCAATGAAACCACAAAGCTCCTGATTTACTCCCTGGTCATCTCCCGCCTCAACTACTGCAACTCCCTCCTCATTGGCTTACCTCTACTTAGGCTCCCCCCCCTTCAGTCCATCATGAATGCTGCTGCCAGACTCATCTACCTTACAAATGGCTCAGTGTCTGCTACCCCTCTCTGCCAATCTCTCTATTGGCTCGCACTCACCCAACAAATTAAATTCAAAATACTAACAATAACCTACAAATCCATCCACAAATCTGCCCCCAGCTACATCACTAACCTAGTCTCTAAATACCAACCAAATCGTCCTCTTTGTTCCTCCCAAGACCTCCTGCTCTCTAGCTCCCTCGTCACCTCCTCCAATACTCACCTCCTCCAATACTCACCTCCTGAGCCTCCCCCACCCTTTGGAATTCCCTACCCCAATCTGTATGACAATCTCCAACTCCATCTACTTTTAGGTGATCCTTGAAAACGTTTCTCTTCAGAGAAGCCTATCCTGCCTCTACCTATCAACTGTACTTTGAGTTTTTTCTGTCAACAGCCACACGCCATATGCGATCAAGAAGTTTGAATTGTATTGTAACTGTACTGTCTGCCCTAATGTTGTAAAGCACTGCACAAACTTTTGGCGCTATATAAATCCTGTGTAGCGCCTGTGTACTTTCGTACAGGTGCTATATTTGAATTTAGTGGGGGAATGAGTGAGTTATGTTGCTCTCGTTCTTTAATTTGTTGAATTTGGCTGTCGCCAAATCTGGATTGTCCTGTGGGTCAGTCTGTGCCCCAGAGATGCAATCTCATCTCTGGGCGGCAGGTGGTGCCAGAGGGGGTCTAGGCGGAGCCGCTTCTTGTCAGCAGCCAATTGGAGGAGTTTTCCCTCGCGGGGTTTTTCTGCGGCGGAGGCCGTTGTTCGGGGCTCTTTCCCGCGGGTTCCTGGTTCCAGGTGCGGCACCCACCTTTAGGGTGTGTGCACATCACGGGCCCCACCGCTATGGCCTACCAGGCCGGGGTCGCGTGCTACGCGGAGTTCCTGACTCTGGGCTCTCATAGCCCGGAGCAACTGATGCTGCCAGGGGACCCAAGTGACTTACTGGGTTCCCATACCTATTGAGAAGATCCCAAGCTGGGTGCTGTTCGGTGGGGGGATGGGTCTGAGGAGAACTTGGAGGCAGGTGATCCAACAGGGCTGTAACGAACCATCGGGGATCTGGGTGACCGGATACTGACAGGTTGCATCCAAACTGTCAGTTGGTGACCCCAAAAGACATACTGGGAGGATTTGCTCTATCGTTCTAATTCTCAAGCACTAGGCCAGTGTTTTTCAACTCCAGTCCTCAAGGCACACCAACAGGTCATGTTTTCAGGCTTTCCATTATTTTGCACAGGTGATTAGATCAGTTTCACTGCCTTAGTAATCACCACAGCCGTTTCATCTAAAGGAAATCCTGAAAACATGACCTGTTGGTGCGCCTTGAGGACTGGAGTTGAAAAACACTGCACTAGGCCTGTGGCAGAGGTCCCACCTTAACATCCCAATTTAATCAGAGCCAAGTCGGTGGCAGAGACTTGTTCCTCCCAGAAGTTCTAAGTGGCGCTCTGGCTGCCAGGCCTGTGAGAGAGGTCTGTCCAGGGGCACTTCACCCACTCCCGCTGGAGTGGCGACGTAGACGAATACAATTGCTAAAGGGCAGGATTGCCTGTACTATCCATAGCCTGATTCTGCGAAGTTGCTCTTCCTTCACCAACCTATTCTGTCTACCTCAAGTTGACATGTTGGTCGTGTTTGACCAGAGAATAAAGCATTGAAAACGTCAACCAACGGTTCTGGACATTCTATTATTACTCTCAGCACTACCATCACCCCTACACACAGTATAGAGGTAACTTAAATACGCCGATCCAGCCCTGTGGAGAATATTTCTACATATTTCAGAAGATCCTGAAGATCCTGGGACAAGCTTAATTACAGGTACTGTAAGTAAAGTAACTACACTGGGATGTATAAGAAATGTCACATCTACAATTTTAGACACAGGAAGTTTGGAAAGGTTTAGGAGGCAGGGAACTTGTAAGTGGGACGCACAACCTTACCTACAGCATAAGAGATCGTTATGTTAAAGTGGATGTAAACTCAATTCTTGAAATTTGAACTGGGCACATATATGTGCAGTATTTTGTTATCTTTCTTTAAAGAGCTAAGTCCTGTAGCTCACTCCTGAACCATTCCTCAGCCTGAGAACTCCTGGAAAATTGTAGACACATCAGATAAAAACAGCCTGACATTTCTGTCCGGGGAGGTTGCTTAAAGCGGAGTTCCAACCACAATTGGCATTTTTTAAATCCTGCGTCATCCTGCGTTTTTATAATATAAGTCTGGTCACTTGCCATTTTACAATCCGCCGCCGATCTGCATAGATATTCAAAAAAGATAGTTTATAAAACTATATCTACACCGTTGCCATTTTGCTTGTGGGCATTGTGAAGCCTACAGGCACTTACTTCCTGGAAGTCTTGGATGGGGAGTGATAATTGGACAGCGCACTGCATCCTGGGAAATGATGACACACATTTCCCAGGAGCATTAGAGGGAGATGATGTCAGAATCCTAGGTGGTTTCAAAGGCAGATTTCGTGGGACCGCATAGCAACAGGCATTTCCAGATGAGTAAAAAAATATTATTATTATTATTTTCTTTTTTAGTCGAAAGCTACAGTTTAAATCAAAATATTTTTTTTGATGGAACCTCCACTTTAAATAGAGTAACAGAGAGCTGGCCCTGTTACAAAACACCTCTGAGAGTCTCTGCCTATGATGAGAGGGGGTGTGTGCCTTTCCTCCAATCAGCAATTTTAGCTATCTTGGCTGTATGCCCAGACATCACACTCTGTGTTAAACAGGAAGAGAACATTTCCTAACACGATCTGAACTTTCTAAACAGTATATAAATGTGAAGACAGCACATATACATGTAGGGAGATTTGGTTCATCCCTGTGTATCATCTGCCGCTGTTCACTTCACTGCGTGTATAGAGGGTTTACATCCACTTTAAGTTTTAAAAATATGTTTAGAGTGAATGAACGTTCTTATATATTTCAGGCCATGATGGAAGATATTGGAACTAAAGCTAAAAAAAAAAACTCTATTAAAGCGTTGACTCCCACAAAACCAGTTTTTGATTTTTGATGTCATATAAATATTATGTTTAAATGAGATTATCATTTTTAAATGAATGATTAAAGAAAAAAAAATCCATGTTAATGTTTTATCTTTTAGAAAATTACAGATGGCAACAGCATGTTAGGAAAAAGTGTTAGTGAAATGAGGACTCCCCGTCATTCCGTTTCTGGGAAGAGCATTGGAGCAGCCACACCCTACACTACAAATGTGGCCATATATGAGGTATGTCTTCATTGCTGCAGGATGTGGTGACTTATACAATAGAAGTATACAGACTTAAATTAGACCTCAAAGCGGAAGTAAACTTTTTGGGTGAGGATGAGTAAGGATCAGAACAAACTTTGGCTGTTTGAATGTTCAGATAAATGCTTAAAAATTTACCTGTTTTGGCAGGCCAGGAAAGGTAGGGGGAGCATGTTCTTTTCTACTCCTGAACCATACTGGACCACATGGTGTCAACATGAACTTTCATGTTTGCTGAGCCTTCCCTGAGCGCAGGTGTCTTCCGCTCATCACCATGGCATATTTGTAGGTTGAATGAATGAATAACTTGTATAGCGCTACAAACATGAACTAAATTGCCTCAAGGCGCTTTTGCAGCCAGTGTCCGCCTGTGTCTTCAGAAGAGATGGGTCTTAAGCTTCTTCCTGAAAGCCAGATGGTTTTCTTCCAAGCAGATGTCCGTGGGTAGTACGTTCCATAGCCAGGGTCCTTGGACTATGAATCTTCGTTCGCCTTTTGATTTGTAGCGGGTCTTGGGGATGTGGAGGAGGTTCTGGTTAGTTTGGGGTGTAGTGCTTTATTTTGTTGCAGAGGTATTGCGGGGCATTTCCTTGTGTACATTTATCAGTGAGGCAGAGGGTCTTAAATGTAACCCGATCCTTCATGGCTAGCCAATGGAGGGTCCTCAGGGGCCGGGTGTTTGATTCTCAGGTTTTTTTCCAGTTACTAGTTTGGCTGCTGTCAGGGGTCAAGTCCTGGGGAAAAAGGTGTGGGAACTCCCACCCAAGACCCACTCCCCCACCAAAAAAATAAATAAAAATGATACGCTCATATGCATAATTACTAAACCGCAAGATCTTTCTAAATCCCGAGATAACTCGCGGCAGACCTCCGCAATGTCTCCTGGGAACAATGACAAAAGCTCCCAGGAGACATTGTGGCATCGAGGAAGTGGCAGAATACCCGCACACTACCCGATAAATCCATATACAGGAAGCTGCCAGTAACATAAAGGATTACTAAGGTTTGCCTGCCCCTGACAGTGACTCGAGCTGGGCATCGCCGCTTAGTGAAGAATTGGCTCGGGCGGCTCGGCTGCTTGAGGCTGCTCTAGTCCTGCAAAGGGAACGGAGTTCCTGCTGTGAAAAAAGTGCAGGAACTCCGTTCCCATGCGTTCCCGCAGGACTTGAGCCCTGGCTGCTGTGTTCTGGACAACTTGTAGATGTGAAATTTGGTATTTGGGAAGTCGTAGGTAGAGCGAGTTTGTGTAGTCGAGTCGGGAATTGATGATTGTTCCCACTACTACTGCTGTGTCTCCTTCCAGTATGAAGGGGATGAGTCTACGCAACAGGCGAAGAAGGTAGTGCGATCCGCTGACTACTGATCCTTTTTGTGCATCCATTGTCATGTCTGTCTGGGTGACGGTTTGTCCAAGGAAGGTGGGTGGTGCGAACGTCGTTCTAGGGTTTTTGTTTCGGTTTGCATGGAGAAAGAGGAGTTCTGTTTTGGATCCATTAAGTTTGAGTGAGCTCTCCGTCATCCAATCGTCAATCAATGAGAGGCAGTTTTCCAGTGCGTGGTATTGGTCTTTTTGTTGGTGATACGTATGTAAGTCATCAGCATAGGAGTGATAGAGCAGGTCCTGGTTGCTGATGATTTTGAGGAGTGGGCAGAGGTAGATATTGATGAGCACAGGCGACAGGGGTGATCCTTGAGGGATACTGCATGTAATATTACGTGCTTCTGAAGTGAAAACTCCTAATTTCACTTTCTGGGATCGGTTCTCTAGGAAGGATGCGAACCAGAGTAGATCTCCGGCTACTTCTGCGTGACTAGTGAGCAGGGTTTTATAATCTACTGTGTCGAAAGCTGCACAGAGGTTCAACAGCACCAGGAGACACGATTCTCCTTTATCTGCTGCTTCGAGGGCGTCATCCCAGATTTTAAGAAGTGCAGTTTCTGTCCCGTGGACAGGGCGGAAACCAGATTGTAGTGGGTCCAATAGTTTATGGGTGTCCAATATATGGCACAAACTCCTTGTGTGCTGTCCTTCATGACAAATCCAGGCACCTGTCACTGATGCTTCCCTGGAAGCCTCCATCTCTGCTGCCAAATCTTCCAGACCCTGTGTCAATCGGTGATTGGGCAGTCACTGATAATGTCAGGACTTGTCCAGTTCTTGGGATCCTACAGATGCTAGGAATGAGCTGAGAATGTTCATTGCATGGTGCATGCACCAGACAGGAAAGAGAAATGCTAGAGGAAAGAGGAAGTTGTTTTTTTGGCAGAAAATACTTTTCACGTCTTTTCTGCCACAAATCACTACAATCTGGATTTTAAGTTTTTTATTTTAGAGTTTAATTCCGCTTTAAGTTAGAGCATATATTGGTTTTGTACATATAGGGCCGGATTCAGAGAGATTGTTGTATATTTAGAGTGGCGTAGCGCATCTGATATAGTGAGGCTCGTACTGTATTCACAAAGCACATGCTCCCATATTTACGCCGGCGTAACGTAAATGGGCCGGCGTAAACACGCGTAATTTAAAGTAGGCAAGTAGTGGGCGTGTTGTATTAAAATGAATCGTGACCCCATGTAAATGAAGCGCCAAACGAACGGCGCATGCGCGTGCATGCTCAGAATCACGTCGAATTTACACCATAACATACGCCGGCTCAATGCCTGTGACGTGAACGTAACCTACGCCCAGCCCCATTCACGTACGACTTACGTAAACGACGTAAAATGCGACGCTTGTTCCGACGTCCATACCTTTGCATTACCTACGCCTCATATAGCAGGGGTAACTATACGCCGGACGTAAGCCTTGCGTAATCGACGTAGCTTACTGCGACGGGCGTACGTACGTTCGTGAATCGGCGTATCTTGCTAATTTACATATTCGGCGCGTAAATCTATGGAAGCGCCCCTAGCGGCCAGCGTAAATATGCACCCAGGATACGACGGCGTAGGAGACTTACGTCGTTTGTATCTTGGCCAAATTCAGGCGTATCTGAGTTCCAGAATACGCGTATAGATACGACGGCGCAGATTTGGACTTACGACGGCGTATCTGGAGATACGCCGTCGTAAGTCCTTTCTGAATCCGGCCTATTATCTTTTGTTTTATTATAGTCAGGATCTATAATTAATTATTTATTTATATTTATTTAGAGCTGCATAAATGGTCAGGGCTATATAATTGCCTGAAATAAATAAATAAACAAATGAATAAATAAATATTTATAGAAATATTTCAGCCAGGGAAATATGACATATTATTTTACGTATAATTATTTTGTATTTACATATAAAGCAAAAAGTTGGAGTTCTTGGCTCCCTTTCAGTTGTTTTCCAGACTCTCCTTAGACATGTGCAGAACGGAAAAATTTGTTTTGTTTTGGATATATTCCTTATGTTACTAATTTCGTTTCGGAATTAATTTAGTGTCGTTTCGGAATTTGTTTATTTTCGTTTCGTTTTCTTTAAATTTTGTTTCGTTTTTGTTCAATTTCACTTTGATTATACATTTTCTAACAAATTCCAAATTTTCAGAATGATTCGAAGTTGGATTGGTCGAAAAATGAATGAAGAAAAGCTCATTGTTAAGCAGCGGGCCGGGAAGTCGGCTGCCGCGTCCTTAACAACCGGTGACTCATCATCTGTCAGCGGGCTTCCCCACTTACAGCTGAAATGTAAACAAAACAATGCCGGTGTTCTGTTGATATGTGCCCGTCTTCGAAAAGAGCCCACGTATGTGCAGAATGTAAGGGCACTCCAGCTGAGTTGCCGATCAGCTGGAGGAACGTCCCCATAGCGCATGTGCACATCGTAGAAACCTTTTTACGATGGGAGATACCATTTCCCAGGCACAATTTAATGCTATGCAAACAGCGGAGGGACACAGTATTTGTCATATTGTGCCTCGCTGTTGCGCCGCAGGTTTACAGCGAGGCACAATCTGACATCTACAGTGTCCCTCCACTCTTTGCATAGCTTTCAATTGTTCCTGTGAAATGGTCTGGTCTGGTGTGGATTGTAAGGGGAACCCCATGCTGGAATTAATAAAAGAAACGGCGTTGGGGCCCCTGAAAATCCATACCAGACCCTTATCTGAGCATGCAGCCCGGCATTCTAGGAAAGAGGGGGCGAGCGAGGGAGCGCCCCTTCCACCCCAAAGCACCTTGTCCCCATGTTGATGGCGACAGGGGTTCCCCACAACTCTGGGCTGTTTGTGGGGGTCTGAAGGTGGGGGGGTTTAGCGAAATCTTTAACAAGGGGGCCCCAGATACTGCCCCCCACATGAATGATACCCCTATGGTACCCCTACCCAATCACCAGAAATGTGCAAAATGTGAATAAACAAGTCTTTAACAATTCCTTCATTAAAAAATAAAAAACAATGTCCCCTGATGTAGATATATCATACTGCTCGCTGCACCGCCGAACCCGGAAAAAAACCTCCGGCCTCGTCGAACGCTTCCTGCGGACTGCCTGCTCCTCCATCTGACATTTTCTAAATAGATATGGGGTGGAAGTCACCCGATTAAATCAATGGTGACTCCACCCCCTTGTAATGTCACTTAACAGGGCATGCTGGGTGACTCCACCTCTCAGCTTTTTAAGAAATGTCAAGAAGTCCGCGGGAAGCGTACAACAAGGCCGGAAGGAGTTTTGTTCTATTTTTTTCTATTTGCAGTGGGAGGCGTGAGATCGATCTACATGTTTTGTTTTCATTGGGGGACAAATTTTTCCGAATTTGTATTTGGACCAAAACGAATTGCACATGTCTAAAAAAAAAAGCATGTTGTTTACAGAGTTCAATATATCAAGCTGAAATTTCTTACAGCAGTGGCTTCTTAACAAAAAATGTACATTCGTTTTGTACATATTTATTATTTGTTTTTGTTATAAAAAAAAAAAAACAACCACACACAACTGAATAACCCTTCAGAGCAGTGACCACTCCTCCCTTATGGTTCGATCTGAGTTTTCAATTATAGGCAAAGTACCTGAAAGGAAACAGCTTTTGCTGTTCTTCCTCTTTAGAAAACCCATGGGGCCAGATCCACAGAGAGAGTACGCCAGCGTACTTTCAAATTTCCTGCGTCGTATCGTTGTTTTGAATCCTCAAAACAAGATACGACGACATCTGGGTTAGATCCGACAGGCGTACGTCTTCGTATGCCTTCGGATCTAAGATGCAATTCTTCGGCGTCCGCTGGGTGGCGCTCCCTTCGTTTTCCGCGTCGAGTATGCAAATTAGCTATTTCCGACGATCCACGAACGTACGAGCGGCCGGCGCATTCCTTTACGTCGTCTCTAGTCGGCTTTTTTCGGCGTATAGTTAAAGCTGCTATTTCGTGGCGTACTCAATGTTAAGTATGGCCGTCGTTCCCGCGTATAATTTCAATTTTTTTTTTTGCGTAAGTCGTTCGTGAATCGGGATGGACGTAATTTATGTCCAGGTCAAAACCAATGACGTCCTTGCGACGTCATTTCGCACAATGCACAGCGGGAAATTTAGGGACGGCGCATGCGCAGTTCGTTCGGCGCGGGGACGTACTTCATTTAAATGAAACACACCCCCCTACCCGCCGATTTTAATTAGGCGCCGTTACGCCGCGAGAGATACACTACGCCGCCATAACTTACAGCGCAAATTCTTTCTGGATTCGAAGCATCAAAAAGTAAGTTACAGCGGCGTAGCGTATCTCCCATACGCTGCGCCCATGCAATTCTACGTGGATCTGCCCCATGGTGTTCTGGGAATCCTGGGTTACAGATGCACCTCCATACTAAATAGTTTACTTGTAAACATATGTTTTATATATACACAATAAAATAAGTTATATATATATATCTATATATATAAAAATATATATATATATCTATATAAATATAACTTATAAGTTGAAAATGTAAAACCATACATAAATTAAAATTGACCTCAAACCACTATAGTTTACCTTTAATTATGTGCCAGGGGTAGATCCCAGTTATGATCCCTGCTACATAATCTGCCTTCCTTTCCCAGACTCTCCAGTATTACACCATGACAGCAGCCACACCCCTCAGTACAAGTGTGGCCATACTTCAGGTAAGAATTCACTGCCACAGGATGTGGTGACTTATACAATAGAAGTATACAGACTGAGGGCATAGATAGACTTTAGTTAGTTAGAATGTATATTGGCTTTGCATATATTTTATTTTTCTCATGAATAATAAAATAATGTATGTTTATATATATATATTTTTAATGTTTTCTATATATATTTATCTATTGAAATATTTAAGCCAGGGAAATAAGACATATTTCTTATTATTAATTAGTATTTCTATATGAAGAAGGTGAAGTTCTTATTTCTTTTTCCAGCACTCTTCATTCTTATAGCAATGGCATTTTCTCACTGCATTGATCACAGAATGATGCGTACAGATTGCTGCAGGGCTGGTGCAAAGATTTTTGACACCCTAGGCGAAACTTAATTTTGCCGCCCCCTTGGCTACACCCCCTTTTCCCTGCCTATGTAAACCCCAACTTTTTAATGAAACGCCCATGAAATGCAGCCCGCCAGCACCCATCAATGCAGCCTCACCAGCACCCATCAATGCAGCCTCACCAGAGCCCATGAAATGCAACCTACCAGCGCCCATCAATGCAGCCTCACCAGCACCCATCAATGCAGCCTCACCAGTGCCCATCAAATGCAGCCTCACCAGTGCCCATCAAATGCAGCCTCACCAGTGCCCATCAAATGCAGCCTCACCAGTGCCCATCAATGCAGCTTACCAACGTCCATCAAATGCAGCCTCACCAGCATCCATCAAATGCAACCTACCAGTACCCATCAATGTAGCCTTAACAGTGCCCATCAAAAGTAGTTTCACCAGCGCCCATCAAATGCAGCTTTACCAGCACCCATCAAATGCAGCCTCACCAGCTCCCATCAAATGCAGCCTCACCAGCTCCCATCAAATGCAGCCTCACCAGCTCACATCAAATGCAGCCTCACCAGCTCCCATCAAATGCAGCCTCACCAGCTCACATCAAATGCAGCCTCACCAGCTCCCATCAAATTAAGCTTCACCAGCGCCCATCAAATGTAGTTTCACCAGCGCCCATCAAATGCAGCCTACCAACGCTCATCAATGAATGTTTGCTTGCTTCCATTCATTCAGGAGTTGGCACACAGGTACAGTCCTCAGAGCGGCGACTGTCTGCTGATGTTGAGACTTAATTGCTTGCTGCAGAGAGAAGAGAGTAAGAACACCAGTGGCTGGGCACCCTAGGCAGCAGGGCGCCCTAGGCGGCTGCCTAGTTTGCCTAGTGATAGCACCGGCCCTGGATTGCTGCCATCTTCTGGTTGGCAGCCATCAATGGTCAAACAGAAGCCAGCAGAGGGCAGAACATACTAAGGGTTGTTTATAGAACAAATAAGTGAAAAATTAGATACCCCCTGGGCTGGAAAAAAACCCAGCAAAATACACAAAAAAATAGGGGAACCTATCAGTTCTGTTGCATAGCAAAGCAGAAATGTATTGCCCGCTATAAAAAATTAAAACCTGCCCTTGACGCATTTTCAGACGCATGGATTTATAAGCATAACAGCAGTGCTATTAATGGATACTACGCATACTGGGGTAGATTCATGTAGAATGGCGTATGTTTGTGTGGACCTAAAGTATCCTATTTACGTTACGCCTCCGCAACTTTTACAGGCAAGTGCCGTATTCTCAAAAAAAAGTTGCGGCGGCGTAGCGTAATTAGGCCGGCGGAAGCCCGCCTAATTCAAATTGTGAAGAGGTGGGCGTGTGTTATAACCCTGACCCGACGTGATTGACGTTTTTCACGAACGACGCATGCGCCGTCCGTGGAATTTCCCAGTGTGCATTGCTCCAAAGTACGCCGCAAGGACGTCATTGGTTTCGACGTGAACGTAAATGACGTCATTGGTTTCGACGTGAACGTAAATGACGTCATTGGTTTCGATGTGAACGTGAACGTAAATGACGTCATTGGTTTCGACGTGAACGTAAATGACGTCCAGCCCTATTCACGGACGACTTACGCAAACTACGTAAATTTTTCACATTTCGTTGCGGGAACGACGGCCATACTTAACATTGGTACGCCGCATATACGCCTCATAAAGCAGGGGTAACTTTACGCCGGGAAAAGCCTAACGTAAATGGCGTAACTGTACTGCGTTGGCCGGGCGTACGTTCATGAATTCGCGTATCTAGCTGATTTACATATTCTAGGCGTAAATCAGCGTACACGCCCCTAGCGACCAGCGTAAATATGCAGTTAAGATCCGACGGCGTAAGAGACTTACGCCGGTCGGATCTAATAGAAATCTATGTGTAACTGATTCTATGAAACAGGCGCATAGATACGACCGCCCAGACTCAGAGATACGACGGTGTATCTGGAGATACGCCGTCGTATCTCCTTTGTGAATCTAACCCATACACTTTTTTCAGCAGGACTGTCACAGCATTGTCTTATAAAAAGACTTGTCTTTGCACAATAGCATTTTTTCTATTTAAAAGTGGGACTAGTGTTGTTCCCTATATACCACCGGACACTTATATCTGTGTTACAAAGCACTTGGATGCACATGAGCACTTTAACGTCGTTTTAAAAAATGACGTTTTTCGGGTTGTAAAAAATGATCGTGTGTGGGCAAAAACGACGTTTTTTGAGACGGGAGCGCTCGTTCAGGTAAAACTACCGTTCATAATGGAGTAAGCACATTCATCACGCTGTAACAGACAAAAAAGCGCAAGTCGTCTTTTACTAACAAGGAATCGGCTAAAAGCAGCCCAAAGGCGAATAGAACTTCCCCTTCAGAGTGCCGTCGTACGTCACCACGCTTTGTTCATCACCTTTCAAAAACGATGGTGTGTGGGCAACATCGTTTTTAATGATGAAGTTGGAAAAACGTTTTTTGGCCATGCTGAAAAACAACATTTTTTTACATGCCGAAAAACGATCGTGTGTACGCGGCATAAGATTCTAACAGCCCGTAGACACGATCAAAAAATCGTACAAAAAATACTGCTTTAGTGCGATAATCTCATAGTTAGTACACAGCTTTCGAAAGCCGATCAGGATAGGCTGTGCGAAATTACCTGAAGGGACAAGCAGGAAAAGTTTGCTTGTACGGTAACACATTGTGCGATTTTCATTTAATCAGTACAGTTTTCGTCCGAAAATACAATACAAATACAATGCAACACATTACATCACTTCTGAATTTCGATTATGTCGTACAAAATTTTTTGTAACTTTAGTAAGCTCTTCATTTACGATATTGAGACAAAAAAAAATGGATGATCATTTGTTGGATAATCTCATTGTGGCATTGGTCAACTGGATTCAGTCCAGTGCTGGTCTTCACTCTCAGTGCCATTTAACCCACTTCCTTCAAGCTTGGGGTGTCAAAGACATGCCCCAGAGGGGGCGCATTATCAAGCCACCCAGGACTCACAAGAGAATGCAGCAAATCCATGGACAAAATCTATCACGAGAGGTTCTCTTTTTTTCTTTCCTTCTCTCAGGGGGACTGGATATGGCTCAAAAGGTTTCCTGGTGAGAAGCACAGTGATATTCGGCCAACCACAAAGAATGTATTCTGCACGGTAAGTTAGGGAAGAAATCCACAAAGTTTTAGATAATGGCCCGGATTCACAAAGCACTTACGCCGACATATCAGGAAATACGCCTTGTAAGTGTAAATATGCGCCGTTGTATCCATGCGCCGTACCCACAAACTGAGATACACCTAAAATTATGCTTCCTACGACCGACGTAACTTGCCTACGCCGCCGTATCGTGGGCGCATATTTACGCTGGGCGCATTTGCCGCTCACATTGATTTTCTATGCACATATGCAAATGAGGGAGATACGCCGATTCACGAACGTACTTGCGCCTGGCGCATAATATACGCGGTTTGCGTAAGTCGTAGTCCGGCATAAAGTTATTCCCCATATATGAGGTGCAACCCATGCAAAGGTATGGACCAGGGAACACAGCCGTTGTATTTTACGTCGTTTACGTAGTACGTGAATAGGGCTGGGCGTAGGTTACGTTCACGTTGTAGGCAGTGATCCGTCGTATCTCAGGGAGTAGTTCCGATGTGATTCTGAGCATTGGCACTGGGATACGTCCACGGGACGGCGCATGCGCCGTTCGATTTAAGTACTTGGATGGCACTCGGCCCATCATTTGCATGGGGTCACGCCTCATTAGCATGGCTCACGCCCACTTCCACCTACGACGGCTTACGGCGAGGGAACCCAGCGCAGTTTGGGAGGCAAGTGCTTTGTGAATTCGGTGCTTGCCTCTCTGCGCTACGTCGGCGTAGCGTATATTAGATACGCTACGCCGGCATAAATATGCGCCAGTGTCTGTGAATCCGGGTCAATCTGTTTAGTGTCTGTTCAGTACAGTAGTTATATATGTAGGAATGATCTGACTTCTGATCAATGTCTTACCTATCCAACATTTAGACATAGAAATATACACGTGTGCTTGCTTTGATGCCTACATCCCTAGTGAACAGGCCATCAGCCAAAAATAGTCACCCCAGCCTATAGATTTTAGCCCCAAGGGAGGTCTACTGTGAGCTGTGATCTGCTATATACAAGCTGATCACCACTTGGACCTTCAAGATATCCTCTGGAATTGTGGAGTTGTGTTTAGCCTATTAGACTAGCATTCAATATGTTTAAACATTTTCTCAATACTCACCTGTCCACTGTTACCTTACATGTTTTTTTTTCAATCCTTCTCCTTCATTTTCTAATAACCAACTCCTCTTCATCCTCATGCGCTACTGTCTTATTTTTTTTTTTTAACCTAGTGTCTCTTCACCTTCAAGCCATACCTTCTTTTGGTCATTTAGCAGGTTAAATAGTTTGATATTAAGCGCACTATGGTTTAATATGACCTGCAAGCATGTTTTGTTCCTCAGCTCCGTGAACTCCGCCACGAGAATGTAAACCTGTACTTGGGTTTGTTCCATGACATGGGTGTCCTTGGAGTGGTGTCAGAACATTGCTCTCGTGGAAGCCTTGAGGATCTTATTCAAAATCAAGACATGAAACTTGACTGGATGTTTAAATCCTCCCTGCTTCTAGATCTCATAAAGGTAGGAGGAAGGCACAAAATGGTAAAATGCTTACAGCAGCAATGTCAAACCTGAGTTTTCTGGGCTTTATGCAACCCTCATACTTGTGGCCCCTCTACCGGATAGGGAATGTAAACTGAAGGAAGACTCATGATGAGTATGGCACAAATCTATTCTGCAGTTCAGAAAATGTCATCCTTATCAGGGCAGAAATTTTGAAAGTTGCATAAATCTAATAAACAAAATTAGTCTTTAACCACTTAATACCCGGACCTTTAGGCAGCTAAAGGACCCGGCCAGTTTTTGCGATTCAGCACTGCGTCGATTTAACTGACAATTGCGCGATCGTGCAAAGTGGCTCCCAAACAAAATTGGCGTCTTTTTTCCCCACAAATAGAGCTTTCTTTTGGTGGTATTTGTTCACCTCTGCGGTTTTTATTTTTTGCGCTATAAACAAAAATAGAGCGACAATTTTGAAAAAAATTGCAATATTTTTTACTTTTTGCTATAATAAAAATACCCCAAAAATATATATATATAATTTTTTTTTCCTCAGACATTATGGCGTACACTTCGGACAATTTTGACACATTTTTGGGACCATTGTCATTTTCACAGCAAAAAATGCATTAAAAATGCATTGTTTACTGTGAAAATGACAATTGCAGTTTGGGAGTTAACCACAAGGGGGCGCTGAAGGGGTTATGTGTGACCTCATGTCTGTTTCTAACTGTAGGGGGGTGTGGCTGTAGGTGTGACGTCATCGATTGTGTTTCCCTATAAAAGGGAACACACGATCGATCATGGCACCACAGTGAAGAACGGGGAAGCTGTGTTTACACACAGCTCTCCCCGTTCTTCAGCTCCGGGGACCGATCACGGGACTCCAGCGGCGATCGGGTCCGCGAGTCCCGCGGCCGCAAAGCTTCGGACCGGGTCGCGTACACGTGCCGGCGGCGCGCACGCGTGACCCTCACGACTGTAATCTAATTGCAGTTGCCTGCCAGCGCGTGTGTCAGGCTCACAGCGTATACTGTGTCCACTTGCCCAGTGCCACCACTCATATCTGGTGGCACAGTACATTGCACGCACAGTGCCCCAAATTGGAAGTAGGAGGAACAACCAAGCATCTTTTCGACCTCATCCCATATGCGTTTTTTCTGGAGCGTGCCCTGCGAAGAGTGCTTGATCATGCCGTAGATGAGCATGAAGAGGAAGAGTTGTGGTCACCATCACCACCAGAAGCAGCCTTGTCGTCGTCGATTGCTGGACCTGCGGCAACGCAGAGAGAGGAGTCTGAAGAAGAGGAGTCAGAGGAGGAAGGTGGCTTTGAGGAGGTGGAAGACCAACCACAGCAGGCATCCCAGGGGGCTTGTTGTCACCTTTCATGGACCCTTGGTGTTGTACGTGGCTAGGAGGAGGAAGAGACATTCAATGACTGTCAGGTCACCTGTGGCCAGGTGACAAGTGCACCTCGTTGGGGTCAAGGATGCACCACAGGGTAGTGAACCCTATAGCCAACTGCTGCTATCAGAGAGGAAGCGTGAACCCAAGATCGCCCAGGGCGCGGAGTCTAAGACCCAGCTTTGTGACCCAGCTTTGTGTTCACCAGAGCCTCTAGTGGTGAGGATGGCCTTCGCTGCAGCTGAATCCGGGTCGCGACCCCTGGGATCCCCTAGGTCACACTCTGCAGGGAGAGAGAGGAAGCAGCAAGCAGAACAAACAGTGATGGGTAAGCCAAGGTCAGGACAACAGGCAGTAACCGAGGGACAGGCAAAAGGTCAGGGGCACAGGCAAACAGGAGAAGTCAGGGACGAGCCAAAAACGGTACACAGGAAGATAATCATAGCACACTGCAGACAGGAACTTAAGCAAACAAACAACACTGTTGAACACAGCACTGCAGGCCTGTAGTGCAACAGTTAATATAGACTTCCTGGGATGGCTGGGTGGGGCCATACAGGAAGGAGAGGAAATAAGAAGGTAACCAGAACAGGGTCAGGCCTCTTAATGGACAGATGGAGAGAGACAGGTAAGCTGCCAGACTATTGCATATCCATGACAATGACATCAGTGAGAACAAGGAACGGGACATGGCTAGCTTGGTATCCAACCTTGTGCAAATGGGGAGTTTGCGGTTGTGCAAATGGACTGTTTGCGGTGCGTTAAACGGGGAGTTTGGTCTGTCAGAGTTTGGTCTGTCACTGTGAAGTGGGCGTAACCCTTACACTACCTGATCGATACAACATCATACCTGATGTTTTAAAGCTCGTTATTCCAAATAATTTAGGAATGTTAGGTGATTTATGCCCTTTATGGATTAAAACTCGACTCTGCCTCAACTACGTAATTTTCCATGGGAGTTTGGCCATGGATCCCCCTCCGGCATGCCACAGTCCAGGTGTTAGTCCCCTTGAAACAACTTTTCCATCACTATTGTGGCCAGAAAGAGTCCCTGTGGGTTTTAAAATTTGCCTGCCTATTGAAGTCTATGGCGGTTCGCCCGGTTCGCCCGTTCGCGGACATTTGCGGAAGTTCGCGTTCGCCGTTCGCGAACGGAAAATTTTAGGTTCGCGACATCACTACCCAGAATTAAAAGATGGTATTTACCATGATTACCTCAGAAATGCATTAATAAACACCTTTCATTTGTGTGTATATAAAACCAGTTACAATGTTTTATTACAAATCATCTTTTAAAAACATGGTTGATTTACCCAAACGGTAGCACCCTGGTTGAGAAAAACTGATTTAACATGCCAAATGGGACCAAATAAGAGAAGTTCATTGTTGCAGTGTATGTACACATTAGAACGAAGATCCAGGAAACTAGCTCATGGTAAAAAAATAACGCTTTTTTATGGTAATTTTTAGGGCTTGAAGTTCCTCCATCACCGTGAAATTGTTCATGGGCATCTGAAGTCCAGGAACTGTGTTGTAGATGGCAGATTTGTGTTGAAACTCACAGACTACGGAATTAATGACTTATACAATGCTCAAAGAATTACAGCAGTAGAACCCCAACCTGAAGGTACAGCAACAAACATTTTATTCGTTGTGTGAGTGTGGCTTCTGAAACATAAAGAAATGTTTAAACCATGGATGCCTTTCACAATGTCAAAGGTTCATTTCTCATGAGATAAAGATAACGCAACCAGAGCTGTTTTTAGAGAACATACCTTACTAGGAACATGTAAAAGGATATATGTGGTCAAACATAAACTCAAGCCGTTCAAAAATGTATCGGAACAAAAATATAAAAAGTATAACCACTTGAAGACTGCAATATGTATATACATTATATTACCTAAAGTATTGGGACGCCTGCCTTTACACTCACATGAACTTTAATGAAATCCAAATCTTAGTCCGTAGGGTTCAATATTGAGTTGACCCACCCTTTTCAGCTATAACAGCTTCAACTCTTCTGAGAAGCCTGTCCACAAGGTTTAGGATTGTGTCTATGGGAATGTTTGACCATTCTTCCAGAAGTGCATTTGTGAGGTCAGGCACTGATGTGGGCGAGAAGGCCTGGCTCGCAGTCTCCGCTTTAATTCAACCCAAATGTGTTCTATTGGGTTGAGATCAGGACTCTGTGCAGGCCAGTCAAGTTCCTCCACCCCAAACTCGCTCATCCATGTTACAAAATTACATAGTCAGGTTGAAAAAAGACACAAGTCCATCAAGTTCAACCATAAAAAATAAATAAACAAATAAATAAAAAATATCGTACAATCCCATATACCCAATTCTATACCCAAAGTTGATCCAGAGGAAGGCAAAAAACCCCAGCAGAGCATGATCCAATTTGCTACAGCAGGGGAAAAAATACTTCCTGATCCCCCGAGAGGCAATAAGATTTTCCCTGGATCAACTTTACCTATAAATGCTAGTACCCAGTTATATTATGTACATTTAGTAAAGTATCCAGACCTTTCTTAAGACCTGTCTTTATGGACCTTGCTTTGTGCACTGGTCCAAATCATTTGGTGGAGGGGGGATTACTGTGTGGGGTTATTTTTCAGGGGTTGGGTTTGGCCCCTTAGTTCAAGTGAAGGGAAATCTTAAGGCGTCATCATACCAAGACATTTTGTACAATTTCAAACTCCCAACTTTGTGGGAACAGTTTGGGGACGGCCCCTTCCTGTTCCAACATGACTGCGCAACAGTGCACAAAACAAGGTCCATGAAGACATGGATGACTTATTTGGGGGGGGGGGGAACTGACCTCAACCCAATAGAACACATTTGGGTTGAATTAAAGTAAAGACTGCGAGCCAGGCATTCTTGTCCACATCAGTGCCTGACCCCACAAATGCACTTCTGAAAGAATGGCCAAACATACAATATTTTTTTTTCAGACGGCGGTTCGCTTTCTCATAAAAACACTCCTAGGGGCTCATGAGCCACTGGAAAGCTTTCAGAAGTGGGGGAAGGGGACGTCCCCCCTCCCGCTGCTCACTGGTGTTTCTCAGGCTTACTGTCTTTACAGGCGCATCTAAGGAACAATCTGACGGTGTAGCTGGCTGGTCACAGAGGCAATCAAAGACCAGATTGTCTTTGATCACCTCTATGGCCTTGGAGGACCAGAGCAACGTCATGAGGTCACTTCTGATCCAGGGTGGAAGTAAACAATTTTTTTTGATCTTTTGCCTTCATAGGTGAAGGAGAGATTTGGGGTATTTTTGACCCCAGATCTCTCCATAAAGAGGACCAGTCATACTTTATTTTACAAGTGATGTTTACATTCCTTGTAAAAGGAATAAAAGTGATCAAAAACAAGAAAATAAATAAATTCAAGGGGCAGTGTAATGATAAATTAAATACATTTTAAATATATATATTTTTAAAGTGCCCCATCCCTCCATGCTCGCACAGAAGCAGACGCATATGTAAGTCACGCACGCATATGTAAATGGTGATTTTTAAGTACAGTAGTATGTTGCCATTTTACGAGCGTACACAATTTTAAAGCATGACATGTTAGGTATCTATTTACTCGGCGTAACATCATCTTTCACATTTTACAAAAACACTAGGGTATATATTCTTTTAATTAATTAATCTGCCCAAGGCAACATGCAATTTTACTTTTGTGAAGCCCAGCATTGTGCTTGTGGCATGTGTACAACCTGAACCACTGCATTGCTCTGTTTGGGGGATGGGCGCTAAAGACACCTTTCACAAATTAATTTTTTCCCTAAAAATTGCATTTGAAAAAAACGCTGTGCAAATACCGTGTGACATAAAAAATTGCAACGGTTGCCATTTTATTTCCTAGGGTCTCTGCTAAAAAAAAAAAAATTATAATGTTTGGGGGTTATAAGTAATTTTCTAGCAAAAAATACTGATTTAACCTTGAAAAAAAGTGCCATAAAAAGCTTAGTCTTCTTATAATAAGTTATTATCTATATTATTCTATTTCTAATCTGTGTTGACCAAGCTGGCATAGTAGTTCGATTTTTATTCATTTTTTGGCTGCTACACGGTCTAGTCCTCACCACAACATTGATCAATTGATCGTAATTTAGGTTGCTAAGAGGAGGGTTTCCTAAGTGGGGTCTCTAGGGCAGTGTTTCTCAACTCCAGTCCTCAAGGCCCCCCAACATGTTTTCAAGATTTTCCTCAGATGAAACTGCTGTGGTAATTACTAAGGCAGTGAAACTGTTTAAATCACCTGTGCAAAATAATGGAAAGCCTGAAAACATGACCTGTTTGGGCGCCTTGAGGACTGGAGTTGAGAAACGCTGCTCTAGGGGTTGTGTGATAGTTTATGATTATAAAAAAAAATATCGTTCTTTAATGCCCTCTGAAAAGCAATTCATCACTAATGGTGGTGAGGTGACATGTTACCATCTGCTTTAACTCTTAAAATTACGAACCAACTCGCTGCAACTGCAATTGCAGTGCAGCCAAGTTTACCGGAATAGGTGGTGTTCATTGGCAATACCACCTGTCCAATGCAATGTAATTTAACTTTTGTGAAGCCCAGCATTGTGCTTGTTGCATGTGTATATCCTGAACCACTGCATTGCTCTGTTTGGGGGGTGGGCGGTAAAGACACCTTTCACAAATTTTATAAAAAATTTGAACTTTGTAGCAAACTCAGTTAAAGTCTATGGGTGAGTATCTCTGTATTCCACATGGCCATTTGTAGGGCCGATAAGCAAACTATTGTAAAATAAATGGCATGGAAAACCAGGTATTGCCAATTTAATAAAATACATTTTAAAAATAAATATGTATATAAACAAACAAGTGTCTATATGGCTACTGTGAGCCCACCCTTTGATAAAATGGGTCTCAAGGCAAGTGTAGCACCCTCTACCATAGCTAGGTGCTAGAGGTGAGGATTTTTGTGTGGTAGCTGCCAGGCAGGTACATTTAGGCAGGCCTATGCTTCAGGCTAGGCCTGCTTGTTTTGATCTGGGGGCAGGGAGTGGTAAGTGTAGCAATGGGTGTGACCACCTGTGCTTCAATTCTGGGGCGCCTCCCCTGCTTCCAGGGAGAATGTTCTGGAAGAGGGCAGGGCCAGGAGCTGGAGTGACAGGGAGCTCATGTGAGGAGCGCTGACCAATCTCCAACTGGAATTGGCAGGGGGCAGGCCTCCTTCATAAGCTCAGGTTCAGCCCACTGGAGGGGTTGTCAGCTAGGAGAAGTGAAGAATGGAGTGCTAGATCACAGCAGGAGGCCCATTCCCATCTGGGGGGTTGGCGCCTCAGCGTGGAGCCCAGGAGCTGGGAGGGAGCCTTGTCCTTACACGGTCATGGAAGAGGTGCCCTGGAACACAGGGGCTGGAGAAGTGATTGGAACGCATGTCCGGTTATGTTCTTCACCATGGACTCAGGGCAGGAGAAGGTCTGTGAATGAGGCACAATGGATATCTGGAGGAGGCATGCCAGGGGAGCTGGGTGCAAGGTCAGAGGAGAGACTGTGGGGTTTTGTGGGCACAGGATTTGCATGTCTGGGTTCAGTAGTCCACCAACTAATGTAAGCTGCTAAACGACTAGGCCGCAAGAAAGGAGTACAGCAGGCCCCTGACCTATCAAGAGTTCAGCAAGCCTCTAGGACTATTCAGAGTAATCCTTGGTGTAAAGTAAAGATGATGAGGCAGAAAGGCTAATAGTTCACAGTAAAGTGCAGGAGAAGAGGAGTCCTGGGAGTAACATTCTGCGGGAGTTGATGCAGAGGAGGAGCAACGATCTGCAGGAGTTATGCAGGGGAAGTGACTGTAAATATTAGAGTCTATCAGTTTTTCAAAAGCTCAATTCATTAACCAATTCAGTAACTATGATGGCAAAGTTATCTGATCTGAAAGCTTTGCCTTCCACCCCTATATCTCAGATCAACAATTAGGATTGCAATGGGCTCCGGGAAGTGCCTTCATGACCAATTTGACCATTTACGCTATTCCCCAGATTTAGGATGCAAGAGCAATACTGTTGTAGCTCCCCTGGACATCCACTGGACCTGATTATGCCTACAACCTGCTGATCACATGCACTTAACTATGAGCTGTTTATATAACAATTTTCTGTGGGTGCCCACTGAGACCTAAAAATCATTTAAAGGGTTCCTTCAAGGTAAAAGGTTAAAAAAGGACCATCCCAGGGAATAGCATTCTCCCCCTCATACTATAAATTGTGATTTCAGACTTGTATTGGACAGCGCCTGAACTCCTGCGTGAGCCAAGTCACAGAGGATCCTACAGAGGAGATGTCTATGGTTTGTCCATTATAATGCAAGAGGTCATCATAAGAGGAGGTCCTTACTGCATGCTGGAGCTTTCTGCAGACGGTATGACTGTGAAAATCATTAATTTCTCCAAAGTAGAGGTGTTGTGGAAATTTTTATTGATGTATGTCGTCAGATGTCCCCCAGTGTTGGTTTTGCTGTAATACTCTCATGTGTACATATTTGCACATACAGACGTTGGCGGAAGACCATTGGCCGCGAAAACCTTCCTGTGTACACGGCAGATGTGTTTGCTCTTTTAGGGATGTTCATTTATACTTCACCAAGAGACTGGCCATTTCATGGCGACTGCATCTATGGCTTCGAGTAAACAGATTTGCGTACATGGGAACTATAGCATAACTATACGAAAATGATGGTCCACTGAGCCATGATGGAGTATGGTTTGTGTCATTGGAAGCAGTGAGTTGGTGTGCACCCGGTCATGTACAGAACCATCTTTGTAATGTTCAAATTATGAGACACTCTTTGTCTCACAGAAAGCATGCCGCATGGCTCTGCACACGTCACTGCTAGTATTCAATTTGAATATATACATGTCTGTGATTGGTTCTTTTGAAAGAATACAAATGTCTGATTGGCTGTTTGTGAAGCCACCACCTTCTTTTGTTATTCATGTTGACAGTATAAATAAAAGCAGCTGCTCATGCTAGAGAGGACTCTGCTAAGCTCAACTTGATATCAGCATCTGTGTCTGTGTTACTTGGAGACAAAATCAGCATGCATTTCCCAGGGTTATACAAGTGTAGCGCTACCCCCGGAGGAGCCGCTGCTTAGATTTGGGACGGCATAATTATGTTACCTCTGTGATCTGTCTAGGGGTGATGATGATGATGATGAGAGCAGTGACGGAATGTCCAGACAGTTGGTTGACGTTTTCAATGCTTTTATTTCTGGTCAAACATGACCAACAGTCAACTCGAGGTAGATAGAATAGATTGGTGAAAAAGAATAAACTTTGCAGATTCAGGCTATGGATAGAAGAAGCAGTCCTGCCTCCAATGATTATGCTTGTCTCGTCGCCACTCCAGCCAGAGTGGGTATAGTGCCCAGGGCCGGCCTTAGGTGTTCAGGCGCCCTGTGCAAGCTAATCCTGTGGCGCCCCCCCCCCCATCTTCTCCCCTCGCCCCCTGGTCACCTAAGCATACACAAAGAGGAAAAAAATATTTGTTACAAATAATTTGTTTTAATTTAACTTTACATTACACAGCACCCTGCATCTCTGGACCCCTTTACATTACACAGCCCCCTGCACCCCTTTACATTACACAGCACCCCTTTACATTACACAGCACCCTGAGCCTCTGGACCCCTTTACATTACACAGCACCCGGCACCACTGGACCCCTTTACATTACACAGCACCCGGCACCACTGGACCCCTTTACATTACACAGCACCTGGCATCACTGGACCCCTTTACATTACTCAGAACCCTGCAGCTCTGGACCCCCTGCATGTTACACAGATCCCCCTTCAGTGCATCCACCCCTTCAGTTGAAAACCCCCCGTTCAGTGCAGACCCCCCCGTTCAGTGTAGCCCCCCCGTTCAGTGCAGCCCCCCCTTCATTGTAGCCCCCCCTCGTTCAGTGCAGCTCCCCCCCAGTGTACCCCCCCATTCAGTGCAGCCCCCCTTCAGTACCTCAGATCAGCGCGGCGGCACATGCACAGGAGGTCCCCTCCCCCTGTTTACACATAAACAGAGAGGAGGGGGAGGCGGCTTCACTCGGCTATGCCTGTGTGACATCCGGGATCGCACAGACAGGCAGCCCGTGGCCACACCGCAGGTGTAATACAATCACGGAGGGGGGGTACCGGTCTGATACCCCCCAGTGTGTGGTACCCAGGGGCGGCTCGCCCCCCCCTTAGTACGTCTCTGGATGGCCGCACGGCGCCTCTGTTGCCCATGGCGCCCTGTGCAGCCACGCTGCTCGCACACCCCAAAGGCCGGCCCTGATAGTGCCCCTGGACAGGTCCCTTTCACAGGCCTGGCAGCCAGGATGTCACTCGGAACAACTGAGAAGGAACAAGTCTCTGCCACCGACTTGGCTCTAGTAGGATTTACTCTAGTAAAGGGTCTCTGCCACAGGCCCAGTACTCAGGAACATGAAAGTAGAGCGAATCCTCTCAGTCAATAATTTGGGGCCAGCGACTGACAGTTTGCAGCATACAACCTGCTAGTATTCGGTCACCCAGATCCCCGATGGTTTGTCTGAGCCCTATTGAATCACCTGCCTCCGGGCTCACCTCAGACCGACTCCCCACTGAACAGCACAGCCAGCTTGGGATCTTTCTCTCAAAGTGTGGGGACCCAGTAAATCACTGGGGCTCCGTTGTAGCTTCAGTTGCTCTGAGCCGTGAGGGCCCAGAGTCAGAAACTCTGTGTAGCACGTGCGCCCCGGCCTGGTAGGCCATATTGCCGGGGCCCGTGATTGTGCGCACACCTTAAAGGTGGGTGCTGAACCAGGAACCCGCAAAGAACCCTGAGCCAAGGCCTCCGCCACAGAAATACCCTTCCCCAGCATGCCCCGCGAGGGAAACGCTCCTCTAATTGGCTGCTGGGGAAAAGTGGCTCCGCCTGGACCCCTCTGGCGCCACCTGCCGTCCAGAGATGGTACTACATCTCTGGAGCACAGAATGACCCACAGGACAGTTCAAGGCTGGCAACAGCCGAATTTAAACAAATCAAACATGGATGAGAGCAAATAAGTCTCTCATCCCACTAAATTTAACATAGCACCTGTACTGAAAAGTACACAGGCGCTACACAAGAGAGCTAAGATTTGTGCTTTTAAGCGCAAGGAAATTATTTGCTTATAAGAGAAGCTTACTATTTCCCGGACAAAGGGCTTTCACTTTTTTTAAAGGGGTTGTAAAGGTACAATTTTTTCCCCTAAATAGCTTCCTTTACCTTAGTGCAGTCCTTCTTCACTTACCTTATCCTTCCATTTTGCTTTTAAATGCCCTTATTTCTTCTGAGAAATCCTCACTTCCTGTTCTTCTGTCTGTAACTCCACACAGTAATGCAAGGCTTTCTCCCTGATGTGGAGTGTCGTGCTCACCCCCTCCTTTGGTCTACAGGAGAGTCAGGACGCCCACTAACACACAGCTCCTTTCTCTATCTGCAACGTAGAGAGCGTCCTGACTCTCCTGTAGTCCAAGGGAGGGGGCGAGCACGACACTCCACACCAGGGAGAAAGCCTTGCATTACTGTGTGGAGTTACAGACAGAAGAACAGGAAGTGAGGGTTCTCAGAAGAAATAAGGACATTTAAAAGCAAAATGGAAGGATGAGGTAAGTGAAGGAGGACTGCACTAAGGTAAAGGAAGATATTTAGGAAAAAAATGTTTTACCTTTACAACCCCTTTAAGACTGGATACCATCTAAGGAATGTAAAAGTCATTCACAAAGTAAATCAGAAGGTTTCACAGTAGCATAATAAGCAAAGAGTGATTTGCTAGAAATTTGAGAAACCATCTTGTGCCACGTTGTTGGCACTTGGTACACCTTAGCTTCAAAGTGAACCTGTGCTTGGCCCATGTATCCTGCCCTTAATTGCTACACATTCTTATCTTCCAATATCTCCACCGTCACTCTGTTAGTTTCATATCCTCCTGGTTGGAGCTTAATCTCTTCAATACTGGGACACTTTTACCCCCTTCCTGCCTAAGCCAATTTTTAGCTTTCAGAGCTGTCTCATTTTGAATGACAATTGCGCGGTCATGCAACACTGTACCCAAACAGCATTTTTATCATTTTGTACACACAACTAGAGCTTTTATTTTGGTGGTATTTAATCATCACTGTGTTTTTTATTTTTTGCTCAATAAACAATAAATAACTAAATTGTGAAAAAAAAAAATCTTAATTTCTGTTATAATATTTTCAAAATAAATAATTGTTTTTCATAAATTTAAGCCAAAATGTATTCTGCTAAATTTTTTGGGTGAAAATAACCCAAATTGGTGTATATTATTTAGTCTGTAGGAAAGTTATAGCGTCCTCCAACTATGGTGTGTGTATATATATATATATATATATATATATATATATATATATATATATATATATATATATATGAAAATTGATCAATCCTGATGTATTGACACCCATTTCTTGAAGCTCAAAAATGCCAGGACAGTACAAATATAGGCGTATATTCGGCGCACCAATGTTAAGTATGGCCGTCGTTCCCGCGAAGAAATTTGAAAAATGTACGTTGTTTGCGTAAGTCGTCTGTGAATGGGGCTGGACTTCATTTACGTTCACGTCGAAACCAATGACGTCCTTGCGGCGTACTTTGGAGCAATGCACACTGGGAAATTCCACGGACGGTGCATGCGCCGCTCGTGAAAAACGCCAATCACGTCGGGTCAGGGTTGATTTGCATAACACACGCCCACCTCTTCACAAT
This sequence comes from Rana temporaria, assembly GCF_905171775.1. NCBI lineage: Eukaryota > Metazoa > Chordata > Amphibia > Anura > Ranidae > Rana > Rana temporaria. The sequence goes on along the minus strand of NC_053491.1, from coordinate 461,886,514 downwards.
TTGAATTAGGCGGGCTTTCGCCGGCCTATTTATGCTGTTAAAGTTGCGGAGGCGTAACGTAAATGGGATACGTTACGCCCGCACAAAGAAACGCCATTCTACATGAATCTACCCCTGAGACTTTTCAACCCCAATATTTTATCACATTATTTTCGATTTTTCTTTTTTACACACTGTGACCAGAGCAATATAATGTTACCATAGTAACATTGTACTATTCTGTTGAAGTGATTATTATTTTTTAAACATTATGGCCTAGATTCACGTAGGGCGCTTTACGTTGTGCGGGAGTAGCGTATCTTATTTACGCTATGCCGCCGCTACTTAGAGAGGCAAGTGCTGTATTTACAAAGCACTTGCGTCCTAAGTTAATTGTGGCGTAGCGTAAATCGGCCGGCGTAAGCGCACGTAATTCAAAGTAGGCAGGTCGTGGGCGTGTTGTATTTAAATTAAGCATGACCCCATGTGGATGCATGGCCGAACGATCGGCGCATGCACGCGCATGCTCAGTATTACGTTGTATTTACGCCCAAAGATACGCCGGCTCAATGCCTGTGACGTGAAAGTAACCTACCCACAGCCCCATTCACATACGACTTACGTAAACAACGTAAAAAGATACGCTTGTTCCGACGTCCATACCTTGCATGGGCTGCGCCACCTAGAGACCTGCTTTATCTTTACGCCGGCGTATGTCTTACGTAAACGGCGTAACTAATTGCGACGTACGTACGTTCGTGAATCGGTGTATCTTGCTCATTTACATATTCAACGTGGAAATCAACGGAAGCGCCACCTAGCGGCCATTGTAAATATGCACCCCAAGATACTACGGCGTAGGAGACTTACGCCGCTCGTATCTTGGCCAAATCTATGCGTAACTGGTTCTATGAATCAGGCGCATAGATACGACGGTGGCCATTCGGACTTACGATGGCGTATCTGGAGATACGCCATCGTAAGTCTTTGAGAATCTGGGCCTATGATTGCAGTGCAGTGAATTTCATTGCTATAAGCAAGCATTTTACTGAATGAAACTGATTCATTCAGTTTGTTTTATTGGGATTATCTGTGATTTGACAAAACTAATCACTTTGTACAGATGGGCTGTGATTGGCCCTGTCTGTACCATCTGTACCAAGTGATTACATTGACCAATCACAGCTAGCAACACAATTGTACACAATGGATGGCATGAAAGCCATTCATTGTTTACAACTGTCATGTGATCTGCTGTGATTCATCAGAGTGGTCACATGGTAGTGGCAGCGAGCCGGTACACTGATCAGTCATGACCGGTGACTATTAGCGCCGCTGCGCATCCACTCAGAAGGAGGAAAGTCTTGCCTGGCCGTCAATCTGCTACAGCCTGTCGGGAAAGTGTTAAACAGGACTAAGAAATCTCTCCCTACCACCAGTGCCAGTGCCTAGTGATTGGACATGCAGCCACCTAGCACTATAATCTGGGTGGAAGGGAGATTAAAGTAGACAAACATTTTTTTCCCATTAGGGAGATGCACTCTTTCTATTTTTGTTGTTTACTGTCATCCCTAAAGTGAAAAAAAAATCAAAATTTTGGGTTGTCACCATAACAAGAATAGCGGAGAATACTTCCAATGGGCCCATAAATACAATGGGCCAGATTCACAAAGGAGATACGATGGAGTATCTCAGATACGCCGTCGTATCTCTCAGAGTATCTATGCGACTGATTCATAGAATTAGTTAAGCATAGATATCCCTAAGATCTGACAGGTGTAATTGTTTTACACTGTCGGATCTTAGGATGCAGTACCGTGGCCGCCGCTGGGGGGAGTTTGCGTCGTAAACCAGCGTCGGGTATGCAAATTAGGAGTTACGGCGATCCACAACGGATTTTCGCGTTCGCTACGTCGCCGCTAATCTAGTTTCCCGTCGCAAAGCAATCGTATTGCTGTATAAAGTATGGTCGTCGTTCCCGCGTCGAAATTTAAAAATTAACGTTGTTTGCGTAAGCCGTCCGGGAATTTTGGAATTACGCTACGCCCGTCGCCGTTCGAAAAAATTATGTCACTGTGCCCAAAGCCCGGCGGGAATTCCGAAACGGAGCATGCGCAGTAGGTCCGGCGCGGGAGCGCACCTAATTTAAATGGCACACGCCCATTTAAATCACGCGGGCTTACGCCGGAGGCCGCCGGCGTAGTTTTCATCGCAAGTGCTTTGTGAATCAGGCACTTGCGATGAAAACTTGCGGCGGTGTAACGTATCTACGATACGTTACGCCGCCGCGATTCTACGTGAATCTGGCCCAATGAGTCCAACGCATTTCAGACAGCAATGAGACCCAGTCATAGGGTGCTGTGGTGAAATGGTGAATGTCACTGCTACCTGGGGGAGAGGCCTCTAGGGGCCTCAAAGTCACTTCTTTATGTTGGTAACATTACAGTGTCCTATTAATTTTCCTAAATGTGGTGTGTTGGTGATATCTTGGATTGATATTCGAATGAGGACATTAGGTTTGTGGAATCTTAATAGATTCAGGGCAAATGGATGCTAGTGAATATTTTTAAGATTAGAACTCTTGAATACCTAAACAAATGCATTTTTTAATTTGTTAGGTTTTGTTTTGTTTTTTTCATTCACCTTTTGCTTTTTAACATTTTAATGTCTTACAAAAAAACTCATGCTCCCTTTCAGAAATGAGGGAAGAGTATAAAGATATATGACCATTGTTTCCCTAAAAAGCTTCCATATGATTTAATCTAAGCTTCTTTTTTTTGTATTAACCATGCTTTTTCAGAAATAATCAAAAAGGTTAGCCGCCCTCCCCCACTTTGCCGCCCCTCCGTCTCCTTGGACCAAGCTCCTCCAGACTGTATCCATTTAATGAAGCAATGTTGGAGTGAACATCCAGACAGGAGACCCAACATTGACCAGGTCTTTGACCAGGTAGATCAATTAACAATTTTGCTTCCATTTAATGAACTAGTGCCTGTATTGAAATACCGATTGCCTGTTGCATTTATGATTTTCTAAGCCAGCATTTTGTATCAAGGACCCATATATAACAGAAACACCAGTCTTGAATTACAGTTTACTTTTGGTTTTATTTTTTTTTTATTTTTTATACTAGATTGTGTTATTGTATGCACTGAATTTTGATACACTTGGGGTTCCCTGTAAAAATGTTTTCCTACAAGATTCACACAACTTTCTTACATTTTTAAATTGGATTCATGTGGGGAAATGTGTGAACCCTAGGTAATGATTGGGTAAATCTTGTGTGAAAAATGTATTATTAGGTCCCCCGCTGGTGCTCCTGGCTCCTTGCCCCTTCCGCGTGCCCCCATAGCAAGCTGCTTCCTATGGGGGCACTCCTGCAGGCTTGATCCCAGGCTGGGCTCTGTGTGCCTATTGACAAAAAACGAAATAAAGGTGTGTTGCGCTACAGTTATTGATATTAAAAATACTAAAAAAAATGTATAAATAATAAACAGTCCAGAAAAAACAGTCTCTCAAATGGACTATAATGGTCAAATGGCAAACTTCATTATTCAACTGTGGATAATGTTATCCAATTCCTTCACCAAGTGAATACGCCACCACCACAATAGGTTGGACTCTTACCAGAGAGCCTGGACCTTTTATTACGAAGGATCAAACAGGCTTGATGAATATGTCCCATTAGGGGTCATCATCAGGGGATGTACAATGAAACCACATCAGAAACAGCTCCAGAGCATCCAGGGGACTCCACCCAAACAATGATCATGTAATCAGATCCAAATAAAACATAAGACGCTGGATAGTATAAAGGGTTGCATTTAATATATTGCACTTACATGTATCCATAGTAAAAACAGCATTGCATGGTAAAAAAGGAAGGCTGCTGCTACAGAACATCCAAACATGTAAAATGCACGATAATAGGAACATAGTCAGCCCAACCAGTTTGGTTGACAAAAGGACTTCTTCCGGTCGGGCTGATCTGTGTGTTACAGTTATCACGCATTTTACATGTTTAAATGGTCTGTGGCGGTCGCCTTGCTTTTTTACAATGCAATACTGTTTTTATTATGGATACGTGTAAGTACAATAACTTTATATTAAATGCAACCCTTAGGAGGTTTTACACACGCTTTTCAAAGTGTTTGCTTTAAACATCTTCATCAGGAGAACATGTGAACAGTATCTGTATATTGGAACCTAGTAGTATAAATCAAGGAAAGTTTATGTACTGTACAGTTTGCTGGAGTAGGAATTCGTTCTCAAAAATAGTCCTATATAGGTAGATTCAGGTACGTTGGCGTAACTTTGCGGCGGCGTAGCTTAAGGAATTTAAGCTACGCCGCCGTAAGTTAGCGAGGCAAGTACATGATTCACAATGTACTTGCCTGCTAAGTTACGTCAGTGTAGCCTGAATCGGCGGGCGTAAGGGCGCCTAATTCAAATGTGTTTGAGGGGGGGCGTGTTTTATGATAATGGCGCTTGACCTCACGTTTTTTACGTTTTTCTTTACAGTGCATGCGCCAGGCGCCTACATTTCCCAGTGTGCAGTACGCCGCACGGGCCTATTGATTTTGACGTGGACGTAAACTACGTTAATCCCGATTCACGGACGACTTACGCAAACGACGTAAAAAATTCGAATTTTGACGTGGGAACGGCGGCCATACTTGACATTACTATTCCAATAGGGCCTAGCTCTAACTTTACGCGGCCTATCTCTTACGTAAACGGCGTAAAAGTACTGCGTCGGCCGGGCGTACGTTCGTGAATCGGCGTATCTCCTCATTTACATATTCTATGCCGACCGCAATGGAAGCGCCACCTAGCGGCCATTCAAAATATTGCAATCTAAGATAGGACGGCGCAAGCCATCGTATCTTAGATATGTTTAAGCGTATCTCTGTTTGAGCATACGCTTAAACATAAGTCGGCGTAGATTCGGAGTTAGGTCGACTTATCTACTGATAAGTCGGCCTAACTCTTACTGATAGTTTCTAACATCAAGAATAGGACTTAAAAAACAAGAAACAATGTATTCACACAAAAATTCAAGTCCAACCATCCATAGAAGGGGTGCATCACCAAGCTCATATCTTTAGCCCACACAGCAATATAAGCTATCCAAATAATCAGCAGATCAAAGGTACTTAAAAGACCAGCCCCGGTACACATCCCATCAAACTAAGCAGAGAATGCACTAGGGTAAAAAAACTTCTGTCTTTACAACTGCTTTAAGTCTACGGGGTTGCAGAACAGGTTGTAGTACTTACTGACTCCAGCACTCTCCTGCTCTCTTCAAAAGTCTGTGGGTGGAGCCTTGACTTCTGTGAATGAATGAACTACAAGTACCATTTTCCATTGCAGCAGAGGGCTTGTAGTTTTGTTTGGATAGAATACGTTTTCGTCATCTTTGTCCCATTGGGGCATTTTCTTTTCACTTTGCTTACATTACCAAAATAGGAAGTGAGAGAAAATGCCTCCAAAATGAGAGAATCCCAGGTTATCACCAAAACTTGTGTCTCATTAGGAGGTTTCCTCTTTATTCTTGTTCTGGTGACAACCCAAAATTTGGGATTTTTTTTCACTTTCACTCTCAGTGATAATGGTAAACTGGGCAAAAGGAGAGGGTGATTCTCACTATCAGGGACCCACACAGAAATAAAATCCTAACAGGTGTTCTAATTACCCTCTACCTCTACTGCTCCAAAACGAAGAAAGGTTTTGCCTTCAGTCACACTTTGAGTTTTCTGTTATTGGTTGGAATTTCCCCCAACTAGCACTATAGAAATATTCCATTATCATTACTTTTTATGTTTCCTTTGTTTTTTCTTTCTCAATCTAGTTTAAGACAATAAACCGCGGGCGCAAAACAAACATCATCGATTCAATGCTTCGAATGTTGGAGCAGTACTCTAGTAACTTGGAGGATCTGATCCGAGAGAGAACCGAAGAGTTGGAAGTGGAAAAGCAGAAAACCGACAAACTCTTGACTCAGATGCTTCCACCGTGAGTGGGATAAAAAGATGAGAACCGCCCTTATTTTGGGGGTTGAACAGATAAAATTGGTGTTAGGAGGTCTAGATAACAGAGGAACCACCAAAGCCTGATGATTCTGTTGTAGAACATGCTATTTACATTGATCTCCATTTTTAATTGTTTCTGTTTTCCCCCCAGGTCTGTAGCTGAATCTCTGAAGACAGGTACTCCTGTGGAGCCAGAATATTTTGACCAAGTCACTATTTACTTTAGTGACATTGTGGGCTTCACAACCATTTCTTCCCTCAGTGAACCCATTGAGGTTGTTGATCTTCTCAATGATCTCTACACCCTTTTTGATGCTATTATTGGTTCCCATGATGTCTATAAGGTGAAAGCATACTGCTCCTCCCTTTACATTTTCCTTTTTTTATGGCAATAAAGCAAATTAAGTATTTTTTATTTTTTGGATAGGTGGAAACCATTGGTGATGCCTATATGGTTGCTTCTGGCCTGCCGAAAACAAATGGTACTCGTCATGCAGCTGAGATTGCCAACATGTCCCTGGATATCCTTAGCTCTGTGGGATCTTTTAAAATGAGGCACATGCCTGATGTGCCAGTCCGAATACGCATCGGGCTCCACTCTGGTAGGAAGCACAAAAGCCTAAAATATTGGATGCCTTTAGCAACTAACCTAAAGTTTTTATTTGGAATTTTGGGATTTTTGAGGTCTTGTCAAATCTGTTTCTTAAAGTTGTCAACCTTTTCAAATCATAATGATCATACATAATATGCAAGAAAGTATTTTGTCTGCCTAGGACATAAACAAGGATAAGTGAAATTGGGAGATTTCAGTAAAAAAAAAAAATAGTAGTCAGCAAGGATGAACACATTTACTTAAGGTATTTTATTCATGTTTCCTTGAGAGGAATGGGCTTTAAATTTCTCTTGATGGTTAGAGAAGCTCTTTTCAACTACCAGACCTGTTCTTGTACTAATAAAACAAAAAGTCCTCTTATTAGCTTGGAACATGATGCTAGATACTGAAAAAAAGAAGAAACCTAACTCTACCACTAACCTTCTCTCTTTGTTTATATAGAGAGCCATGTTACCATGTCAGTGTTAACATGGCGATCACATGGCTTTGTTCATAATCAAAGGATTATGCCGCATACACACCATCACTTTATGTGATGGAAAAAAACGACACTTTCTGTGAAGTAAAAAATGACGTTTTTGAAACTCCAATTTTCAAAGACGAAGTTGCCTACACACCATCGTTTTCTCACAATGATCTTGCAAAGTGAGGTTACATTCCACCACGTTTTACCATTGAAGCTTGCTTCATAAGTAGCTTCTGGGCATGCGTGGATGAAAAAACGTCTTAGAAAACGACGTTTTTTGCTACACACAGTCAATTTCTGTGAAGTAAAAAGTGCACTTTTGAAAAACGACACATAAAATTGAAGCATGCTTCAATTTTTTTTGGTCGTTTTTTACAAGACATAAAACAACGTTTTCCCCCACACACAGTCAATTAAAGTGACGTTTTTAAAAACGTCATTTTTTTTCATCACATAAAGTGATGGTGTGTACGCGGCATTAGGGTTGGTTTTGTTTATAAACACAGCTATGTGATTGCCAGATCAGTGCTAATATGTGTCACATCTACCCCAACGTAGGTGGTCAGACACTATGGGCCAGATCCACAAAAACCTGGCGTAACTTAAAAAATCCCATTTAAGTTACACTGCCTTAAAATTTCTACCTAAGTGCCCGATCCACAAAGCACTTATCTAGAAATTTCAGGCCGTGTAACTAAAATTCCGCCGGCACAAGGCGTTCCTATTCAAATGGGGCGAGTCCCATTTAAATGAGGCGCGCTCCCGCGCCGGCCGTACTGCGTATGCGCGAAGTTACGTTACGCCGAGTTTTGTGGATCGCGCCGGCTTTAAAAAGTTGCGTCGGGAAAAAAAAAAAAATGACAGCGTCGCTCGGCATGCATTCCTGAGGGAGAACTCCATGCCAATTTTCAAACAAAAAAACGGCATGGGTTCACCCCCCAGGAGCATACCAGGCCCTTAGGTCTGGTATGGGTTGTAAGGAGACCCCCCTACGCCGAAAAATCGACGTAGGGGGTCCCCCTACAATCCATACCAGACCCGTATCCAAAGCACGCTACCCGGCCGGTCAGGAAAGGAGTGGGGACGAGCGAGCGCCCCCCCCCTCCTGAGCCATGCCAGGCCGCATGCCCTCAACATGGGGGGGTTGGGTGCTCTGGGGCAGGGGGGCGCACTGCGGGCCCCCCCACCCCAGAGCACCCTGTCCCCATGTTGATGAGGACAGGACCTCTTCCCGACAACCCTTGCCGTTGGTTGTCGGGGTCTGCGGGCGGGGGCTTATCGGAATCTGGGAGTCCCCTCAAATAAGGGGGCCCCCAGATAACGGCCCCCCGCCCTAAGTGAATGGATATGGGGTACATCGTACCCCTACCCATTCACCTGGAGGCAAAAAGTAAAAGTTAGTAAACACACAACACAAGGGTTTTTAAAATAATTTATTATTCTGCTCCGGAGGCCCCCCCTGTCTTCTTTATTAGCTCTATTACCGGGGGGGCTTCTTCTTCCACTCTCCGGGGGTCTTCTTCCACTCTCCGGGGGTCTTCTTCCACTCTCCGGGGGGGTTTCTTCTTCCGCTCTCCGGGGGGGTTTCTTCTTCCGCTCTCCGGGGGGGGCTTCTCCGCTCTCCGGGGGTCTCCTTCTATCTTCGCCGCTCTCCGCTGTTGACTCGGCGAACCCCGGTTCTTCTGCAGATGTCCGGTGCCTTCTTCTTCAGCGCTGGCTGCCTGCTATCTTTGTGTGTTAGCTCAATTAGTAACAGGCAGCCAGCGCGGTCTTCTGTGACGTCAGGTTCTTCTTCTCCCCTCTTCCGATGTTGACTCGTCACCTCTTGTCACTGTAATGATGGAAGCGCGCCTTGCATCCCATTTATATAGGCATCACCGTCCCATCATGCTCCGGCAGGTACCCACGTGGTACCTCGTGCCTACCCACGTGCACCCACCACGTGGGTACCTGCCGGAGCATGATGGGACGGTGATGCCTATATAAATGGGATGCAAGGCGCGCTTCCATCATTACAGTGACAAGAGGCGACGAGTCAACATCGGAAGAGGGGAGAAGAAGAACCTGACGTCACAGAAGACCGGGCTGGCTGCCTGTTACTAATTGAGCTAACACACAAAGATAGCAGGCAGCCAGCGCTGAAGAAGAAGGCACCGGACATCTGCAGAAGAACCGGAGTTCGCCGAGTCAACAGCGGAGAGCGGCGAAGATAGAAGAAGACCCCCGGAGAGCGGAGAAGCCCCCCCCGGAGAGCGGAAGAAGAACCCCCCCCCGGAGAGTGGAAGAAGACCCCCGGAGAGTGGAAGAAGACCCCCGGAGAGTGGAAGAAGAAGCCCCCCCTGGTAATAGAGCTAATAAAGAAGACAGGGGGGGCCTCCGGAGCAGAATAATAAATTATTTTAAAAACCCTTGTGTTGTGTGTTTACTAACTTTTACTTTTTGCCTCCAGGTGAATGGGTAGGGGTACGATGTACCCCATATCCATTCACTTAGGGTGGGGGGCCGGTATCTGGGGGCCCCCTTATTTGAGGGGACTCCCAGATTCCGATAAGCCCCCGCCCGCAGACCCCGACAACCAACGGCAAGGGTTGTCGGGAAGAGGTCCTGTCCTCATCAACATGGGGACAGGGTGCTCTGGGGTGGGGGGGCCCGCAGTGCGCCCCCCTGCCCCAGAGCACCCAACCCCCCCATGTTGAGGGCATGCGGCCTGGCACGGCTCAGGAGGGGGGGGGGGCGCTCGCTCGTCCCCACTCCTTTCCTGACCGGCCGGGTAGCGTGCTTTGGATACGGGTCTGGTATGGATTGTAGGGGGACCCCCTACGTCGATTTTTCAGCGTAGGGGGGTCTCCTTACAACCCATACCAGACCTAAGGGCCTGGTATGCTCCTGGGGGGGAACCCATGCCGGTTTTGTTTTTACAAATTGGCGTGGAGTTCTCCCTCGGGAATGCATACCAAATGCCGTCGCTGGAATGGGCTTTTACATGGTGTTACTAGTTTACACTTTGTAACACCAGCCCTAGTTTTACACTTGCAAACTAAAACTTACGGCAAAAAAACGAAGCTGGAAAGCTTTGTGGATCGCCTTAAGTGCTAATTTGCATACTAGAAGCGGCATTTCGACTCGAAATGCCCCCAGCGGCGGATGCGGTACTGCATCCTAAGATTCGGCAGTGTAATTCAATTACACATGCCGGATCTTCTGCCTAACTTTGGAAAACTGCTTCTGTGGATCAGTTCCAAAGTTAGGACAAGGGATACGATGGAGTAACAGCAGTTACTCCGTCGTATGTCTTTTGTGGATCTGGCCCAACATCTGGCTACTGTGCACTTCACCTATAGCAGCTTCCTTTACCTTAAAGGATCACTAAAGGAATTTTTTTTTAAGCTAAATAGCTTCCTTTACCTTACTGCAGTACTGGTTTCATGTCCTTATTATTCGTTTTTGCTTTGAAGTTGCTGTAATTCTGCTGTGATCTCCACACTCCCTGATTGTCTGGCTCCTTATAACCACAGTACTGGGAGCTTTTCACGATGGTCTAAGCTGTCATTACTGTGTGTCTAAAACTTAACAGAACCAATCAGATTAATTTAAAAAAAAAACACTGCCCTGGATTTGTTTGTTTTTGTTATGTGTGTCTCTCTAGTTCACAGGAACTTGAAACCAGTTTAAAGTGAAACTAACCTGCAGGCACATTATAGGATTGAATTTTATCTATTTGTAATAATTTTTAAAAGGAATCATTTAACTCGTATGTCTCTATACCCTGTAAACAGTCATTTCAGCCAAAAAAAATGTTTTCCTTTAGTGACCCTTTAAGGCAATGGTTCTCAACCTGGGGGTCGGGACCCCCTCGGGGGTCAAATGATGATTTTCCAGAGGTCACCGAATTCTGGGCAGTTCCTGAAGCCCGCGCTGCTCTCCCAGCCTTTTCACGGCCACCCAGCAGGGCTGTCCCTGGAGCCCACAGCCACCCACTCAGTCTCTTCGCAGCCGCCCATTCTGTTCACAGCATAGTTGGGGGGGCAGAGACTAGAGGTCAGCTGACTGGTGAGGAATGTGAAGTGGGAGGGGCTGGAGGAGACCCTATCTCCTGATTTCGGCATAGGTGTCACTGCTACAAGACACTTGAACCCGAAGACACAGTGAGTAACACTTATACTGTAGATGCCATTAAAAGTCCCTACGACAGTTCTCAGATCAGCAGATGACCTTGATCAAGAGCACCTAAGTTGGCTGATCAGAACTCTCCCCAGCACAACCACTCATCCCAATTCCCCACCAAGGAGTAAGAGAAGAAGTAAAAATAGAGAATACATGGAAGGAAAAGGAAAAAGAGGGGGAGGAACAAAGAAAAGGGAAGAGAAAGAACAAGAAAGATGGCAAAAAAAATTAGGATAAAGAGAGATAAAAGAAGAACAAAGAGAAAGAGTGGTACATCCTAAAATGTACCATAAGGGGATTTAATACTGTACGAGTGGAAGGGAGCGCTAAATGTCTGTGGATTAGGGGTGCAAATTACTCGTCTTGCCTTGGGTGCTGACAACCCACGCTACAATTTTTTTTTTACTGTTGGGGGTCCCCACAACTTGGGAAATTTTATCAAGGGGTCACGGCACTAGAAGGTTGAGAACCACTGCTTTAAGGCAAGCAAGCCTACCGGTACTTGGTTGCCCAGAATGCGAACACAGCAAACCGGTTACTTGCAGTTAGCAGATAGCGTAGTTCAAAGACAGTCCAGGTAGAAGCAGGCTGAGTTCAGGGCATAATCCAGTATCCGTTTCAGGTAGAAAGGCAGGCTGCATTCAGGGGATAATACAGTCCAACCTGGGTCAAACACAGGGGATCCAACAACAAACAAGGCAGACTAACAGGGGGTTGGTCTAGAAAAATACAGATAGATGTGTCTCTATCACAAGCAAGGGATAGAGCAGGGATCCTCACGACTAGGCATGATGGGAATTGTAGTTCCTGAACAACTGGAGGGCCATAGTTTGAAGACCCATGGGATAGAGTGTTCAGTTTGCTTATATCAGGTGACTGAGCAGATAAATCACATAACAGGTGAACACAGACAGGGAGGATTCAACAGCCAACACCCGGCTGCTGGAATAGGGAGCAGGAGCACTTAAGTGATCATGACAATATGGTGATCATATGGCATGCAAAGTTTTAAGCAAATTTCACCCATGCAGTCTGCATAATATAATGTAAGGCAGATTTTAGAATTTTCTGGGAATGTGAAATCTGTAATTTCATTATGAAATCATTTTTTTTTTGTCAATATCTTTTTTCTTATCTCTAGAATAGATAATTAATAAAATGTTGTAGTTTTTCACCACCTTTTATAGTATAAATACTGGGGAACAGAGCCTAAATCTTCTTATACTTTTTCTTGCAACACAGGTCCATGTGTAGCTGGAGTGGTTGGGCTCACAATGCCGCGATATTGTCTCTTTGGAGACACTGTTAATACCGCCTCACGTATGGAATCCACAGGACTTCGTAAGTTACTCTCTCTGTAGAATTCTACACAAACGCTTTTTTTTATATATACTGCCATGTCGTTTTTATTTTTACTTTCTCTACTACGATCCAAATGTTTCAAATCCAAAAGTACAATTCCTAAGTATTACAATAGAATTGAATTTTGGAGGCCTCTTTATTTTGTCCAATTTTAGAACTAAAGTTTTTTTTATTTTATTTTTTAATGCAAACACTCTGAAACTGCAGAATATAAATAGTTGATGCATGCATTGTTTACCGTGTTACATATTTGCTTTATTCTTTTGCAAGGTAAACATATGCCACCTTGCAGAGTCTGTTCGATTAGTACCATCTAAAAGCAATTTTGGAATCGTTCCCAAACAGGAAGTTCTCTGTGGGAATTATTTAATATTTTTGCCACAAATCTGGTATGTAAGAAGCAGTGGCGGCTGGTGCTCAAAATGTTTGGGGGGGCGCAAACAAAAAAAAAAAAGACAATTGCAGCCTCACTGTTCCCATCAAAGGCAACAACTGTGCCCATCAAATGCAACAACTGTGCCCATCAAAGGCAGCCACTGTGCCCATCAAATACAGCCACTGTGCCATGCTATCAATTGTCGCCACTGTGCCATGCCATCAATTGTCGCCACTGTACCATCAATTGTCGCCACTGTGCCATGCCAAACGCAGCCACTGTGCCATCAAACGCAGCCACTGTGCCATCAATTGTCACCACTGTGCCCATCAATTGTCACCACTGTGCCCATCAATTGTCACCACTGTGCCCATCAATTGTCACCACTGTGCCATGCCAAACGCAGCCACTGTGCCATCCAACGCAGCCACTGTGCCATGCCATCAATTGTTACCACTGTGCCATGCCATCAATTGTTGCCACTGTGTCCACATCAATTGTCGCCACTGTGGCCACATCAATTGTCGCCACTGTGGCCACATCAATTGTCCCCACTGTGCCCACATCAATTGTCCCCACTGTGCCCACATCAATTGTCGGCACTGTGCCCACATCAATTGTCCCCACTATGCCCTCATCAATTGTCCCCACTATGCCCAGATCAATTGTCCCCACTGTGCCCACATCAATTGTCCCCACATCAATTGTCCCCACTGTGCCCTGTAAGATGCTGCCAGTCAGATTGCCCCCCCCGCCCGGCACTTACCTTTCTGGGGTTTGCCATCCTCATTCCATGGTCCCTCAATGTCTTCTGCCGCCCTCGATGATGCTTCAGCCAATCAGGTTACTGATAACTAGAATCAGTGAACCTGATTGGCTTAGACGGCCGTCAGTCTTATCCAAGGGACGTAGCCCACTACGTTCCGAGGATAAGACATCCGGGAGCTGAAGGGCCGCTGGCTCTGATAGGCACTTCCGCACAACCAACCAGCTGTCCTTATTCAGATAATCGGCGCCCAATGTCCGGTTATCTGAATAGGCTGGCCACAATACCATACACTCATGCAATGCATGAGTGTATGTTATTTGCGCGGCGCTGCAGAACAAATTTTTAAAAGCCTTAAAGGGCCCGTTTTTTTTTTAATGACTACAGGAGGGGGGGGGGGCAGCTCCCGGGCGCCCCCTATGGACGGGCCGCCACTGGTAAGAAGACCGTTCTATCCCCATCCTAATCTTCCCCTCTCCTGCTCTTTCATCAGCCATTTGTTACTTGTTGTTAGTAAATGCAGCTGTCAGTCAAATGAAAAGGCTGGACACCAGGCTAGACTGGGAGGAGCCACATTGCTGTGAGTTCCAGCTATCTTCTTGTTATCCCCTATGTTTCCTACTGCCTTGTGTATCCAGAGCCGCAGCACTGCAAAGCAGTGGCGGCTGGTGCTCAATATTTTGGGGGGCGGTAAACAAACCTGCCCCCTTCACTCGCACATACCGCCACCCCTTTCACCACCCTCCCCTTGCACAGGTCGACATCGGTACTCGCAGTGCTCCCCACTCTCCTCACAGGTTCCTGCTCTTCCTCCCATCTGCAATCCATCCGCTCCATCTTTTCCCTCCTGGGCAGCTCTTGTTACAGGCGTTGCTTTTCCTCCTGGCCAAACAGAAAGTGGGTCCTGAGAACCGATTGCCTGGGAGTCCCAAGACTCCCTTGCCAATTGGGTCTCAGAACCCACTTCCTGATTGGCCCAGAGGAGAAGCAGCAAGACATTAAAGCAGGAGTTCACCCAAATTTTTTTTTTTACCTTAGATTAATGCTCATTTTGTCTAGGGGAATCGGGTCGTTTTTTTAAAATCTAAGCAGTACTTACCGTTTTAGAGAGCGATCTTCTCCGCCGCTTCCGTTTATGGTCTTCGGGACTGGGCGTTCCTATTTGACAGTCTTCCGACAGGCTTCCGGCGGTCGCATACATCGCGCCACGAGTAGCCGAAAGAAGCCGAACGTCGGTGCGGCTCTATACGGCGCCTGCGCACCGACGTTCGACTACTTTCGGAAAATCGTGACGCTATGTATGCGACTGACGGAAGCCTGTCGGAAGACTGTCAATCAAATAGGAACGCCCAGTCCCGGAGCCCATACCCGGGAGCGGCGGAGAAGATCGCTCTCTAAAACGGTAAGTACTGCTTTGTTTTTAAAAAAACTACCCGATTCCCCTTGACAAAATGAGCATCAATCTAAGGTTAAAAATTAACTTTTCGGGTGAACCTCCACTTTAATGAATATTAATTCGCTAATATCACACAACAGGGTGGGCTCAGGGTGCAATGCTCTGTGCCCCGAGCCCGCTCTTTTTTTAAGCCAATTAGAGCCTCAGGCTCTAATCATGTGCTTAAAAAAAACATTGAAATCCATGCGTCCGGCCCCCTGAATGTAGATTAGGGGCTGGGCGCATGGATTAGGGAACTTTGGAGGTGCCACCACTGCTTCAAAAGACTTTCACCTTCTCTCAGTAGTTGTCTGCTCGGGGGAATCCGAGGACCACAACCTAGGAATCATCTCCATCTAGATTCTGTACCTTGGCCTGTCTTAGGCCCAAGAGTGGATACAACAAATTCTTTATGCCTGCTCTGTGGCTTTTGCCCCCATCTGCCCAGCTGCTACAACCACTCTGCCTCTAGCGAGGGCAAATTGCCAATTCCTGACAGCGTCAAATAAGAGTTTCATGGCCTGTGGGAAAGGTGAGTATTCACAGACTCCCAATACCGATATGCAGTGGTTCAAAAGCTTTACTATAGTGACAAGGTCACTTCAAATATATTAAATGCAGTCCCCAACCCAGTAAAATGCTCAACCATAGTGCCTACATTCCCCTATCCTCTGCCTTGTGGATCTGCCAGCATCACTGTTATGACTACCTGTCCTGTGTGTGGGTGACATTGCTTTAATATGATCCCTAAATATCCTCCCAGCATTGTGCGGCATCAGAAGCCCCAGTGGAATATGGTGCATTGAGTAAAGATGTCTCAATGTTGCCATAGCCATCATCACCAGCCTTTCTTTGAATGGGTGACAATGCTCTAATCTGCCCTGTGTTTGACATTAGAAGCCCCAACCCTGCCCATTACTGTTCATCTTCTGAAGAATGACTACTAACCCCTACCTCCTACATTATAAGTTCCTGGAAATGATTTAATGGAGTGTAATTCATGCAGATAAAGGTAATTTATTGGCCTTGCAGATATCCTCCCAACTAGTCTGGCAGCTGTACTACATGCAAAACAACAATTGAAATTGTGGTGCAAGCTAATGCTAATGCACCATTTGCATGAGTAAGCCTCCCCCCCCCCCCCCCCCAGATAAATGTTGAGATGTGCTTGTGTAACATAGGTAGTTAATAAAATGTTCATAAGAAGTTCATAAAAAACCTATAGGAAGGGTGATGAACTTCAGTAGGCAGCTCCACCTGAGACAGGAACAAATCTCTGAGATTACAAAAGACAAGGGGGCGCCAGCTAAGTGCATCATTAATGTATTTATTATTACGTTAAAAAAAAATGCCAACTCTCAGAAACATAAAATCGAAGGGCCAGATTCAGAGAGAACTACGTTACGCTGCGGCAGCGTAACGTATCCCAATTACGTTACACCGCCGCAGGTTTACAGCGTAAGTGCCTGATTCACAAAGCTCTTACCTGTAAACTTGTGGTGGTGTAACGTAAATCTGCTCGGCGCAAGCCCGCCTAATTCAAATGGGGCGGGCACCATTTAAATTAGGCGCGTTCCCGCGCCAAACGTTCTGCGCATGCTCCGTTAGGAAATTTCCTGACGAACTTTGCGCGAAATTGCGGCGCCCCGACGTTTTTTTTGAACGGCGACGTGCGTTACAGCGTTTCGTATTCCCGGACGTCTTACGCAAAAAAAAAAATTTGAAATTCGACGCGGGAACGATGGCGATACTTTAACATGGCTGTTCTAAAGATAAGACATGTTAAAGCAGCCCTAACTTTGCGATGGGAAAAAACGACTAGCGACGACGTACGAGATTGCGACGAACGCGTGTATCTTCGTGGATCGCCGTAAGTAGTCATTTGCATATTCTACGCCAATCGCAATGGAATCGCCACCTAGCAGCCGGCCTAGAATTGCATCTTAAGATCCGACGGTGTAAGTCAATTACACCTGTCGGATCTTAGGGCTATCTATGCGTAACTGATTCTATGAATCAGCTGCATAGTTAGGATGGGCGGATCACAGAGATACGACGGCGTATCAGGAGATACGCCGTCGTATCTCTTTTGTGAATCTGGCCCAAAGAGCTTATTTACGGCCATGCCATACTGAATGGAAGCTGTCCACCAGAAGAGCCACTTGTGACAGCAAACAGCCTATTGTCAATGAGGAAAGTCCAATGTTTAAGGAAGTGAGGATAGCCCTTGATTTTACATCTCTGTGAGTTTGCATTTGGCTTTTTAATCATAATAAACCCTGATGGGTTCTACTTCCTCTTTGTTTCCCTGCAAAGGCGAAGAATATTGGGCTACTATGCATCGCATTGTAGCCCATTATGACAGTGTCACTTACCTGAAACCGAAGCCTGCGATGTCCCCGATTTACTCGCTGGCTGGAAGTGTCCATCTTTCTTCCGGGGTCGCGGACTCCGGCTCTGTGACTGACCGGAGCTGCGTGACGTGCAGGAGCCGCCAGTCACTGCATGACCTAAACTGGAAACGCCAAGGCGTGACCTTTTTAAAGTGCGCATGCGCCGAATACATCGGCGTAGGCGCAGAAGAAATCCTTGTACAGGGAATTGTAAATATCTCTTAGGAGATATTTCCAGCATCTACAGGTAAGCCTTAATCGAGGCTTACCTGTAGGTGAAAGTGTGTTGTAAGTGTGTTTAATCCTGCACTTAGAGCTTGTGCCCCCGTGTTCCTCAGCTGCACTGCATGACAAACTTCACCGCAACTTCCCCCAATTATTAATCATCCTCGACTATTCTCTGCATAAGACTGAGAAAGGTATTATGCTACGTACACACAATCATTTTCGGGTTGTAAAAAACGATGTTTTTCAGGCTCTAGAAAAAACTATGTTTTTTTCAACTTGATCATTAAAACGTCCTTGCCTTCACACGATCGTGAAAAAAAAAATGCTCTAGCAAAGCGCGGTGACGTACAACACGTACAACGGCACTATAAAGGGGAAGTTCCATGCGGATGACGCCACCCTTGGGGCTGCTTTTGCTTATTTTGTGTTAGTAAAAGAAGATTTGCGCTTTTCTGTCTGTTACAGCGTGATGACTGTGCTTACTCCATTACGAACGCTAGTTTTACCAGAACGAGCGTTCCCGTCTCATAACTTGCTTCTGAGCATGCGCGGATTTTTTACATCGTTAAAGACCACACACGACCATTTTTTACAACCCTAAAAAAGACAACGTTAAAAACGTTGTGAAAAAATAGAGCATGTTCGAAAAAAAATGTGGCCGTTTTTCAGAACCCGAAAAATATTCTGAAGCCCACACACGATCGTTTTTAAAAGAAACGTAATTTTTTAGAACCCGAAAAACGGTCGTGTGTACGCGGCATTATTGTTATCAGAAAGGAGGTGAGTATTGCAGCCTGCATTGCTTTTTTAGGGATCTGTTCGGGACTATCTTATAGCACTTACAACCATAATCAGAAGGAATAATATTTTAGCGTAACCTTGACGTTTTATCTTGTCTTACCCAGCATACCGAGTCCATATGAATGTCAGCACGCTGAACATCCTTCAATCCTTGAACCAGGGATATCTGTTTGAAGTGAGGGGAAAAACCGAACTAAAGGTGAACAGAACATATGCAAAGCTTGGCTTGTCCACCATTTTCTAAAACACAAATGATAAATATTAAGGCCCGGATCCACAAAGATCTGCCTATCTTTAAGGCAGGCGTAGCGTATCTCAGATACACTACGCCGCCGTAACTTACAGCGTATTTTCCGTATCCACAAAGAATTTGCGCCGTAAGTTACGGCGGCGTAGTGTAACTGTGTCGGAGTAAGGGCGCGCAATTCAAAAGGATAAGATGTGGGCATGTTTTATGGTAATTCCTATTGACCCCACGTAAATGACGTTTTTTTGAACGGCGCATGCGCCGTCCATGGGGGTATCCCAGTGCGCATGCTCGAAATCAGGTCGCAAATAGTCAATGCTTTCGACGTGAACGTAATTTACGCAAAGCCCTATTTGCGAACGTTTTACGCAAACGACGTAAACGATGGAAAATTTGTCGCTGGCCCGACGTCCATACTTAACATTGCGTACGCCTCATAGAGCAGGGGTAACGTTACGCCGAAAAAAGCCTTACGTAAAAAAATGCGCCGGGCGGATGCAAGTTTGTGGATCGTCGTATCTAGCTCATTTGCATACTCTACGCGGAAATCAACGGAAGCGCCACCTAGCGGCCAGCGTAAATATGCACCTAAGATCCGACGGCGTACTAAGACGTACGCCAGTCGGATCGAGCCCACATTCAGTCGTATCTTGTTTTGTGGATACAAAACAAAGATACGACGGGGCATCGTAGAAATTACGCGGCGTATCAATTGATACGCCGGCGTAATTTCTTTGTGGATCTGGGCCTAAGAGTCATTGGATAACTAAGGTCACACCGGGGATTTGATAACAGCAATTTGTAGCAGCTACAGAATGGCATTTTAGTTGCAAGGGATTAAATAAATTGCAAACAATGAAAGGTTGCTGAAATTTCAAACAATGTATAGCTCAGAGTCTGGAGATCGTGAAAGATTCTCCAGCTTCAGTAGCTACAGTACTCCTGTTTTCCAATGCCAATGTTTATGATCACTGACACTAGAAAACTGTAGCTGTTCAAATAAACATGGTAGCCAACTACAGCAGCATTTGTGCAGCCAGCTAAAAATGACTGGAGAAAACAGAGAGATTCGTAGCTGCTTCAAATTGCTACTATAAAATGTTACATACAGCGAGGGGGAAAAGTATTTGATCCCCTGCTGATTTTGTACGTTTTCCCACTGACAAAGAAATGATCAGTCTATAATTTTATTGGTAGGTTTGTTTTAACAGTGAGAGATGGAATAACAACAAAAATATCAAGAAAAACGCATTTCAAAAAAGTTATTAATTGATTTGCATTTTAATGAGTGAAATAAGTATTTGACCCCTTCGCAAAACATGACTTAGTACTTGATGGCAAAACCCTTGTTGGCAATCACAGAGGTCAGACGTTTCTTGTAGTTGGCCACCAGGTTTGCACATCTCAGGAGGGATTATGTCCCACTCCTCTTTGCAGATCCTCTCCAAGTCATTAAGGTTTGATGTTTGGTAACTTGAACCTTCAGCTCCCTCCACAAATGTTCTATGGGATTAAGGTCTGGAGACTGGCTAGTCCACTCCAGGATCTTAATGTGCTTCTTCTTGAGCCACTCCTTTGTTGCCTTGGCCATGTGTTTTGGGTCATTGTCATGCTGGAATACCCCTCCACGACCCATTTTCAATGTCCTGGCTGAGAGAAGGAGGTTCTCACCCAAGATTTGACGTTACACGGCCCCGTCCATCGTCTCTTTGATGCAGTGAAGTTGTCCTGTCCCCTTAGCAGAAAAACACCTCCAAAGCATAATGGGCCAAATCCTCAAAAGGGATACGCAGGCGGAACTGCTGTTCAGCCTGCGTATCCCTGTGCCTATCTTTGGAACTGATCCTCAGAAGCAGTTTTCCAAAGATAGGCAGAAGATCTGACATCTGTAAGACACTTAGGCCCCATACACACGAGAGGATTTATCCGCAGATACGGTCCAGCGGACCGTATCCGCGGATAAATCCTCTCGAGGATTTCAGAAGATTTCTATGCGATGGCGTGTACACACCATCGCATTGAAATCCGCACTGAAATCCTCTGGCGATGACGTGTCGCGCCGTCGCCACTATTATGACGCGGCGACGGCGCGACGCTGTCATATAAGGAATTCCACGCATTTGTCAAATCATTACGACGCGTGCGGGGAATCCCTTTGGACGGATGGATCCGGTAAGTCTGTACAGACGAGCGGATCCATCCGTTGGAATGGATTCCAGCAGATGGATTTGTTGTGCATGTCAGCAAATATCCGATCTGCTGGAATCCATCCCAGAGGAGATTTCTCCGCGGAAACGGATCCGCTGGCGTGTACACACCATAGGATCTATCCGCAGAAACCCATTTGCTGGGATTTATCTGCGGATGGATTCTATCGTGTGTATGGGGCCTTACACTGTCAGATCTTAGGATGCAGTACCGCATCCGCCGCTGGGGGCATTTCTCATTGAAATGCCGCTTTGCATATGCAAATGAGGACTTACGGAGATCCACAAAGCTTTTCAGCTTTGTGTTTTCTGCGTAAGTTTACGTTTGCATACGTAAAATTAGTTCTGCTTTTACAAAGTGTAAACTAGTAACACCTTGTAAAAACAGACCTTTTTTTTCGATCGCCGCAATTTTTTTTAAATTTTGAATTTTTTTTCCCGACGCGTAACTTTTTTTTTACCCGACGCAACTTTATTGTCCCGTCGCAATCCACAAAGCCCGACTTAACGTAATTTTGCGCGCTGCCCGTCGGGAAAATGACGTCACGAGCATGCGCAGTACGGCCGGCGCTGGAGCGCGCCTCATTTAAATTGTCATCGCCCCCTGGAGAAGAGGACCGCCTTGCGCCGGGAGAATTTAAGTTACACGGCCTGAAATTTCTAGGTAAGTGCTTTGTGGATCGGGCACTTAGGTAGAAATTTTAAGGCAGTGTAACTTAAATGGGAAAAGATAAGTTAGGCAGGATATTTGAGGATTTGGCCCAATGTTTCCACCTCCATGTTTGACAGTGGGGGTTCTTGGGGTCAAAGGCAGCATTCCTCTTCCAAACACAGTGAGTTGAGTTGTTGCCAAAGAGCTCGATTTTGGTCTCATCTGACCACAACTCTTTCACCCAGTTCTCTTTTGAATCATTCAGATGTTCATTAGCAAACTTCAGACAGTCCTGTACATGTGTTTTCTTGAGCAGGGGGACCTTGTGGGAGCTGCAGGATTTCAGTCCTTCACGTCGCAATGTGTTACCAATTGTTTTCTTGGTGACTATGGTCCCAACTGCCTTGAGATCATTGACAAGAATCTCCCGTGTAGTTCTGGGATTTCATTACCGTTCTCATGATCATTGAAACTCCATGAGGTGAGATCTTGCATGGAACTCCAGACTGAGGGAGACCGATAGTTATTTTGTGTTTCTTCCATTTGGCGATGGTCTTGTAGCCCATTCCAGCCTTGTGTAGGGCTACATTAGAACTCCGTTTGACTGTTATGATGTTGAATTTTAAAAGCAGTGGCAGGCCTGCTCATCTCACAGGTTTGCTAATCTGACAGAAGTCCGCTGCTTTTAAAATTCAATATCTAACCAGTCAGATGGACTTCTAAGGCCCTGTACACACGAGGAGACATGTCCGATGAAAACGGTCCGCGGACCGTTTTCATCGGACATGTCTTCTGGGAGCTTTTGGTCTGATGTGTGTACACTCCATCAGACCAAAATCCCCGCGACAGAGAATGCGGTGACGTAGAAGACACCGACATTCTCAAACATGGAAGTGCAATGCTTCCACGGATGCGTTGAATCAATTTGACGCATGCGCGGGATTTCGGTCCGCTGGTTAGACGTACTAACCAGCGGACATGTCCGACGGACAGGTTTCCAGCGGACAAGTTTCTAAGCATGCTAAGAAACTTTTGTCTGCTGGAAAACGGTCCGATAGGCCGTACACACGACCGAACATGTCCGATGAAACTGGTCCGCGGCCTAAGCATTGTATTTCACTATATAAACTCATTTTCCTTTTAAAAATAAGTGTAAAATGGAAAACTCCGGTTGGCGTAACAAGATGTCCGCTTTCCCCCTTCTCAGAGTATTATTTTGCCAAATCTGATGAAACACCTGCACTTCAAGGGTCAATTGCTAATTTTTGTCTAGGGCAGGGGTCTCCAAACTTTCTAAACAAAGGTCCAGTTTACTGTCTGTAACGGTCACCACCGTTTACGACCTTCCATCAACTACGACAGCTCATCTGACACACAGACAAACCAGCAGGCCTCCCATTTCCCAGAATACTGAGACTTGCTTTGTGTTCTCTGCTTTCAAATTAAGACAACTTTAATGGTTTCTTCTCAGCTTATATACAGTACAAGGCATGGAAGTATTCAAAGGGACAATGAAATCTCCACCCCCCTAATCACACACTAAGGCTAATTACTAAATATTCCTTCATTAACAGCATAACAAACAAAACACCATCACACAATGATCTCCTATCAATCCACATCCCCAGACAGACGCTCTGTCTCCGACAAGTACATTCCACACATAAACAGTATTTAGCATACATAATTAGAGGTCTGAGAGCAGACCTGGATTAACACCTTTACACAAGGACAATGGAATGTCTTCCAGGCCCTGACTCAATTAGCATGTCACTAGTCAGGGCTAAGCATAGAAATGAGTCATAGAATATTCTTTGCAAGCATTAAGGAATATACTGTAAATCACGCCAAAACAATCCAACATGTGTACCCCATCTCCTGGCTCAATCTGTGCCCGAAAGTGACTCCTGTTACATGGCTCCCTCCTTGTGGAACACTCCGGCAGACCCGGCTTGATCCTTTTCGGGTCAACTTGGGGATGTCCGGAACTAGGAGGCCGAGATGACGTCTGTTTGCCGGGATAAACCATCAGCATTGCCATTTGGCTTACCAGGTCGGTAGCTGATGGTGAATAATGGAATTCAGTTCTGGAACAGTCACTTGCTTTGCTCTCTCAATGGCTCCTAAAACCTGTTGCTGATGCTCTTGGGACAGATAAGGCACCACCTGGATGCAAATCCCATTTAATCTTTTGACAATTTTGGCCTGTTTGTGCATTTCAATGTTCAAGCCACGGGACATCTCATAATACATGACGTAGTGTCGTTGCATCTCTGATTTCTCACTGGCCAACTTGTCCAATTCCCATTTTAGACTGTGATATTGTGCCGGATCTACAGTACATGTCGGGGAAGGTAGTCTTACCCGGGTCTCAGCAGCAAGCAAGTTGGTTCCAGCAACGCGGGTTGGAGGAAACAGGTAGTCACTGTGTGGGCTTCAGCGGGATACATCGGGGCGTACGCAGAAACAAGGGGGGTCAAATCATTCCCCAGTAGTACATCTGCTGGCAAATCCTTCATCACCCCCACATTCACATGTCCCGAACCAACCCCCCAATCCAGGTGAACCCGGGCAACGGGTAGCTGGAAGACGGTGCCTCCCGCTACTCTTACGGCTACGGTGTCTCTGGTGTGCTGGCTCTCTGGGATGAGTTTCTTCTGTAGCAGGGTCATGGTAGCACCAGTATCACGTAGCCCATTGGCTACCTTTCCATTGACCCGGACAGTCTGCCTGTGTTGCTGCCTGTTGTCCTGGTTAGCTGCTTGTATCGGATCTGCCTCGTGCAGAACGCCCCAATGTTTTTCCTCCTCAATGCAGTGGGCCGCAGGCATGGATGTGTGGGGGTTCCCCCTTTCTGGCTGTCTCCATGACTGTGACTGCCTGGGTGGATTCAATGGACAGTCTAGCTTTCTGTGTCCTAGCTGTTTACACCCAAAACACCTGATGGGCTGTGAGTAGTCCTGGGAGTTGAACCTAGGCTTCTGAGGATAAGTGGCCCGCTGGAGGTGGTGTTGTAGGACGGTCCGACTGGGGTTTGTAGGCAATAGCCGGAGGGGGTGCCGCTGATCGATAATCCACCCGAGCTGTGGTCTTGACCACAGAGTTGTCCAGTTTGCGGGTGTCTGTGTATTCGTCCGCCAGGCGAGCTGCTTCAGACAAGGAGAAAGGGTTTCTGTCCCGGACCCATTCTCTGACTTCCCGGGACAGTTTGTCAAAGAAGTGCTCCAGCAGGAACACCTGTAGCACCTCTTCCCCGGATTCTGCTTGGCATCCATCAACCCAGTGGGATGCTGTGCGGTGTAGGCGGCATGCCCACTTGGTATATGAGTCTCCAGTCTGCTTGCTCGTCTCTCGGAACCGCCTCCGGTATGCCTCCGGTGTGACGGCATACCTGGCCAAAAGTGTTTCTTTTACCAGTCCATAGTTCATAATATCCTTGTCTGGGATGGCCCTGAATGCTTCACTGGCCCGGCCGGACAATTTCCCAGACAAAATGGTAACCCATTCCTCTGTGGGCACCCGGTGTAGGGCACATTGCCATTCAAAATCAGCAAGGTACCCATCAATCTCCCCTTCAGTTTCAATGAAGTTCTTATAAGCAGCAAAATGTATCTTTCTCCTTTCAGTTGGTGCTGCTGTGACTTCTGCTGCTGCAGAACGTCTTTGCTGTAGCAAATTTGCGTCCACAGCAGCTATAACTCGGTCTATGATCTCCAGGGAGGGTTAGGACCATAGTGTGCCAGTCTTAGTTTGACAGCCCGATCAAAGCTTGCCTCCTCCGGGGTCCTGTCTGTTAAGTTGGGTCTTTCCGCTCCATCCATATGGACAAGTTCTGTGATCACGTCCATCTTCTTATGGTTGCTGGCTGGTCTGCCATGGTTCTCCAGTAGTCCTTGTAGCTGTCCTTTAAGCAATGGAATTATCCCGCTGCTAGCCACCAATTGTAACGGTCACCACCGTTTAAGACCTTCCATCAACTACGACAGCTCATCTGACACACAGACAAACCAGCAGGCCTCCCATTTCCCAGAATAACGAGACTTGCTCCGTGTTCTCTGGTTTCAAATGAAGACAACTTTAATGGTTTCTTCTCAGCTTATATACAGTACAAGGCATGGAAGTATTCAAAGGGACAATGAAATCTCCACCCCCCTAATCACACACTAAGGCTAATTACTAAACATTCATTCATTAACAGCATAACAAACAAAACACCATCACACAATGATCTCCTTCCAATCCACATCCCCAGACAGACGCTCTGTCTCCGACAAGTACATTCCACACATAAACAGTATTTAGCATACATAATTAGAGGTCTGGGAGCAGACCTGGATTAACACCTTTACACAAGGACAATGGAATGTCTTCCAGGCCCTGACTCAATTAGCATGTCACTAGTCAGGGCTAAGCATAGAAATGAGTCATAGAATATTCTTTGCAGGCATTAAGGAATATACTGTAAATCACTTTCCACGCCAAAACAATCCAACATGTGTACCCCATCTCCTGGCTCAATCGGTGCCCAAAAGTGACTCCTGTTACACTGTCCTTCAGATTTTAGGGGGTCCGGACTGTGGCAAGTGGAGATCGAAATAATTTCTGGCATCAGTGGAATAAATCATGCCCCATATTTGGTATCAGTGGGAGGAATAGCGACCCATTCTTGGTGTCAGTGGGAGGAATAGCACCCTATTGTTGGTGTTACTGGGATGAATAGTGCCACATTGTTGGTGTCAGTAGGCAGAATAGTGTCTCATATCAGTGGGATGAATAGTGCCCCATTGTAGGTATCAGTGGAATGAATAGCACCCTATTGTTGGTGTTAGTGGGAGGAATAATTCCCTATTGTTGGTGTTAGTGACAGGAATTATGTCCCATTGTTGGTGTTAGTGGGAAAAATAGTATCTCATATCAGTGAGATGAATAGTGCCCCAAGGCCGGGTAAACGCAAGCAAAGGGCCTCATCTGGCCTCCGGGTCGTAGTTTGGAGCCTACTGGTTTAGGGGATTGGAGAAACTTATACTTATCCGATCCTCCGCTCCACCCGCAAACAGTGCTTTACCCTAATCGGGAGCCACAGGGTCCAGTATTATGTTGTGAGGATTGGAGAATTAGGTAAGTATATCTCTTTTCGTTCTCCAATCCTCTATACAAAAATGAGCAGTTGACATGTGCAGCGCGGGCGTGGAGCTATTTCATTGGGCTTTAAGTGTAAATGGGTAAATGGGGAAGAAAAGGTTAATGGATATAAACTGCTCCAAGCAATCCCTCTTCACCCAGAGATCTCCATCATGTTAGCACCTCAGTGTTTTTTTGCTTATATCATTATATAAAGGTTCTGTAGCATGCTAGTGTTGGCTGCAACTATCTAGTGAGAAGAAAAATTACATTTGAAGGCCTAGAGCAGTGATGGCAAACCTTGGGACTCCAGATGTTTTGGAACTACATTTCCCATGATGCTCGTGCACTCTGCAGTGTAGTTGAGCATCATGGGAAATGAAGTCTCAAAACATCTGGGGTGCCAAGGTTCGCCATCACTGGCCTAGAGTGTGGTTGATTTTCCTATTTTCTAGTTGAATGGTGTGGATGACCCGACAAAGTTTACGACCGTGGGCTTTCTTAATTACAAATCTGAGACACTAATTCATATATGAAGTTTGGAAGCTCAGGTATCTTGTGTTCAGCTTTATACCTAGGTGTCCCATTTATACTATTTTCTGAAGAGTGACTTTTTCATTTATAGGGTAAAGGTGTGGAGGACACATATTGGTTGGTAGGAAAAGAAGGATTCAACAAACCTTTACCAACACCGCCAGATGTTCTACCAGGGTGAGTATACCATTACTTTTGTTTAATTTGTAATAATTGTAAAAGAAAAAAGATAACCTTTCAGTATCTCTACGAGCCTGCATGAATATATTTCTGATATGTCGCTATACGAGGTGTGTCTAAAAAGTTTGGTGAATGGTATCAGAAAACAAACAAAACAGAAGATAGAAACAAATTTCCTTTATTGGCCTTCAAAATAATAGCTATCCTTCACAACACACTTTTGGCAATGTTCATTAAGCTTCTGGAAACTGTCAGCAAAGGCATCTTTAAAGCGGAGGTCCACACAAAAATGGAACCTCCACTGTTCAGATTCCTTCCCACCTCCGGTGTCACATTTGGCACCTTTCAGGGGGGAGGGGGGAGCAGATACCTGTCTAAGACAGGTATTTGCACCCACTTCCCGGCATAGATCCCTGCATTATGTGCCGGGATCTTGCTCAAAGCCTAAGGCTTTGAGGAAGGGGGCATGCCCTGGAAATGCGTCAGCCGTCCGTTGGTTTGTGGTTCCACTGGCAGGTGCTGTGAGGTTCAGTTCCTAGCTGTCTGAAAAGCGCTTACTTAAGCTTTGTTTGTGAGTAAGACCATTGTTTTTTTTCTGTTTTTAATAAAATTTAAGTGGTAATGCACTAGGTCGGTGCGCCCTCCCTTCTTTTCTTTTTCTCTAGCTATATGAACACCCTTTGTTCTGAGGAGGGCTGCAAGATTCTAGACTTTACCTTGAGACTACACTGCTAGCCGGGTTTGGCGAAACACCAGAGCGCAGGAGAATTTTGTTTCATTGACTCCTGTGGAAGCAGAGAATCAAAGTAGTAGCTGCTGCTACTATAGTGAGCCTCACATTTTTTCTGGGTCCTGTGGCTGCTTTCTTCATAGTTACCACAGGGGGTCACTTGCTCAGCATAGGTGTCATTCAGAGAATACTTTGCATTTCCTCAATGGATGCAAAGCAATCTCTAAATGGAAAAGGTGGGGCAGTGATATTACACAAACTCCACCTTGTCCAACCAGATAACACCTTGTATTCATTGAGAAAAATATAAGGTGTTCTCTGAGTGCCCCTTCTGTGTTCATTATGCAGCAGGACAGCCACTCAGCATAGGACCCAGAAGACAGTGAGGTTCATTGTGGTAGCAGCAAGAACTGGCCAGGCATGGAAAATGCATGCTTGGAATGAAGCTTTAAAGTGCCCCATGTAGCAGTGGTTGCCTAGCACATCATGAATAGTGTTGCTCACGAATATTCGCATTGCGATTATTCGTTACGAATATGGCATATTCGAATATTCGCAAATAACTCAAATTTCGCGGCCAATATTCGCTATTCCGAATATTCGTATTTTTTCAATTTTATTTTTAAAACAGATCACATCCTAGTGATCTCCATCGACGTCTAAAAGCATTGCTGGTATGATTAGAGACCCTGGGCCGAGTAGCTAAGCTGAGGCGATCCTTTTATGTTGCCGAATATTCGCAATCGCGAATATTCGATTTCTGAATATTCGTGAATACTTTCTCCGCCCTTCTTTTGCATCAGAGCCAATCAGAGTTCTCCTACCACAGTTGTCATAGGAGAGAGTGGAGTGTTTCTGTGCGTTTTTCCAGTGTATCACATCTTCAAAGAATTTTCCATCTTTTGTCCCGTGTCATCATCATTTGCATTTCACCTCTTTAATGAGAATAATAACTGTTTAACATAAAGACATTTAAGAGATGTCAACGTAAACGGTTTACTTGTATTTTCCAAATCTATGGTTATTCAATATTTATTAAACTAATCAATATACAAATTGGTCAAAGTAAACCCTCAAATCTATATAATAATGTATTTATTTTATTAATACCTTGTTAGTTGCAGGGTCCATTACGTAAAACCACACTTTTTCCAAAGGGCAGGTGAAATTGAATGTTTCAAAATTTCGCAATCAATTTCGCATTCGCATTAGCGAAATTTCGCAATCAGTTTCGCAAAAATTTTTTTTTGATAAAATATCACGAATATTCGATTTTAGCGAATATTTCACGAATATTCGGCTATATATTCGTGATATATCGCAAAATTGAATATGGCGTATTCCGCTCAACACTAATCATGAAACCAGATGTTTTATAGATTTGACCATAGCTTGGCCAACGCTAATAGATTATCAGAATTAGCAAATCCAGTGTGTGAGCCGGCAACTCCAAATGAGTATAGAAGATTAATTTGTTACATGAAAAGAATATACATGAAGGCTAACCTGTTTTGGCAAACCGCTTGATCAAGGCTCACTTCCTGGACTTGTTTGCTCACTTGTTGTCTGGAGGACATCGGAGCCAGAGCATCCATCTGTGAACTCCATTTATGAACTTCATTTAGAGGTTCCCCTGTTCAGAGCGCTGCATCTGTTGTCTATCTGTTGTAGATTATCAGAGTCTGGAACAAGTGTAGGATGCTTTGCTAGGCACCATCACATGACAGTTGAAGCCATCACAGGGCCAGCCTTTTCATCTGCTCGAAACCTGATTGGCTGTTGATTGACATTTCCCCAATGACAATCTTCAATCCTACATAATGATGTTCAATCCTTTTCATCATGGGACGCTGTTTATATAAAAAAAAATACTTTTTTTATCACACAGGGCCAGCAACCATGGAATCAGTCTTAATGAGATTCCTGAGAAGAGGAGAATAAAGCTTGAGAAGGAGAGGGGCATAGTCGAAAAGCAGAAAGCAGAAAGTTAAATGAATTACGACTAACAGATGTCCACCATGATCCATATGGAAGCTTAGAGTTCTGCGGAGTCTTTTGGACACCTTTTGTGGATTTCTTCTGGTATTTTCTGCGGAAGCCTCCAGATATATTTTCCTTGTCTCTGATATTTTAAAGACATCTTTTAATGCAATGTGTAAATCCAAAGATGACTCTCAAGATACAGATAGTAAATTATGGTAGAAAATACTGTATCATTTTTTTTTTTATTATTTCTTTCACCGTTCTGGTGACTATCTGTTCAGTCCTTGAAGAAGCTTTCACCAGGCAAAACTGGTTGACCTGGAACAGACTTCTAACTTGTGTATTGAGAATTGTTTCTTAAGCAAGGTTTTAAGTCTAAATAATTCCCAAGTTGACCAATGTATTGAGTTCACAAAGAAGATGGCATAATTTACTGTAGATCATGAATTATAATGAATAATTTGGATAATGAATGAATAAATCTGATAAATCTGATAATGAATTGGACAATTTAAGTTTGGAAATTATGAAACTGGAATTTGTTGCTACTGGTGTCAAGTGTTGAAGACTTTGTAGAGGAAGGACACCAGTTTAAGAAGTGAATAAATCACTGGAGAAAACTAAAGGTCTTCACTTAGTGTCCAAAACGTCCATCAAGATGTGTTGAACTTCTCTTCTACAACCTCTGTCTTTGTGAGGAAACTTGATGACCTGGATCAGACTTTTCACCAGTTTGTTGATTTTGCTCAGATAAAGATCGTTGTAAATCTTGATACCTCCCAGATTGTTGAACTTGTAAAGCTTATGAAGTAGGTGTCCATTCCATGTGATTTTAAGATGGATGACCCTGAAAGTTCCTTCCAAAGCTGTCAGTTGTTGGAGACTTAGTAGAAGGTTGTTGAATAATGCTAGTAATCCAGCTCCAATATCCACAAAGTCCACCATTTTGTGTTGAACTTAAATATTACTCATCAACTTTCACCAGTCAATCATTCTCTTTCAGTTTTCTTCATCTTGAAGGGGTCTCCCCTTTTTCTGGACCAGCTAGCGGTTCTGAAGATACAAGGTCATTTTTTTATGGTTGTACTGGGTGGACATGTGTCTTTATCAACCTATGTAGCTATTTAATATCTTCATATTTAGTTATGATCTGAACTCCTGATAGATAAACAAAGCTCCAGTTAATTGATGTATTCATTTAAAAAGATAATAAATGTATTTTTAAATGCAACAAATGTAACTACCTGAATCTGTTACTTAGCTGTATTTCTTAAAGTGACTCACTGCAAAATACTTAGCCCTACTGCTCTCCATGCTGTTGATACGTGTTTTCAGGAGCACTGCTAGCTAAAACATCTTCAGAATCAATCACACTTCTAGGTGTTGGATACCTACTTGAAGGAAGGAGTCATAGCACACAGAGGGGGTTATTTACGAAAGGGAAATCCACTTTGCACTACAAGTACATTGGAAGTGCAGTCGCTGTAAATCTGAGGGGAAGATCTGAAATGAGTGGAAGCTCTGTTGATTTTATCATCCAATCATGTGTAAGCTAAAATGCTTTTTTTTATTTTCCTCGCATGCCCCCCTCGGATCTACAGCGACTGCACTTCCAACTGTACTTTCAGTGCACTTTCAAGTGCAAAGTGGATTTGCTTTTAGTAAATCAACCCCAGAGAGTTAAGCCTTGTACACACGATCAGTCCATCTGATGAGAATGGTCTGAAGGACCGTTGTCATCGGTTAACCAATGAAGCTGACTGATGGTCCGTCGCGCCTACACACCATCGGTTAAAGAAAACGATTGTGTCAGAACGCAGTGACGTAAAACACAATGACGTGCTGAAAAAAAGTTCAATGCGTCGACTTGATTCTGAGCATGCGTGGATTTTTAACCGATGGTTGTGCCTACTAACGATCGGTCTTGACCTATCGGTTAGGAATCCATCGGTTAAATTTAAAGCAAGTTGGCTTTTTTTTAACCTATGGATAAATAACCTATGGGGCCCACACACGATCGGTTTTACCGATGAAAACGCTCCATCAGACTGTTGTCCTCTGGTTAGCCTATCGTGTGTACGAGGCCTAAGTCTAATGCCGTGTACAGACGATCGGAAATTGCGACAACAAAACCATCGATTTTTTTCCGACTGATGTTGGCTTAAACTTGTCTTGCATACACACGGTCGCACAAATGTTGTTGGAAATTCCGAACGCCAAGAACGCGGTCACGTACAAGACATACAACGCCACTCTTAAAGGGAAGTTCAATACCAGTCGTGTTAGTAGAAGTTTGGTGAGAGACGATTCGCGCTTTTCAGCCTTGTGCTTTTTAGTCGGTTACAGCGTGACGAATGTGCTATCTTCATTATGAACACTAGTTTTACCAGACCGAGCGCTTCCGTCTCATACTTGATTCAGAGCATGCGTGGAATTTTGTGCGTCGGAATTTGCTACACAGGATCGGAATTTCTGACAACAAGCTCCCATCGAACATTTGTTGTCAGAAATTCTGACCGTGTGTACGCGGCATAACACTTTCCAAGGTGTCAGTTTTTGAAGATATTTTAGCCAGTGTAGGTCTTGATAGCAGCAGGTATGGAAGTATGGGCACCAACAGTGGGCTCAGGCAGCAGGAGGGTTAGGTATTAACCACTTCAGCCCCAGAAGGATTTACCCCCTTCCTGACCTGAGCTTTTTTTGCAATTTGGTACTGCGCTGCTTTAACTGGTAATTGCGCAGTCAGATTTTAGTTTATGACTGCTTATCTCATTTCCTGAGGTTCTATAATTGATGGGCAGTACAAAACTCCCCCAAATGACCCCATTTTGGAAAGTAGACACCCCAAGGAATTTGCTGAGCACATTGAATATTACATTTTTTTGGTCACAAGTAATTGAAAAATGTCACTGAAATTATATATTGCTCACACATGCCATTGGTATATGTGACATTACACTCCAAAATACATTAAATAAAAAAAGATTAAGCTCCAAAATACATTCTGCTGCTTCTCCTACGGGAACTCCTACGGGTACGAGGATACCACACGTGTGAGCCTAGCCGTATACATGACCCCGAAAACCAATCACCGCCTTCAGGATTTGCTGAACTGTGCAGTGGTGACAAACTACATACATTTTTAAAAGCCTTTACAGCAGGGGTGCCCAACCTTTTGAAGAGCGAGGGCCACTTAAGCGACTTGGTAATCGATCGCGAGACACACTAAGCGGAGTGGGTGGATAGCATGTCTGTGTTTGCTCTGCATATGCACAATACTTTTTAGCGGAATTTATTGGAGGTAAAACACAAGTCGGTTTATGTCTGCCACTACTAAGAGGTGAATGAAGGGCCCAATTGGTCAGACTGTCAGACTGACCATGTGAAAGGGGCCCAAGGCTGCTTTCACACCGATGCACTGCGGTTTACCTGCACCACAGGTGCAACACAGTGTACCTGTGGCTTTCCTATACTTTGCAATAGACTTCTATTATATTCTGCAGGTTTGGTGCACTTTCAGAAAGCTCACCAAACTCGCAGGTAATAACAGAATTCTATGGCTTGGTACAAGTACCCCGCAGGTAAACTGCTCTGCACCTGCAGATCAGTTTGAAAACAGCCCAGTAACCACTGCAGAAAAGATATGCCCATATATACACTGTGATTTTAGTAATAAACTGACCTTTAATAACAGTATTCTATTCCATTCCAGAGCAGGAGGTCACGGGCCACGTCAGAGGGCTCTGTAGGCCACATGTGGCCCCCGGGCCACTGGTTGGGCACCCCTGCATTACAGGTTACCCCTTTAGATTTAAAGAGGAGGTCTACTGCTAGAATTACTGCCCTCGATCTGACGTTTGCGGTGATACCTCACATGCATGGTGCAATTGCTGTTTACATATGACACGAGACCGATGTTTGCGTTCGCCTTTGCGCGCGAGCATGGGGGGACAAGGATGCTTTATTTAATTTTTTTTGCTTTTTTGTTTTATTTTTACACTGTTCCTTTCATTTTTTGAATGTAAATATCCCCTATGATAGCATTAGGTTGTGACAGGTACTCTTTTTTGAAAAAATCAGGGGTCTATTAGACTCTAGATCTCTCCTCTACCCTCAAAACATCTGACCACACCAAGATTGGTGTGATAAGATGCTTTCCCAATTTCCCAATGGCGCTGTTTATATCCAGGGAAACCAAAGTCATGAAATGCTCATAGCTTCCGGTTTCTTAGGCCATAGAGATGTTTGGAGCCATTCTGGTCTCCGATAAGCTCTATGATCAGCTGACAGAACCGCCGGCTGCTTTCTTGGGTTCCACGGTGGGACAGGAGAGCCAGAGAAACCATGAAAGATGGGGGGTGGTGGCGTTCCCTCCCACTGCTTGTAAAAGCAGTCTAGCGGATAGTTAGCCAACGGATAGTTAGCCAACCGCCGGCTGAAAAGAACAATACCTAGATGATACCTAAACCTGCAGGCATCATTCTGTTATAACCACTCAAAGACCAGCAACATACCAGTACGTCGCTGGTCCTTGTTGGGTATATATTGTAATGTTTTTTTCGAGAGATTAATCGGTTGGTATGCCCACCATTACAATACCGCCCTGTGGTGGTGATATCACCTCCTACAGCGATGGAGTCGCTGATTTATGTTTTGTTAGAGCAAACCCCGTTACTGTCAAGATAAATAAATCAGTGCTGCAGCTGAATGGTGTATCTGAAAAGCAAACGATGGTAACAATAAAACAATAACTCAATAAAACAACTTTTTTTATTGCAATCTGTGCCTAAAAAATATATACCGAAGCATGGGGGCAATCTGCCCCTAATGTTAGGGGCGAATCGCCCCTCCACCCCTCCTCCCTTGCTTCGGCATATGTGCTTTTTTTTAACTGTGGTGGTGAAATCACCTCCTACCTTTTTTGTATCGTGAGAGCAAACGCTGTTGCTGTCAAGATAAATAAATCAGTGCTGCAGCTGAATGGCGTACCTACAAAGAAAATAATGGTTCACAATAAAACACAGTAAACAGTAAAGTATAAAAGAATTACATACTTGAAAAGAAAAGATGATAAAACATAAAACATTGAAGTTAAGCATAAAATACAGTAAAACAGAGCAGAAGAATAGAGAGAGAACAAGAAAATGACTACTATTTGTGGCTTTTTTATTATATATACCATATTTATCGGCGTATAACATGCGCTGGCATATAACACGCACCCCAAGTTTAGGAGGGAAGTTTAAGGAAAAAATGTTTAGGATGGAAGTTTAAGGAAAATAAACTTACATTTTAAATGCCCCTGATCAGTGTCCTTCTGCAGCCTTGCACAGCATCTATCTGCAGCTTTGTACAGCATCCATCTGCAGCCTTATAAGTGTCCATCTGCAGCCTTGCATAGTGTCCATCTGCACCTTGCCCAAAATTGCAGCATGATGTGTTTTTAAATTTAGCGCCGCCGAGATACACAGAGCCGGATGTCCTGTGTATTCAGCTCCTCTTGGCTCGTCTCGCAGTCCTGTCCAGTCCTGCCTAGTCCCACCCCTTGGCCCGGCTCCTATGATGGACACAACAACGGTCCAATGGTGGGACGTAAAGGCTAGGAGGTGGGACTGGGCGTGACTGCGAGCGGGGCCGAGCCTAGCTGAGTACACAGTACACTCGGCTCGGCTCGGTCTATGTCGGCGGCGCTCCTCTTGCCCTTAGAGACAGCGGGGATCGGTGTATAACTGTAACAGGCGCTCCGCGCGTTCCAGCTTGGAACGCGAAAGTGCCCCCTGACCGCCTGCTCGAATCGGCGGTTTTCTTGAAAATCAGTGCTTATCCACTGCACCTGGCAGACACCTGTTAGTTGCCTATAAAGGCATGTAGACTTCATAGAAGCCCCGTTCTATTATTGTCAGCCGTACCGGCCACGCTACAAGACAGGCAACATTATGGCCAGCTAGCAAAAGAACTTCACTGCGTCCAGCCTGCCATCGCTGCGGACAACCTGGGAGTTCTTCCTTGCTGATGCCCTACACTGCTAAAACACTGAAGCCCTGCAAACGGATAAGTAGCAATTGTGTCACTTGTAGTTCTACAGAAAGATCTGCTGCATACTTTCCACCTAAAACAATTGCTGTTATTTATTATGGCCTTTGGCTATTAACATACTACTTGAGATAGACTGTTGTGCCTATGATAGTTTGCTAAGGAATATATTAAAGGGACATCTACACTCAAATTACCTGAGCTATATTTGCCTCTTATGTGCAACTATTAGTTGTCTCTACAACTCCTATTTACTACGAGCTAATTGCCTCTCATATGCAACTATTAGTTGTCGGTACAACTCCTATTTACTACGTGTACTCTCAAAGTACATGTGCTATAATTGCCTCCCAGATGCAACTATTAGTTGCCGCTACAACTTCTATTTACTACGTGTACTCTTAAAGTACCTGAGCTATAATTGCCTCTCACATGTAATTATTAGTTGTCTCAACAACGCCTATTTACTACGTGCTTGACATAAGTGCTACCTGTTTATGGGCCTATGCCCTAAGTTGCGGAACATGTTCGCCTAAACTTTTCTATGCTAAGGGTTGACGTATTTCATACCTTCTGCCTTAGTGGCCTAATGCACGACGCTATGTAATACTGATAATCGCTTGCATTTCGTTTTGCATTGGAATCTTTAGTGCATACTATAATTTTAAACGCTAAGCTTTGGTCGCATGTTGTAATGCGTCCAAGCTCAGTGGCTCAACGCCTTTCTTTATGTGAGAGAGAGATGATGTAGAGAACCCCCAAACTCCTGTTTGTGTGGAGTGACGCCTGGGGCCTAATACTGAATTCTCACATAAAGAATAGCATTGAAATCCTTGCTACCGCAGTTGTGGTTCACTCCATTCACCGTTACAATAACACACACCCACGATTTTCCCCTGATTTTAAGGGGAAAAAAGTGTGTGTTATACGTTGATAAATACGGTATATATATATATATATATATATATATATATATATATATATATATATATATATATATATATATATTTTACACTTTATTTGTTACTGTAACTGCAAAAGTTCCAGGTTCGGGTCTCTCAAAATGTGATGGCATCTTTGGAGACCCTATAAAAGTGTGCAGTGCTATACCCTATGCTAATACTCCACTAGTGTGTGGTAGCGAAGGAAACATTCACCGATGCAGAGACCAGGACAGGAGGGACAATAAAAGCGGGTGTCACACCTGTATCCGCATTTCCTACAGATACAACATCTTTTTGGGGGTTTTCTTTGTTCTGGGGTACCACGGAGAACTTCTGGGAAGTGCCTCTCATGCAGCCGACTCACTGAATTTGCATTGGGAAGTTGGGGCACAGCACTGTCTGGAAATGGAAGGGCTGTGACGATCTCTTCCTGGAATTTAAGGAATGATCCAGTTCGTCCTGACACTTTGTATAGCACACAAGCGTTCAGCAGAGCCAATTGAAATAGGTATACAGACACTTTTTTGTACCATCATCTGGCCTTATGGGCAAATAAGTACGGTGCCATGAACTGATCATTGAAGTCCAACCCTCCCATATTAAAGTTGTATTCGTGGGCCCAGAGGGGCTTCTCAACAACACCAGTCGCCGTTGGAATTTGGACAGTCGTATCTGCGTGAAGGGAGGACAGAATGAAAACATTCTGATTATCCCTCCACTCCACTCAAATTATTACACTTCAAGCAGGCTCTCTCCCCCCATCTAAGTTAGGATTCTACAAGCCACTGGGAGAAGCCCCGGCGATTAGATCGCACGGTGCCAAATGTGACAATCAAAAAGGTGACTAAAAAGTGGCACACTTGTGTAATAATTGTCCATGTACAAGTGGTACCCCTTTCCGAATAAGGGTGACACCAAGTCCCAAACAATTCCGCCAGCGCTCCCTATGTAGTCTGGGCAGTTGTGGGGCTCCACGTGACTATCTCTTTCCTCGTAAACCATAAAACTACATGTATAGCCTGTGGCCCTGTTACAGAGCTTATACATCTTGACCCCATATCTGGCACGCTTGCTGGGAAGATACTGTTTGAAAGCCAAGCGGCCAGAAAACATAATCAGGGACTTGTCAACGCAGACAACTTGATCGGGAGCAAACAAGGCTGCAAACTGTTGGTTGAAGTGGTTAAAGAGGGGCCGAATTTTGTGGAGCCAATCAAATTCAGGGCCCCCCGAGGATGACAGAGTTCATTGTCATTGAAATGCATGAACCACAAGATCTGCTCATATCGTATCATGGCCATGGAAGCAGAGAACACAAGCATATGGTGAATTGGGTCAGTGGACGAATATGACTGCAACTCACTTTTTTTAATTATGCCCATGAGGAAGGTTAGGCCCAGAAAGGTCATAAATTCGGAAACCGTAATAGGTTTCCAATCTCTGGCATGGGTCAACAGGGGATTAGTGGCGATGAATTCACCAGCATACAAATTGCTTTGGTCCACAATAGATCTATAGAGATCTTCTGTGAAAAACAGTGAATAAAAATCAAGTGACGTAAAATCAACTGTTTCCACCTAAATTCCAGGTTGGCCAGTGAATGAGGAAAGTACGAGCGCTGCAGAAGTGGTGGGCTCCCAATTAGGATTGGCACTATAGGCTCTACGGGCCTATGTTTGTCTTCTTGAGGGCTGTGTGGTACTACTTGTGCTGGCCACTGCACCAGCTTGAACTGCACTTATGGGACTTGCCACATCATCACTGTTACTGCAGTGCTGGTTTGACTATGATCAGGATGTGAAATGAGTGATAATAACTGCGCTGATGAAGTCATGTGACATGACCCCACTAGTAGGGACAGGAAGTACCAGACCTCACACACTCTGAAGAGAGAGATATGAGCTCGCTGCTCGTTTTGTTTGGATATTTCTGACATTTTAAATGTGAGTTTTTTATATGTTTTTATATTAAATACCTTTTGAAGCGGAGCTGTACTATGTGCCTTCTTCTCTCTTTGCCCATCTATACCTGCTGAGCATTTAGTGCCAGTATCCGTGGATGTTTAGGTGGAGGCCAAAGAGAGAGGATCAGCATACAATCAAGATCTCAGACTGGGTCGCACGAACTCGCTGTTCGTAGGAGATAGGCCCACTGCTCATGGCCTCCATGTGAGTGCATGTGCATGTGATTGATCGTTTTTAGACCCTTGCTTCCAGTATTACACCATATCTTTTTCTTGTTTCTTCCAATATGGTTATTTAATGTGGAGACTACATCTAGCCCTCATCCTGCTGGATCTTTGAGTACACCCTGAGTGATATCCAGGCTATCCGTGCAATGGCCTTGAGGTGAGCATTCCATACCACTAGAGGTGTGCGCACCGAAGCTTGCTCTTCTCTGAAATATTGGATTTCCTGGTCTCTCATCACTTATTACCTTCAGCTATCAAGGACTGCACCTTTAAATATATGCTTTTTGGATGCGAGATTTATATTTGCACTTGATTTCACTGGATTTTTACCCTTTATTATGCGTTGGGATCACTTACCTTTGGTCTTTAGTACCAATCCTGGACATTTATTTTGATAACTGTACTTCCATGTTTATTTTATTTCCTTATAAGGATTTTACTGCATAGTGTTAACCTTTTCCAGATCACCCACCTTCACAGTTCAGATTGCACACTGCTTGTAGAGTTCACCCCGCCCATTTGGTGGGACTTATTTGACCACTGTTTAGTTTTTTTTTATTGTTTATTGTTTTTTGGTTGTTGCCCTATCCCTCCATACCCACACAGCGCAGTTATTATCACTCATTTCATTTGTTTTCATTTTTGGCTGGGACCAATTTCAGGTAACTGTAGCAGTGCCCCCTAGGTTTAGAATATCGACAGCGTGAGAGCCCTTCCATTGCATTATGATCAGGATGTACTAGGCCGCTGGTGCTTGTCAGTTCACCAGAAGGATTAGCAGCACTAGTACTGGCTAGTACTGGCTCTCTGCTCCATACAAGAGCCCTGCGGTTCTTGCACCTCAACAACAGAAGAACAGGGTCGGTTACTCCTGATCACTTCTCGGTTGTAAGAGCTATCTGCCAGGGTGCCACTGCTCTCTACCGGTTCGTATACTGAGCTTTAATCTGACAGTGAGGCGGCTTCCCCTTCGCTCTCATCTGTCAAGCTCAGCAACGTGTAGGCCTTTTCACTAGTGTATCTCTGTTTGGACATTTTGGCCTCAAAATTTACAGTACAACTAGTACGACTCACAGACAAAAGAGCAACTGGTTGTCAGCGACTGCTTCAATCGCTACCAAAAAAACTGTTAGCATTCGCAGGGATGAGGCCTGACTCTGCTAATGCTGCAGTTTTGTGTGTTGTGTTTTGTAAGTGACAGTGACCGATTAATACTGCACTTGGGTGAGCTGGGCTGGGCAAAGGGGCTAAACGCAGGTGCTAGCAGGTGTCTGGGCTGATCCCGCTAACGCCAAATTTTTGGGAACACTAAATTTTTGGGGATGCTATTATAGATCTGATCAGATCAAAGACATTGATCTGTTTAAACACTATACTAGTAAGGGAGGTGTATGGTGCGTGCGTGGGTTTTAGCACTACTGGCACTAATCTGAGGCTGCCTGGGATTGACGCTGACCCTAACTGATGCTAAAACCTGTACTGGGAGGTGATCAGGGTGTTAAACCTTTATTCTAATATATGGTGGGTACCCTGACGCTATAAAAACCTGACTGTGACAGTAACTAGCTAACTGGCTAACTAACATAGTCACCCTTGACACCAAATACAGTGATCAGAAAAAAGATCTGTACATTATATTAGTGTATAGACTCACCCTCAGTATAGACCCCCCCACTATATATAGACCCTCCTCCATCAGTATAGACCCCCCTGACTAAGTATAGACCCCCTCTCTCAGTATAGACCCCCTTTCAGTACTGACCCCCCTCCCTCAGTATAGACCCCCTAAGTAAAGACCTCCCCACTAAGTACAGACCCCCCCCACAGTACTGACGCTATAAAAACTTGACTGTGACAGTAACTAGCTAACTGGCTAACTAACATAGTCACCCGTGACACCAAATACAATGATCAGAAAAAAGATCTGTACACTATATTAGTGTATAGACTCCCCCTCAGTATAGACCCCCCCCACTAAATACAGACCCCTCCTTCATCAGTATAGACCCCCCTGACTAAGTATATACCCCCTCACTCAGTATAGACCCCCTTCAGTACTGACAAAGCAAGGTCCATAAAGACATGGATGAGCGATTTTAGGGTGGAGGAACTTGACTGGCCTGCACAGAGTCCTGACCTCAACCCGATAGAACACCTTTGGGATAAATTAGAGCGCAGACTGCGAGACAGGCCTTCTCGTCCACATCAGTCCCTGACCTCACAAATGTGTTTCTGGAAGAATGCTCAAACATTCCCATAGACACACTCCTAAACCTTGTGGACAGCCTTCCCAGAAAAGTTGAAGCTGTTATAGCTGCAAAGGGTGGGTCAACTTAATATTGAACCCTACAGACTAAGACTGGGATGCCATTAAAGTTCATGTGAGTGTAAAGACAGGTGTTCCAATACTTTTGGTAATATTGTGTATGTGGAGCCACAGTTCATACGTCAAGATTCCTCTGTGTACTGCGGTCCTAACTCTATATTTTTGAGAGTCTCCAATTTGGAGCATATAGATCAGTTTTGCCTGGAGGGAGTCCACTCCTCTTTAAAGGCACAGGGACACATTGGGCACCCAGCAAGAGCACGATAGCGACTGGATGCATCCAATGCATCCCCACACCAGATCCAGCTAACAAGCTATACAAAAAGATGGCAACCAATTTATAAATAACTAAGTAGTGACTGTCTCACGTTTTCTTCTGTTGTGCCACAACATTACAAATGATAAATGGAAAAATACAGCGCTAACCTATTACCAAGGAAAAAAATAAGAAAATAGTGGCAGCTGAAACGTGAGATATACACATGTACAGATAGAAAATCATAAAAGGGGAAGCTGCGCTAAAGGAAAATATAAACAAAATAAATTATCATGATACAAAGGAAAATAAACAATCAAAGCACCACTAAAATTAATAAAATAGAGAATAGTGAACAGTCCTCAGAGGATCATAGAGTAATGATCCAATTACCTCATGCAAATAGAAATGATTTCTTGATGAAAACACCAATAGTTGTTGCATGTAGGTAAGAGTGAACTCCTAATAGAAACACTGCCAAAAAACGCGCACCTCCACCACATGAATTGCGCGCTTACCAGAAAGCAAGCTTGAAAAGCCTGTAGTGTTGAACACTATCCAGATCTGTATCCAGCAGCAGCTCATAGGAATTGGACAGAAGGTGGACCAGGTAGGCATAAAACACAGATCATTCAAGATTTGGCACTAATCATATACCCAAAAAATGAAGAACTCTCCATACTGTAAATTAGACTAGTGAGGATTTATTAAGAATAAAAGTTGCACTTACAAGAAGCGAAGATAAAAGCATCCATTAAAAGTGTAGCCGGCCGACTTGTAGACACCCGTCCACTCACAAGATACACCGCAATGACGTCAGCACCTCAACCTCCCGACGTACGTTTCGTCACAAAATTACATCATCTTGCCACAACAGTAATCACTTTTTATAGGCAGAAAATTGTACATTCACAGTACTGCTGCAGAACTTAGAAGTGCTAAGCAAAAAAATCTTTATAAACACAGAGAAATGTTCATTTTGATATCAATTAATTTATTACATACAGAGAATAAATCTGTCTGTAATGAGTCAAATGTCCCTCATTGTTATCTTCGCCTATGTATAGCCATCATGCATCATTGGAATCACCCATAACCTTATCATTTGAATGCTTATGTTGATATCCTTGCTTTTAATTAGGAAAATAAATAAATTAATAAGTTTACCTTCTTAAAATTCTCCTTAAGCTTGTTCTAATTACACTGTATTGCCAGGAGTGTAAACCCATTGTAATGGCAAGATTGTGTATGTATTATATTTCTCTTCAGAGATTTTCTAAAAAGCTGAACAAGCGTGGACAAGAATTAAATAGCATAGATTGATATGCCCCAGTTGAAGTCCCATAGTGTCAGGCCTGCATTTTCTGCTTCCCACATTGCCTTTTACATGTTGTGATCACTTTTTTTTCCTATTTTTACATCGGTCATTTAATATATATAGGCCCAGATTCTCGTATCTGGGCGTAAAACTGTGCGGGCGTAACGTATCTGGTTTCCGTTACGCCGCCGCAAGTTTTACAGGCAAGTGCTTTGTTCACAAAGAACTTGCCTGTAAAGTTGCGGCGGCAAGCCCGCCTAATT
This sequence comes from Rana temporaria, assembly GCF_905171775.1. NCBI lineage: Eukaryota > Metazoa > Chordata > Amphibia > Anura > Ranidae > Rana > Rana temporaria. Next base: position 461,842,914 of record NC_053491.1, on the reverse strand, counting down.
CAAATGAGCCGGGTAGGGGGCGTGGAGCATTTAAATTAGGCGCGTTCCCATGCCGAATGTACTGCGCATGCACCGTCCGGAAAATATCCCAGGGTGCATTGCTCCAAATGACGTCACAAGGACGTCATTGGTTTTGACGTGAACGTAAATGGCGTCCAGCCCCATTCACGGACGACTTACACAAACAACGTAAATTTTAAAATTTTGACGCGGGAACGACGGCCATACTTAACATTGGTTGCCCCTCATATAGCAGGGGTAACTTTACGTGGCGCAAATCTAACGTAAACGTCGTAACTTCACAGTGTCGACCGCGAGTACGTTCGGGAATTTGCATATTTTGCTAATTTGCATACTCGACGGGAAAAACTACGGAGGCGACACCTAGCGGCAAAAAAAAAATTGCATTTAAGATCCGACAGCGTAAGAGCCTTACGCCTGTCGGATCTAATGGATATCTATGCGTAACTGATTCTAAGAATCAGTCGCATAGATACGACGGCCCAGATTAGGACTTACAACGGCGTACATTGCATTGCGCCATCGTAAGCTCTTTGAGAATCTGGGCCATAGTTTATTATTTTAATAAATCCCATTTGGTTGACCTGCACCATATGGAGCCATTTTTGTATTTTATCCTTTTTTGGAGCGTTTGATAAGAATACCTACCATTACTACTATCTCTTGGATTCATCCTCTTCCTGGCTTGCCATCAATGTTCCTTCGTATGGTTTGGAGTCCAAAGATCCTCCATTTTGGTCCTACTTGGCTTTTCCATCTACACAGCCCAGGAGCCTGAGGAATCGAGGATTCAGAGCTTGTTTGACCCACTGCCGTATGGTATGTGTGTCCTTCACATCTGGTAAGAGTACCTACACTATTTCTCTTTGGAAGTCTTTGAGGCAATCATAAGCATTTGAATAGCTCATGTTGATTATACGTAGGGATGAGCTTCGTGTTCGAATCGAACTCATGTTCGACAAGAACATCGTATGTTCGACGAAATACAAACGTTGCGGGCAGTTCGCGCCAAATTCGAGTGGTGTGTCATGGCCCATAATTCACTGCGGCATCACAGTGCATTGCTGGCTGATGATTGGCCAAGCATGCACTATGACCCGCATGCTTGGCCAATCACAGCTTGCAAAAAACGGAGAGCCATAATTGGCTAAAGCTACGTAAAGCTTGTTTTCTCAAATTAATTCCTGCAGGCAGAGATCTGCTCATATTAATACCACAGGCAGGGGATCATTCTATAAGTACTTTCACGTGGTGTACTGTCTGTGTCGTCTGCACAGTGTGCACATAAAGCTATGTCAATAGATTTGCTGGTGTTCTCATATTAATTCCTACAGGCAGGGATCTGCTCATATTAATACCACAGGCAGGGAATCATTCTGCAAGTATTTTTACGTGGTGTACTGTCTGTGTCCTCTGCAAAGTGTGCACCTAATGCTACGTCAATAGATTTGCTGGTGTTTCTCATATTAATTCCTATAGGCAGGGATCTGCTCATATTAATAGCACAGGCAGGGGATCATTCTGTAAGTATTTTCATATAGTGTACTGTCTGTGTCCTCTGCACAGTGTGCACCTAAAGCTACGTGGTGTGTGTACTGTCTGTGTCACGCCACGAGGTCTCTTGCTAATGGGCTTCGCAAGCCTTTGGCAACTCCCGTGTCTTCAATTCTTTGGGGCTTTCCCACAGTATGACTTGGTTGCACCGGCGATAGCCCTGTGCCAGCTTGGGGCGGCTACACCTGTGCGAGATTGGGCCGGTTAGCTCAGTTGGTTAGAGCGTGGTGCTAATAACGCCAAGGTCGCGGGTTCGATCCCTGTACGGGCCATTCACCTTTTATTCCAGCAGCGACGGATTTCTGCGGCCCTCTGCGCGGCACCCCTATCTTTTTTTTTAGGTCTTCTGCCAGCGCCCAGGCCTTTGAGCCAGAAGCAGGCTCCCAAAGCACAGAGAGAGCAGGAGGGACAGCATATGTTAAGAACCCTAGGTAAAACATGTAAACGGTCCAAGATTCTGCCAGCCAGTGCCTCACCTAGCCTTCCCCTGCGCTCAGAACTTAGGCAGGGAGCTTGTTTTTTCAACATACAGTAGACGCGGGACAGTCCATCAGCATTCCCTTGCTAGGTCCCCGGACTGTGTTCCTCATCAAAAAACAAAGCCTTGTGAAAGCCAGAAAACACCTTGTGACCCTTGCAGGTTTTAATTGCTTGATTCTTCTTAATTTGAGGCATGGAGAGCCTCCACCCAATGCTGTAAAAAGCCCAGTTGTGGGGCTTCTTCCAGGCCTATGTTGTTTTGGGTTTGGCGCTTCAACCAGCCTTCTGGGGGTAATCTAGAGGTCGAGTGGACCCTGTTTTTCGGTGGGAGCCCCAGTTGTATGATGGGTGGTGGAAGCGCTAGACGAACCTGGGTTGAGCAGGTGCCTATGAAAAGCAACATGACCCCGACGTGATTTGAACACGCAACCTTCTGATCTGGAGTCAGACGCGCTACCGTTGCGCCACGAGGTCTCTTGCTAATGGGCTTCGCAAGCCTTTGGCAACTCCCGTGTCTTCAATTCTTTGGGGCTTTCCCACAGTATGACTTGGTTGCACCGGCGATAGCCCTGTGCCAGCTTGGGGCGGCTACACCTGTGCGAGATTGGGCCGGTTAGCTCAGTTGGTTAGAGCGTGGTGCTAATAACGCCAAGGTCGCGGGTTCGATCCCCGTACGGGCCATTCACCTTTTATTCCAGCAGCGACGGATTTCTGCGGCCCTCTGCGCGGCACCCCTATCTTTTTTTTTAGGTCTTCTGCCAGCGCCCAGGCCTTTGAGCCAGAAGCAGGCTCCCAAAGCACAGAGAGAGCAGGAGGGACAGCATATGTTAAGAACCCTAGGTAAAACATGTAAACGGTCCAAGATTCTGCCAGCCAGTGCCTCACCTAGCCTTCCCCTGCGCTCAGAACTTAGGCAGGGAGCTTGTTTTTTCAACATACAGTAGACGCGGGACAGTCCATCAGCATTCCCTTGCTAGGTCCCCGGACTGTGTTCCTCATCAAAAAACAAAGCCTTGTGAAAGCCAGAAAACACCTTGTGACCCTTGCAGGTTTTAATTGCTTGATTCTTCTTAATTTGAGGCATGGAGAGCCTCCACCCAATGCTGTAAAAAGCCCAGTTGTGGGGCTTCTTCCAGGCCTATGTTGTTTTGGGTTTGGCGCTTCAACCAGCCTTCTGGGGGTAATCTAGAGGTCGAGTGGACCCTGTTTTTCGGTGGGAGCCCCAGTTGTATGATGGGTGGTGGAAGCGCTAGACGAACCTGGGTTGAGCAGGTGCCTATGAAAAGCAACATGACCCCGACGTGATTTGAACACGCAACCTTCTGATCTGGAGTCAGACGCGCTACCGTTGCGCCACGAGGTCTCTTGCTAATGGGCTTCGCAAGCCTTTGGCAACTCCCGTGTCTTCAATTCTTTGGGGCTTTCCCACAGTATGACTTGGTTGCACCGGCGATAGCCCTGTGCCAGCTTGGGGCGGCTACACCTGTGCGAGATTGGGCCGGTTAGCTCAGTTGGTTAGAGCGTGGTGCTAATAACGCCAAGGTCGCGGGTTCGATCCCCGTACGGGCCATTCACCTTTTATTCCAGCAGCGACGGATTTCTGCGGCCCTCTGCGCGGCACCCCTATCTTTTTTTTTAGGTCTTCTGCCAGCGCCCAGGCCTTTGAGCCAGAAGCAGGCTCCCAAAGCACAGAGAGAGCAGGAGGGACAGCATATGTTAAGAACCCTAGGTAAAACATGTAAACGGTCCAAGATTCTGCCAGCCAGTGCCTCACCTAGCCTTCCCCTGCGCTCAGAACTTAGGCAGGGAGCTTGTTTTTTCAACATACAGTAGACGCGGGACAGTCCATCAGCATTCCCTTGCTAGGTCCCCGGACTGTGTTCCTCATCAAAAAACAAAGCCTTGTGAAAGCCAGAAAACACCTTGTGACCCTTGCAGGTTTTAATTGCTTGATTCTTCTTAATTTGAGGCATGGAGAGCCTCCACCCAATGCTGTAAAAAGCCCAGTTGTGGGGCTTCTTCCAGGCCTATGTTGTTTTGGGTTTGGCGCTTCAACCAGCCTTCTGGGGGTAATCTAGAGGTCGAGTGGACCCTGTTTTTCGGTGGGAGCCCCAGTTGTATGATGGGTGGTGGAAGCGCTAGACGAACCTGGGTTGAGCAGGTGCCTATGAAAAGCAACATGACCCCGACGTGATTTGAACACGCAACCTTCTGATCTGGAGTCAGACGCGCTACCGTTGCGCCACGAGGTCTCTTGCTAATGGGCTTCGCAAGCCTTTGGCAACTCCCGTGTCTTCAATTCTTTGGGGCTTTCCCACAGTATGACTTGGTTGCACCGGCGATAGCCCTGTGCCAGCTTGGGGCGGCTACACCTGTGCGAGATTGGGCCGGTTAGCTCAGTTGGTTAGAGCGTGGTGCTAATAACGCCAAGGTCGCGGGTTCGATCCCCGTACGGGCCATTCACCTTTTATTCCAGCAGCGACGGATTTCTGCGGCCCTCTGCGCGGCACCCCTATCTTTTTTTTTAGGTCTTCTGCCAGCGCCCAGGCCTTTGAGCCAGAAGCAGGCTCCCAAAGCACAGAGAGAGCAGGAGGGACAGCATATGTTAAGAACCCTAGGTAAAACATGTAAACGGTCCAAGATTCTGCCAGCCAGTGCCTCACCTAGCCTTCCCCTGCGCTCAGAACTTAGGCAGGGAGCTTGTTTTTTCAACATACAGTAGACGCGGGACAGTCCATCAGCATTCCCTTGCTAGGTCCCCGGACTGTGTTCCTCATCAAAAAACAAAGCCTTGTGAAAGCCAGAAAACACCTTGTGACCCTTGCAGGTTTTAATTGCTTGATTCTTCTTAATTTGAGGCATGGAGAGCCTCCACCCAATGCTGTAAAAAGCCCAGTTGTGGGGCTTCTTCCAGGCCTATGTTGTTTTGGGTTTGGCGCTTCAACCAGCCTTCTGGGGGTAATCTAGAGGTCGAGTGGACCCTGTTTTTCGGTGGGAGCCCCAGTTGTATGATGGGTGGTGGAAGCGCTAGACGAACCTGGGTTGAGCAGGTGCCTATGAAAAGCAACATGACCCCGACGTGATTTGAACACGCAACCTTCTGATCTGGAGTCAGACGCGCTACCGTTGCGCCACGAGGTCTCTTGCTAATGGGCTTCGCAAGCCTTTGGCAACTCCCGTGTCTTCAATTCTTTGGGGCTTTCCCACAGTATGACTTGGTTGCACCGGCGATAGCCCTGTGCCAGCTTGGGGCGGCTACACCTGTGCGAGATTGGGCCGGTTAGCTCAGTTGGTTAGAGCGTGGTGCTAATAACGCCAAGGTCGCGGGTTCGATCCCCGTACGGGCCATTCACCTTTTATTCCAGCAGCGACGGATTTCTGCGGCCCTCTGCGCGGCACCCCTATCTTTTTTTTTAGGTCTTCTGCCAGCGCCCAGGCCTTTGAGCCAGAAGCAGGCTCCCAAAGCACAGAGAGAGCAGGAGGGACAGCATATGTTAAGAACCCTAGGTAAAACATGTAAACGGTCCAAGATTCTGCCAGCCAGTGCCTCACCTAGCCTTCCCCTGCGCTCAGAACTTAGGCAGGGAGCTTGTTTTTTCAACATACAGTAGACGCGGGACAGTCCATCAGCATTCCCTTGCTAGGTCCCCGGACTGTGTTCCTCATCAAAAAACAAAGCCTTGTGAAAGCCAGAAAACACCTTGTGACCCTTGCAGGTTTTAATTGCTTGATTCTTCTTAATTTGAGGCATGGAGAGCCTCCACCCAATGCTGTAAAAAGCCCAGTTGTGGGGCTTCTTCCAGGCCTATGTTGTTTTGGGTTTGGCGCTTCAACCAGCCTTCTGGGGGTAATCTAGAGGTCGAGTGGACCCTGTTTTTCGGTGGGAGCCCCAGTTGTATGATGGGTGGTGGAAGCGCTAGACGAACCTGGGCTGAGCAGGTGCCTATGAAAAGCAACATGACCCCGACGTGATTTGAACACGCAACCTTCTGATCTGGAGTCAGACGCGCTACCGTTGCGCCACGAGGTCTCTTGCTAATGGGCTTCGCAAGCCTTTGGCAACTCCCGTGTCTTCAATTCTTTGGGGCTTTCCCACAGTATGACTTGGTTGCACCGGCGATAGCCCTGTGCCAGCTTGGGGCGGCTACACCTGTGCGAGATTGGGCCGGTTAGCTCAGTTGGTTAGAGCGTGGTGCTAATAACGCCAAGGTCGCGGGTTCGATCCCCGTACGGGCCATTCACCTTTTATTCCAGCAGCGACGGATTTCTGCGGCCCTCTGCGCGGCACCCCTATCTTTTTTTTTAGGTCTTCTGCCAGCGCCCAGGCCTTTGAGCCAGAAGCAGGCTCCCAAAGCACAGAGAGAGCAGGAGGGACAGCATATGTTAAGAACCCTAGGTAAAACATGTAAACGGTCCAAGATTCTGCCAGCCAGTGCCTCACCTAGCCTTCCCCTGCGCTCAGAACTTAGGCAGGGAGCTTGTTTTTTCAACATACAGTAGACGCAGGACAGTCCATCAGCATTCCCTTGCTAGGTCCCCGGACTGTGTTCCTCATCAAAAAACAAAGCCTTGTGAAAGCCAGAAAACACCTTGTGACCCTTGCAGGTTTTAATTGCTTGATTCTTCTTAATTTGAGGCATGGAGAGCCTCCACCCAATGCTGTAAAAAGCCCAGTTGTGGGGCTTCTTCCAGGCCTATGTTGTTTTGGGTTTGGCGCTTCAACCAGCCTTCTGGGGGTAATCTAGAGGTCGAGTGGACCCTGTTTTTCGGTGGGAGCCCCAGTTGTATGATGGGTGGTGGAAGCGCTAGACGAACCTGGGCTGAGCAGGTGCCTATGAAAAGCAACATGACCCCGACGTGATTTGAACACGCAACCTTCTGATCTGGAGTCAGACGCGCTACCGTTGCGCCACGAGGTCTCTTGCTAATGGGCTTCGCAAGCCTTTGGCAACTCCCGTGTCTTCAATTCTTTGGGGCTTTCCCACAGTATGACTTGGTTGCACCGGCGATAGCCCTGTGCCAGCTTGGGGCGGCTACACCTGTGCGAGATTGGGCCGGTTAGCTCAGTTGGTTAGAGCGTGGTGCTAATAACGCCAAGGTCGCGGGTTCGATCCCCGTACGGGCCATTCACCTTTTATTCCAGCAGCGACGGATTTCTGCGGCCCTCTGCGCGGCACCCCTATCTTTTTTTTTAGGTCTTCTGCCAGCGCCCAGGCCTTTGAGCCAGAAGCAGGCTCCCAAAGCACAGAGAGAGCAGGAGGGACAGCATATGTTAAGAACCCTAGGTAAAACATGTAAACGGTCCAAGATTCTGCCAGCCAGTGCCTCACCTAGCCTTCCCCTGCGCTCAGAACTTAGGCAGGGAGCTTGTTTTTTCAACATACAGTAGACGCGGGACAGTCCATCAGCATTCCCTTGCTAGGTCCCCGGACTGTGTTCCTCATCAAAAAACAAAGCCTTGTGAAAGCCAGAAAACACCTTGTGACCCTTGCAGGTTTTAATTGCTTGATTCTTCTTAATTTGAGGCATGGAGAGCCTCCACCCAATGCTGTAAAAAGCCCAGTTGTGGGGCTTCTTCCAGGCCTATGTTGTTTTGGGTTTGGCGCTTCAACCAGCCTTCTGGGGGTAATCTAGAGGTCGAGTGGACCCTGTTTTTCGGTGGGAGCCCCAGTTGTATGATGGGTGGTGGAAGCGCTAGACGAACCTGGGTTGAGCAGGTGCCTATGAAAAGCAACATGACCCCGACGTGATTTGAACACGCAACCTTCTGATCTGGAGTCAGACGCGCTACCGTTGCGCCACGAGGTCTCTTGCTAATGGGCTTCGCAAGCCTTTGGCAACTCCCGTGTCTTCAATTCTTTGGGGCTTTCCCACAGTATGACTTGGTTGCACCGGCGATAGCCCTGTGCCAGCTTGGGGCGGCTACACCTGTGCGAGATTGGGCCGGTTAGCTCAGTTGGTTAGAGCGTGGTGCTAATAACGCCAAGGTCGCGGGTTCGATCCCCGTACGGGCCATTCACCTTTTATTCCAGCAGCGACGGATTTCTGCGGCCCTCTGCGCGGCACCCCTATCTTTTTTTTTAGGTCTTCTGCCAGCGCCCAGGCCTTTGAGCCAGAAGCAGGCTCCCAAAGCACAGAGAGAGCAGGAGGGACAGCATATGTTAAGAACCCTAGGTAAAACATGTAAACGGTCCAAGATTCTGCCAGCCAGTGCCTCACCTAGCCTTCCCCTGCGCTCAGAACTTAGGCAGGGAGCTTGTTTTTTCAACATACAGTAGACGCGGGACAGTCCATCAGCATTCCCTTGCTAGGTCCCCGGACTGTGTTCCTCATCAAAAAACAAAGCCTTGTGAAAGCCAGAAAACACCTTGTGACCCTTGCAGGTTTTAATTGCTTGATTCTTCTTAATTTGAGGCATGGAGAGCCTCCACCCAATGCTGTAAAAAGCCCAGTTGTGGGGCTTCTTCCAGGCCTATGTTGTTTTGGGTTTGGCGCTTCAACCAGCCTTCTGGGGGTAATCTAGAGGTCGAGTGGACCCTGTTTTTCGGTGGGAGCCCCAGTTGTATGATGGGTGGTGGAAGCGCTAGACGAACCTGGGTTGAGCAGGTGCCTATGAAAAGCAACATGACCCCGACGTGATTTGAACACGCAACCTTCTGATCTGGAGTCAGACGCGCTACCGTTGCGCCACGAGGTCTCTTGCTAATGGGCTTCGCAAGCCTTTGGCAACTCCCGTGTCTTCAATTCTTTGGGGCTTTCCCACAGTATGACTTGGTTGCACCGGCGATAGCCCTGTGCCAGCTTGGGGCGGCTACACCTGTGCGAGATTGGGCCGGTTAGCTCAGTTGGTTAGAGCGTGGTGCTAATAACGCCAAGGTCGCGGGTTCGATCCCCGTACGGGCCATTCACCTTTTATTCCAGCAGCGACGGATTTCTGCGGCCCTCTGCGCGGCACCCCTATCTTTTTTTTTAGGTCTTCTGCCAGCGCCCAGGCCTTTGAGCCAGAAGCAGGCTCCCAAAGCACAGAGAGAGCAGGAGGGACAGCATATGTTAAGAACCCTAGGTAAAACATGAAAACGGTCCAAGATTCTGCCAGCCAGTGCCTCACCTAGCCTTCCCCTGCGCTCAGAACTTAGGCAGGGAGCTTGTTTTTTCAACATACAGTAGACGCGGGACAGTCCATCAGCATTCCCTTGCTAGGTCCCCGGACTGTGTTCCTCATCAAAAAACAAAGCCTTGTGAAAGCCAGAAAACACCTTGTGACCCTTGCAGGTTTTAATTGCTTGATTCTTCTTAATTTGAGGCATGGAGAGCCTCCACCCAATGCTGTAAAAAGCCCAGTTGTGGGGCTTCTTCCAGGCCTATGTTGTTTTGGGTTTGGCGCTTCAACCAGCCTTCTGGGGGTAATCTAGAGGTCGAGTGGACCCTGTTTTTCGGTGGGAGCCCCAGTTGTATGATGGGTGGTGGAAGCGCTAGACGAACCTGGGTTGAGCAGGTGCCTATGAAAAGCAACATGACCCCGACGTGATTTGAACACGCAACCTTCTGATCTGGAGTCAGACGCGCTACCGTTGCGCCACGAGGTCTCTTGCTAATGGGCTTCGCAAGCCTTTGGCAACTCCCGTGTCTTCAATTCTTTGGGGCTTTCCCACAGTATGACTTGGTTGCACCGGCGATAGCCCTGTGCCAGCTTGGGGCGGCTACACCTGTGCGAGATTGGGCCGGTTAGCTCAGTTGGTTAGAGCGTGGTGCTAATAACGCCAAGGTCGCGGGTTCGATCCCCGTACGGGCCATTCACCTTTTATTCCAGCAGCGACGGATTTCTGCGGCCCTCTGCGCGGCACCCCTATCTTTTTTTTTAGGTCTTCTGCCAGCGCCCAGGCCTTTGAGCCAGAAGCAGGCTCCCAAAGCACAGAGAGAGCAGGAGGGACAGCATATGTTAAGAACCCTAGGTAAAACATGTAAACGGTCCAAGATTCTGCCAGCCAGTGCCTCACCTAGCCTTCCCCTGCGCTCAGAACTTAGGCAGGGAGCTTGTTTTTTCAACATACAGTAGACGCGGGACAGTCCATCAGCATTCCCTTGCTAGGTCCCCGGACTGTGTTCCTCATCAAAAAACAAAGCCTTGTGAAAGCCAGAAAACACCTTGTGACCCTTGCAGGTTTTAATTGCTTGATTCTTCTTAATTTGAGGCATGGAGAGCCTCCACCCAATGCTGTAAAAAGCCCAGTTGTGGGGCTTCTTCCAGGCCTATGTTGTTTTGGGTTTGGCGCTTCAACCAGCCTTCTGGGGGTAATCTAGAGGTCGAGTGGACCCTGTTTTTCGGTGGGAGCCCCAGTTGTATGATGGGTGGTGGAAGCGCTAGACGAACCTGGGTTGAGCAGGTGCCTATGAAAAGCAACATGACCCCGACGTGATTTGAACACGCAACCTTCTGATCTGGAGTCAGACGCGCTACCGTTGCGCCACGAGGTCTCTTGCTAATGGGCTTCGCAAGCCTTTGGCAACTCCCGTGTCTTCAATTCTTTGGGGCTTTCCCACAGTATGACTTGGTTGCACCGGCGATAGCCCTGTGCCAGCTTGGGGCGGCTACACCTGTGCGAGATTGGGCCGGTTAGCTCAGTTGGTTAGAGCGTGGTGCTAATAACGCCAAGGTCGCGGGTTCGATCCCCGTACGGGCCATTCACCTTTTATTCCAGCAGCGACGGATTTCTGCGGCCCTCTGCGCGGCACCCCTATCTTTTTTTTTAGGTCTTCTGCCAGCGCCCAGGCCTTTGAGCCAGAAGCAGGCTCCCAAAGCACAGAGAGAGCAGGAGGGACAGCATATGTTAAGAACCCTAGGTAAAACATGTAAACGGTCCAAGATTCTGCCAGCCAGTGCCTCACCTAGCCTTCCCCTGCGCTCAGAACTTAGGCAGGGAGCTTGTTTTTTCAACATACAGTAGACGCGGGACAGTCCATCAGCATTCCCTTGCTAGGTCCCCGGACTGTGTTCCTCATCAAAAAACAAAGCCTTGTGAAAGCCAGAAAACACCTTGTGACCCTTGCAGGTTTTAATTGCTTGATTCTTCTTAATTTGAGGCATGGAGAGCCTCCACCCAATGCTGTAAAAAGCCCAGTTGTGGGGCTTCTTCCAGGCCTATGTTGTTTTGGGTTTGGCGCTTCAACCAGCCTTCTGGGGGTAATCTAGAGGTCGAGTGGACCCTGTTTTTCGGTGGGAGCCCCAGTTGTATGATGGGTGGTGGAAGCGCTAGACGAACCTGGGTTGAGCAGGTGCCTATGAAAAGCAACATGACCCCGACGTGATTTGAACACGCAACCTTCTGATCTGGAGTCAGACGCGCTACCGTTGCGCCACGAGGTCTCTTGCTAATGGGCTTCGCAAGCCTTTGGCAACTCCCGTGTCTTCAATTCTTTGGGGCTTTCCCACAGTATGACTTGGTTGCACCGGCGATAGCCCTGTGCCAGCTTGGGGCGGCTACACCTGTGCGAGATTGGGCCGGTTAGCTCAGTTGGTTAGAGCGTGGTGCTAATAACGCCAAGGTCGCGGGTTCGATCCCCGTACGGGCCATTCACCTTTTATTCCAGCAGCGACGGATTTCTGCGGCCCTCTGCGCGGCACCCCTATCTTTTTTTTTAGGTCTTCTGCCAGCGCCCAGGCCTTTGAGCCAGAAGCAGGCTCCCAAAGCACAGAGAGAGCAGGAGGGACAGCATATGTTAAGAACCCTAGGTAAAACATGTAAACGGTCCAAGATTCTGCCAGCCAGTGCCTCACCTAGCCTTCCCCTGCGCTCAGAACTTAGGCAGGGAGCTTGTTTTTTCAACATACAGTAGACGCGGGACAGTCCATCAGCATTCCCTTGCTAGGTCCCCGGACTGTGTTCCTCATCAAAAAACAAAGCCTTGTGAAAGCCAGAAAACACCTTGTGACCCTTGCAGGTTTTAATTGCTTGATTCTTCTTAATTTGAGGCATGGAGAGCCTCCACCCAATGCTGTAAAAAGCCCAGTTGTGGGGCTTCTTCCAGGCCTATGTTGTTTTGGGTTTGGCGCTTCAACCAGCCTTCTGGGGGTAATCTAGAGGTCGAGTGGACCCTGTTTTTCGGTGGGAGCCCCAGTTGTATGATGGGTGGTGGAAGCGCTAGACAAACCTGGGTTGAGCAGGTGCCTATGAAAAGCAACATGACCCCGACGTGATTTGAACACGCAACCTTCTGATCTGGAGTCAGACGCGCTACCGTTGCGCCACGAGGTCTCTTGCTAATGGGCTTCGCAAGCCTTTGGCAACTCCCGTGTCTTCAATTCTTTGGGGCTTTCCCACAGTATGACTTGGTTGCACCGGCGATAGCCCTGTGCCAGCTTGGGGCGGCTACACCTGTGCGGGATTGGGCCGGTTAGCTCAGTTGGTTAGAGCATGGTGCTAATAACGCCAAGGTCGCGGGTTCGATCCCCGTACGGGCCATTCACCTTTTATTCCAGCAGCGACGGATTTCTGCGGCCCTCTGCGCGGCACCCCTATCTTTTTTTTTAGGTCTTCTGCCAGCGCCCAGGCCTTTGAGCCAGAGGCAGGCTCCCAAAACACAGAGAGAGCAGGAGGGACAGCATATGTTAAGAACCCTAGGTAAAACATGTAAACGGTCCAAGATTCTGCCAGCCAGTGCCTCACCTAGCCTTCCCCTGCGCTCAGAACTTAGGCAGGGAGCTTGTTTTTTCAACATACAGTAGACGCGGGACAGTCCATCAGCATTCCCTTGCTAGGTCCCCGGACTGTGTTCCTCATCAAAAAACAAAGCCTTGTGAAAGCCAGAAAACACCTTGTGACCCTTGCAGGTTTTAATTGCTTGATTCTTCTTAATTTGAGGCATGGAGAGCCTCCACCCAATGCTGTAAAAAGCCCAGTTGTGGGGCTTCTTCCAGGCCTATGTTGTTTTGGGTTTGGCGCTTCAACCAGCCTTCTGGGGGTAATCTAGAGGTCGAGTGGACCCTGTTTTTCGGTGGGAGCCCCAGTTGTATGATGGGTGGTGGAAGCGCTAGACGAACCTGGGTTGAGCAGGTGCCTATGAAAAGCAACATGACCCCGACGTGATTTGAACACGCAACCTTCTGATCTGGAGTCAGACGCGCTACCGTTGCGCCACGAGGTCTCTTGCTAATGGGCTTCGCAAGCCTTTGGCAACTCCCGTGTCTTCAATTCTTTGGGGCTTTCCCACAGTATGACTTGGTTGCACCGGCGATAGCCCTGTGCCAGCTTGGGGCGGCTACACCTGTGCGAGATTGGGCCGGTTAGCTCAGTTGGTTAGAGCGTGGTGCTAATAACGCCAAGGTCGCGGGTTCGATCCCCGTACGGGCCATTCACCTTTTATTCCAGCAGCAACGGATTTCTGCGGCCCTCTGCGCGGCACCCCTATCTTTTTTTTTAGGTCTTCTGCCAGCGCCCAGGCCTTTGAGCCAGAAGCAGGCTCCCAAAGCACAGAGAGAGCAGGAGGGACAGCATATGTTAAGAACCCTAGGTAAAACATGTAAACGGTCCAAGATTCTGCCAGCCAGTGCCTCACCTAGCCTTCCCCTGCGCTCAGAACTTAGGCAGGGAGCTTGTTTTTTCAACATACAGTAGACGCGGGACAGTCCATCAGCATTCCCTTGCTAGGTCCCCGGACTGTGTTCCTCATCAAAAAACAAAGCCTTGTGAAAGCCAGAAAACACCTTGTGACCCTTGCAGGTTTTAATTGCTTCATTCTTCTTAATTTGAGGCATGGAGAGCCTCCACCCAATGCTGTAAAAAGCCCAGCTGTGGGGCTTCTTCCAGGCCTATGTTGTTTTGGGTTTGGCGCTTCAACCAGCCTTCTGGGGGTAATCTAGAGGTCGAGTGGACCCTGTTTTTCGGTGGGAGCCCCAGTTGTATGATGGGTGGTGGAAGCGCTAGACAAACCTGGGTTGAGCAGGTGCCTATGAAAAGCAACATGACCCCGACGTGATTTGAACACGCAACCTTCTGATCTGGAGTCAGACGCGCTACCGTTGCGCCACGAGGTCTCTTGCTAATGGGCTTCGCAAGCCTTTGGCAACTCCCGTGTCTTCAATTCTTTGGGGCTTTCCCACAGTATGACTTGGTTGCACCGGCGATAGCCCTGTGCCAGCTTGGGGCGGCTACACCTGTGCGAGATTGGGCCGGTTAGCTCAGTTGGTTAGAGCGTGGTGCTAATAACGCCAAGGTCGCGGGTTCGATCCCCGTACGGGCCATTCACCTTTTATTCCAGCAGCGACGGATTTCTGCGGCCCTCTGCGCGGCACCCCTATCTTTTTTTTTAGGTCTTCTGCCAGCGCCCAGGCCTTTGAGCCAGAAGCAGGCTCCCAAAGCACAGAGAGAGCAGGAGGGACAGCATATGTTAAGAACCCTAGGTAAAACATGTAAACGGTCCAAGATTCTGCCAGCCAGTGCCTCACCTAGCCTTCCCCTGCGCTCAGAACTTAGGCAGGGAGCTTGTTTTTTCAACATACAGTAGACGCGGGACAGTCCATCAGCATTCCCTTGCTAGGTCCCCGGACTGTGTTCCTCATCAAAAAACAAAGCCTTGTGAAAGCCAGAAAACACCTTGTGACCCTTGCAGGTTTTAATTGCTTGATTCTTCTTAATTTGAGGCATGGAGAGCCTCCACCCAATGCTGTAAAAAGCCCAGCTGTGGGGCTTCTTCCAGGCCTATGTTGTTTTGGGTTTGGCGCTTCAACCAGCCTTCTGGGGGTAATCTAGAGGTCGAGTGGACCCTGTTTTTCGGTGGGAGCCCCAGTTGTATGATGGGTGGTGGAAGCGCTAGACGAACCTGGGTTGAGCAGGTGCCTATGAAAAGCAACATGACCCCGACGTGATTTGAACACGCAACCTTCTGATCTGGAGTCAGACGCGCTACCGTTGCGCCACGAGGTCTCTTGCTAATGGGCTTCGCAAGCCTTTGGCAACTCCCGTGTCTTCAATTCTTTGGGGCTTTCCCACAGTATGACTTGGTTGCACCGGCGATAGCCCTGTGCCAGCTTGGGGCGGCTACACCTGTGCGAGATTGGGCCGGTTAGCTCAGTTGGTTAGAGCGTGGTGCTAATAACGCCAAGGTCGCGGGTTCGATCCCCGTACGGGCCATTCACCTTTTATTCCAGCAGCGACGGATTTCTGCGGCCCTCTGCGCGGCACCCCTATCTTTTTTTTTAGGTCTTCTGCCAGCGCCCAGGCCTTTGAGCCAGAGGCAGGCTCCCAAAACACAGAGAGAGCAGGAGGGACAGCATATGTTAAGAACCCTAGGTAAAACATGTAAACGGTCCAAGATTCTGCCAGCCAGTGCCTCACCTAGCCTTCCCCTGCGCTCAGAACTTAGGCAGGGAGCTTGTTTTTTCAACATACAGTAGACGCGGGACAGTCCATCAGCATTCCCTTGCTAGGTCCCCGGACTGTGTTCCTCATCAAAAAACAAAGCCTTGTGAAAACCAGAAAACACCTTGTGACCCTTGCAGGTTTTAATTGCTTGATTCTTCTTAATTTGAGGCATGGAGAGCCTCCACCCAATGCTGTAAAAAGCCCAGTTGTGGGGCTTCTTCCAGGCCTATGTTGTTTTGGGTTTGGCGCTTCAACCAGCCTTCTGGGGGTAATCTAGAGGTCGAGTGGACCCTGTTTTTCGGTGGGAGCCCCAGTTGTATGATGGGTGGTGGAAGCGCTAGACGAACCTGGGCTGAGCAGGTGCCTATGAAAAGCAACATGACCCCGACGTGATTTGAACACGCAACCTTCTGATCTGGAGTCAGACGCGCTACCGTTGCGCCACGAGGTCTCTTGCTAATGGGCTTCGCAAGCCTTTGGCAACTCCCGTGTCTTCAATTCTTTGGGGCTTTCCCACAGTATGACTTGGTTGCACCGGCGATAGCCCTGTGCCAGCTTGGGGCGGCTACACCTGTGCGAGATTGGGCCGGTTAGCTCAGTTGGTTAGAGCGTGGTGCTAATAACGCCAAGGTCGCGGGTTCGATCCCCGTACGGGCCATTCACCTTTTATTCCAGCAGCGACGGATTTCTGCGGCCCTCTGCGCGGCACCCCTATCTTTTTTTTTAGGTCTTCTGCCAGCGCCCAGGCCTTTGAGCCAGAGGCAGGCTCCCAAAACACAGAGAGAGCAGGAGGGACAGCATATGTTAAGAACCCTAGGTAAAACATGTAAACGGTCCAAGATTCTGCCAGCCAGTGCCTCACCTAGCCTTCCCCTGCGCTCAGAACTTAGGCAGGGAGCTTGTTTTTTCAACATACAGTAGACGCAGGACAGTCCATCAGCATTCCCTTGCTAGGTCCCCGGACTGTGTTCCTCATCAAAAAACAAAGCCTTGTGAAAACCAGAAAACACCTTGTGACCCTTGCAGGTTTTAATTGCTTGATTCTTCTTAATTTGAGGCATGGAGAGCCTCCACCCAATGCTGTAAAAAGCCCAGTTGTGGGGCTTCTTCCAGGCCTATGTTGTTTTGGGTTTGGCGCTTCAACCAGCCTTCTGGGGGTAATCTAGAGGTCGAGTGGACCCTGTTTTTCGGTGGGAGCCCCAGTTGTATGATGGGTGGTGGAAGCGCTAGACGAACCTGGGCTGAGCAGGTGCCTATGAAAAGCAACATGACCCCGACGTGATTTGAACACGCAACCTTCTGATCTGGAGTCAGACGCGCTACCGTTGCGCCACGAGGTCTCTTGCTAATGGGCTTCGCAAGCCTTTGGCAACTCCCGTGTCTTCAATTCTTTGGGGCTTTCCCACAGTATGACTTGGTTGCACCGGCGATAGCCCTGTGCCAGCTTGGGGCGGCTACACCTGTGCGAGATTGGGCCGGTTAGCTCAGTTGGTTAGAGCGTGGTGCTAATAACGCCAAGGTCGCGGGTTCGATCCCCGTACGGGCCATTCACCTTTTATTCCAGCAGCGACGGATTTCTGCGGCCCTCTGCGCGGCACCCCTATCTTTTTTTTTAGGTCTTCTGCCAGCGCCCAGGCC
Organism: Rana temporaria; assembly: GCF_905171775.1. Classification (NCBI taxonomy): domain Eukaryota; kingdom Metazoa; phylum Chordata; class Amphibia; order Anura; family Ranidae; genus Rana; species Rana temporaria. Next base: position 461,825,863 of record NC_053491.1, on the reverse strand, counting down.
TTTGAGCCAGAGGCAGGCTCCCAAAACACAGAGAGAGCAGGAGGGACAGCATATGTTAAGAACCCTAGGTAAAACATGTAAACGGTCCAAGATTCTGCCAGCCAGTGCCTCACCTAGCCTTCCCCTGCGCTCAGAACTTAGGCAGGGAGCTTGTTTTTTCAACATACAGTAGACGCGGGACAGTCCATCAGCATTCCCTTGCTAGGTCCCCGGACTGTGTTCCTCATCAAAAAACAAAGCCTTGTGAAAACCAGAAAACACCTTGTGACCCTTGCAGGTTTTAATTGCTTGATTCTTCTTAATTTGAGGCATGGAGAGCCTCCACCCAATGCTGTAAAAAGCCCAGTTGTGGGGCTTCTTCCAGGCCTATGTTGTTTTGGGTTTGGCGCTTCAACCAGCCTTCTGGGGGTAATCTAGAGGTCGAGTGGACCCTGTTTTTCGGTGGGAGCCCCAGTTGTATGATGGGTGGTGGAAGCGCTAGACGAACCTGGGTTGAGCAGGTGCCTATGAAAAGCAACATGACCCCGACGTGATTTGAACACGCAACCTTCTGATCTGGAGTCAGACGCGCTACCGTTGCGCCACGAGGTCTCTTGCTAATGGGCTTCGCAAGCCTTTGGCAACTCCCGTGTCTTCAATTCTTTGGGGCTTTCCCACAGTATGACTTGGTTGCACCGGCGATAGCCCTGTGCCAGCTTGGGGCGGCTACACCTGTGCGAGATTGGGCCGGTTAGCTCAGTTGGTTAGAGCGTGGTGCTAATAACGCCAAGGTCGCGGGTTCGATCCCCGTACGGGCCATTCACCTTTTATTCCAGCAGCGACGGATTTCTGCGGCCCTCTGCGCGGCACCCCTATCTTTTTTTTTAGGTCTTCTGCCAGCGCCCAGGCCTTTGAGCCAGAGGCAGGCTCCCAAAACACAGAGAGAGCAGGAGGGACAGCATATGTTAAGAACCCTAGGTAAAACATGTAAACGGTCCAAGATTCTGCCAGCCAGTGCCTCACCTAGCCTTCCCCTGCGCTCAGAACTTAGGCAGGGAGCTTGTTTTTTCAACATACAGTAGACGCGGGACAGTCCATCAGCATTCCCTTGCTAGGTCCCCGGACTGTGTTCCTCATCAAAAAACAAAGCCTTGTGAAAACCAGAAAACACCTTGTGACCCTTGCAGGTTTTAATTGCTTGATTCTTCTTAATTTGAGGCATGGAGAGCCTCCACCCAATGCTGTAAAAAGCCCAGTTGTGGGGCTTCTTCCAGGCCTATGTTGTTTTGGGTTTGGCGCTTCAACCAGCCTTCTGGGGGTAATCTAGAGGTCGAGTGGACCCTGTTTTTCGGTGGGAGCCCCAGTTGTATGATGGGTGGTGGAAGCGCTAGACGAACCTGGGTTGAGCAGGTGCCTATGAAAAGCAACATGACCCCGACGTGATTTGAACACGCAACCTTCTGATCTGGAGTCAGACGCGCTACCGTTGCGCCACGAGGTCTCTTGCTAATGGGCTTCGCAAGCCTTTGGCAACTCCCGTGTCTTCAATTCTTTGGGGCTTTCCCACAGTATGACTTGGTTGCACCGGCGATAGCCCTGTGCCAGCTTGGGGCGGCTACACCTGTGCGAGATTGGGCCGGTTAGCTCAGTTGGTTAGAGCGTGGTGCTAATAACGCCAAGGTCGCGGGTTCGATCCCCGTACGGGCCATTCACCTTTTATTCCAGCAGCGACGGATTTCTGCGGCCCTCTGCGCGGCACCCCTATCTTTTTTTTTAGGTCTTCTGCCAGCGCCCAGGCCTTTGAGCCAGAAGCAGGCTCCCAAAGCACAGAGAGAGCAGGAGGGACAGCATATGTTAAGAACCCTAGGTAAAACATGTAAACGGTCCAAGATTCTGCCAGCCAGTGCCTCACCTAGCCTTCCCCTGCGCTCAGAACTTAGGCAGGGAGCTTGTTTTTTCAACATACAGTAGACGCGGGACAGTCCATCAGCATTCCCTTGCTAGGTCCCCGGACTGTGTTCCTCATCAAAAAACAAAGCCTTGTGAAAGCCAGAAAACACCTTGTGACCCTTGCAGGTTTTAATTGCTTGATTCTTCTTAATTTGAGGCATGGAGAGCCTCCACCCAATGCTGTAAAAAGCCCAGTTGTGGGGCTTCTTCCAGGCCTATGTTGTTTTGGGGTTTGGCGCTTCAACCAGCCTTCTGGGGGTAATCTAGAGGTCGAGTGGACCCTGTTTTTCGGTGGGAGCCCCAGTTGTATGATGGGTGGTGGAAGCGCTAGACGAACCTGGGTGAGCAGGTGCCTATGAAAAGCAACATGACCCCGACGTGATTTGAACACGCAACCTTCTGATCTGGAGTCAGACGCGCTACCGTTGCGCCACGAGGTCTCTTGCTAATGGGCTTCGCAAGCCTTTGGCAACTCCCGTGTCTTCAATTCTTTGGGGCTTTCCCACAGTATGACTTGGTTGCACCGGCGATAGCCCTGTGCCAGCTTGGGGCGGCTACACCTGTGCGAGATTGGGCCGGTTAGCTCAGTTGGTTAGAGCGTGGTGCTAATAACGCCAAGGTCGCGGGTTCGATCCCCGTACGGGCCATTCACCTTTTATTCCAGCAGCGACGGATTTCTGCGGCCCTCTGCGCGGCACCCCTATCTTTTTTTTTAGGTCTTCTGCCAGCGCCCAGGCCTTTGAGCAGCCAGAAGCAGGCTCCCAAAGCACAGAGAGAGCAGGAGGGACAGCATATGTTAAGAACCCTAGGTAAAACATGTAAACGGTCCAAGATTCTGCCAGCCAGTGCCTCACCTAGCCTTCCCCTGCGCTCAGAACTTAGGCAGGGAGCTTGTTTTTTCAACATACAGTAGACGCGGGACAGTCCATCAGCATTCCCTTGCTAGGTCCCCGGACTGTGTTCCTCATCAAAAAACAAAGCCTTGTGAAAGCCAGAAAACACCTTGTGACCCTTGCAGGTTTTAATTGCTTGATTCTTCTTAATTTGAGGCATGGAGAGCCTCCACCCAATGCTGTAAAAAGCCCAGTTGTGGGGCTTCTTCCAGGCCTATGTTGTTTTGGGTTTGGCGCTTCAACCAGCCTTCTGGGGGTAATCTAGAGGTCGAGTGGACCCTGTTTTTCGGTGGGAGCCCCAGTTGTATGATGGGTGGTGGAAGCGCTAGACGAACCTGGGTTGAGCAGGTGCCTATGAAAAGCAACATGACCCCGACGTGATTTGAACACGCAACCTTCTGATCTGGAGTCAGACGCGCTACCGTTGCGCCACGAGGTCTCTTGCTAATGGGCTTCGCAAGCCTTTGGCAACTCCCGTGTCTTCAATTCTTTGGGGCTTTCCCACAGTATGACTTGGTTGCACCGGCGATAGCCCTGTGCCAGCTTGGGGCGGCTACACCTGTGCGAGATTGGGCCGGTTAGCTCAGTTGGTTAGAGCGTGGTGCTAATAACGCCAAGGTCGCGGGTTCGATCCCCGTACGGGCCATTCACCTTTTATTCCAGCAGCGACGGATTTCTGCGGCCCTCTGCGCGGCACCCCTATCTTTTTTTTTAGGTCTTCTGCCAGCGCCCAGGCCTTTGAGCCAGAGGCAGGCTCCCAAAGCACAGAGAGAGCAGGAGGGACAGCATATGTTAAGAACCCTAGGTAAAACATGTAAACGGTCCAAGATTCTGCCAGCCAGTGCCTCACCTAGCCTTCCCCTGCGCTCAGAACTTAGGCAGGGAGCTTGTTTTTTCAACATACAGTAGACGCGGGACAGTCCATCAGCATTCCCTTGCTAGGTCCCCGGACTGTGTTCCTCATCAAAAAACAAAGCCTTGTGAAAGCCAGAAAACACCTTGTGACCCTTGCAGGTTTTAATTGCTTGATTCTTCTTAATTTGAGGCATGGAGAGCCTCCACCCAATGCTGTAAAAAGCCCAGTTGTGGGGCTTCTTCCAGGCCTATGTTGTTTTGGGTTTGGCGCTTCAACCAGCCTTCTGGGGGTAATCTAGAGGTCGAGTGGACCCTGTTTTTCGGTGGGAGCCCCAGTTGTATGATGGGTGGTGGAAGCGCTAGACGAACCTGGGTTGAGCAGGTGCCTATGAAAAGCAACATGACCCCGACGTGATTTGAACACGCAACCTTCTGATCTGGAGTCAGACGCGCTACCGTTGCGCCACGAGGTCTCTTGCTAATGGGCTTCGCAAGCCTTTGGCAACTCCCGTGTCTTCAATTCTTTGGGGCTTTCCCACAGTATGACTTGGTTGCACCGGCGATAGCCCTGTGCCAGCTTGGGGCGGCTACACCTGTGCGAGATTGGGCCGGTTAGCTCAGTTGGTTAGAGCGTGGTGCTAATAACGCCAAGGTCGCGGGTTCGATCCCCGTACGGGCCATTCACCTTTTATTCCAGCAGCGACGGATTTCTGCGGCCCTCTGCGCGGCACCCCTATCTTTTTTTTTAGGTCTTCTGCCAGCGCCCAGGCCTTTGAGCCAGAGGCAGGCTCCCAAAACACAGAGAGAGCAGGAGGGACAGCATATGTTAAGAACCCTAGGTAAAACATGTAAACGGTCCAAGATTCTGCCAGCCAGTGCCTCACCTAGCCTTCCCCTGCGCTCAGAACTTAGGCAGGGAGCTTGTTTTTTCAACATACAGTAGACGCAGGACAGTCCATCAGCATTCCCTTGCTAGGTCCCCGGACTGTGTTCCTCATCAAAAAACAAAGCCTTGTGAAAGCCAGAAAACACCTTGTGACCCTTGCAGGTTTTAATTGCTTGATTCTTCTTAATTTGAGGCATGGAGAGCCTCCACCCAATGCTGTAAAAAGCCCAGTTGTGGGGCTTCTTCCAGGCCTATGTTGTTTTGGGTTTGGCGCTTCAACCAGCCTTCTGGGGGTAATCTAGAGGTCGAGTGGACCCTGTTTTTCGGTGGGAGCCCCAGTTGTATGATGGGTGGTGGAAGCGCTAGACGAACCTGGGTTGAGCAGGTGCCTATGAAAAGCAACATGACCCCGACGTGATTTGAACACGCAACCTTCTGATCTGGAGTCAGACGCGCTACCGTTGCGCCACGAGGTCTCTTGCTAATGGGCTTCGCAAGCCTTTGGCAACTCCCGTGTCTTCAATTCTTTGGGGCTTTCCCACAGTATGACTTGGTTGCACCGGCGATAGCCCTGTGCCAGCTTGGGGCGGCTACACCTGTGCGAGATTGGGCCGGTTAGCTCAGTTGGTTAGAGCGTGGTGCTAATAACGCCAAGGTCGCGGGTTCGATCCCCGTACGGGCCATTCACCTTTTATTCCAGCAGCGACGGATTTCTGCGGCCCTCTGCGCGGCACCCCTATCTTTTTTTTTAGGTCTTCTGCCAGCGCCCAGGCCTTTGAGCCAGAAGCAGGCTCCCAAAGCACAGAGAGAGCAGGAGGGACAGCATATGTTAAGAACCCTAGGTAAAACATGTAAACGGTCCAAGATTCTGCCAGCCAGTGCCTCACCTAGCCTTCCCCTGCGCTCAGAACTTAGGCAGGGAGCTTGTTTTTTCAACATACAGTAGACGCGGGACAGTCCATCAGCATTCCCTTGCTAGGTCCCCGGACTGTGTTCCTCATCAAAAAACAAAGCCTTGTGAAAGCCAGAAAACACCTTGTGACCCTTGCAGGTTTTAATTGCTTGATTCTTCTTAATTTGAGGCATGGAGAGCCTCCACCCAATGCTGTAAAAAGCCCAGTTGTGGGGCTTCTTCCAGGCCTATGTTGTTTTGGGTTTGGCGCTTCAACCAGCCTTCTGGGGGTAATCTAGAGGTCGAGTGGACCCTGTTTTTCGGTGGGAGCCCCAGTTGTATGATGGGTGGTGGAAGCGCTAGACGAACCTGGGTTGAGCAGGTGCCTATGAAAAGCAACATGACCCCGACGTGATTTGAACACGCAACCTTCTGATCTGGAGTCAGACGCGCTACCGTTGCGCCACGAGGTCTCTTGCTAATGGGCTTCGCAAGCCTTTGGCAACTCCCGTGTCTTCAATTCTTTGGGGCTTTCCCACAGTATGACTTGGTTGCACCGGCGATAGCCCTGTGCCAGCTTGGGGCGGCTACACCTGTGCGAGATTGGGCCGGTTAGCTCAGTTGGTTAGAGCGTGGTGCTAATAACGCCAAGGTCGCGGGTTCGATCCCCGTACGGGCCATTCACCTTTTATTCCAGCAGCGACGGATTTCTGCGGCCCTCTGCGCGGCACCCCTATCTTTTTTTTTAGGTCTTCTGCCAGCGCCCAGGCCTTTGAGCCAGAAGCAGGCTCCCAAAGCACAGAGAGAGCAGGAGGGACAGCATATGTTAAGAACCCTAGGTAAAACATGTAAACGGTCCAAGATTCTGCCAGCCAGTGCCTCACCTAGCCTTCCCCTGCGCTCAGAACTTAGGCAGGGAGCTTGTTTTTTCAACATACAGTAGACGCGGGACAGTCCATCAGCATTCCCTTGCTAGGTCCCCGGACTGTGTTCCTCATCAAAAAACAAAGCCTTGTGAAAGCCAGAAAACACCTTGTGACCCTTGCAGGTTTTAATTGCTTGATTCTTCTTAATTTGAGGCATGGAGAGCCTCCACCCAATGCTGTAAAAAGCCCAGTTGTGGGGCTTCTTCCAGGCCTATGTTGTTTTGGGTTTGGCGCTTCAACCAGCCTTCTGGGGGTAATCTAGAGGTCGAGTGGACCCTGTTTTTCGGTGGGGGCCCCAGTTGTATGATGGGTGGTGGAAGCGCTAGACGAACCTGGGTTGAGCAGGTGCCTATGAAAAGCAACATGACCCCGACGTGATTTGAACACGCAACCTTCTGATCTGGAGTCAGACGCGCTACCGTTGCGCCACGAGGTCTCTTGCTAATGGGCTTCGCAAGCCTTTGGCAACTCCCGTGTCTTCAATTCTTTGGGGCTTTCCCACAGTATGACTTGGTTGCACCGGCGATAGCCCTGTGCCAGCTTGGGGCGGCTACACCTGTGCGAGATTGGGCCGGTTAGCTCAGTTGGTTAGAGCGTGGTGCTAATAACGCCAAGGTCGCGGGTTCGATCCCCGTACGGGCCATTCACCTTTTATTCCAGCAGCGACGGATTTCTGCGGCCCTCTGCGCGGCACCCCTATCTTTTTTTTTAGGTCTTCTGCCAGCGCCCAGGCCTTTGAGCCAGAAGCAGGCTCCCAAAGCACAGAGAGAGCAGGAGGGACAGCATATGTTAAGAACCCTAGGTAAAACATGTAAACGGTCCAAGATTCTGCCAGCCAGTGCCTCACCTAGCCTTCCCCTGCGCTCAGAACTTAGGCAGGGAGCTTGTTTTTTCAACATACAGTAGACGCGGGACAGTCCATCAGCATTCCCTTGCTAGGTCCCCGGACTGTGTTCCTCATCAAAAAACAAAGCCTTGTGAAAGCCAGAAAACACCTTGTGACCCTTGCAGGTTTTAATTGCTTGATTCTTCTTAATTTGAGGCATGGAGAGCCTCCACCCAATGCTGTAAAAAGCCCAGTTGTGGGGCTTCTTCCAGGCCTATGTTGTTTTGGGTTTGGCGCTTCAACCAGCCTTCTGGGGGTAATCTAGAGGTCGAGTGGACCCTGTTTTTCGGTGGGAGCCCCAGTTGTATGATGGGTGGTGGAAGCGCTAGACGAACCTGGGTTGAGCAGGTGCCTATGAAAAGCAACATGACCCCGACGTGATTTGAACACGCAACCTTCTGATCTGGAGTCAGACGCGCTACCGTTGCGCCACGAGGTCTCTTGCTAATGGGCTTCGCAAGCCTTTGGCAACTCCCGTGTCTTCAATTCTTTGGGGCTTTCCCACAGTATGACTTGGTTGCACCGGCGATAGCCCTGTGCCAGCTTGGGGCGGCTACACCTGTGCGAGATTGGGCCGGTTAGCTCAGTTGGTTAGAGCGTGGTGCTAATAACGCCAAGGTCGCGGGTTCGATCCCCGTACGGGCCATTCACCTTTTATTCCAGCAGCGACGGATTTCTGCGGCCCTCTGCGCGGCACCCCTATCTTTTTTTTTAGGTCTTCTGCCAGCGCCCAGGCCTTTGAGCCAGAAGCAGGCTCCCAAAGCACAGAGAGAGCAGGAGGGACAGCATATGTTAAGAACCCTAGGTAAAACATGTAAACGGTCCAAGATTCTGCCAGCCAGTGCCTCACCTAGCCTTCCCCTGCGCTCAGAACTTAGGCAGGGAGCTTGTTTTTTCAACATACAGTAGACGCGGGACAGTCCATCAGCATTCCCTTGCTAGGTCCCCGGACTGTGTTCCTCATCAAAAAACAAAGCCTTGTGAAAGCCAGAAAACACCTTGTGACCCTTGCAGGTTTTAATTGCTTGATTCTTCTTAATTTGAGGCATGGAGAGCCTCCACCCAATGCTGTAAAAAGCCCAGTTGTGGGGCTTCTTCCAGGCCTATGTTGTTTTGGGTTTGGCGCTTCAACCAGCCTTCTGGGGGTAATCTAGAGGTCGAGTGGACCCTGTTTTTCGGTGGGAGCCCCAGTTGTATGATGGGTGGTGGAAGCGCTAGACGAACCTGGGTTGAGCAGGTGCCTATGAAAAGCAACATGACCCCGACGTGATTTGAACACGCAACCTTCTGATCTGGAGTCAGACGCGCTACCGTTGCGCCACGAGGTCTCTTGCTAATGGGCTTCGCAAGCCTTTGGCAACTCCCGTGTCTTCAATTCTTTGGGGCTTTCCCACAGTATGACTTGGTTGCACCGGCGATAGCCCTGTGCCAGCTTGGGGCGGCTACACCTGTGCGAGATTGGGCCGGTTAGCTCAGTTGGTTAGAGCGTGGTGCTAATAACGCCAAGGTCGCGGGTTCGATCCCCGTACGGGCCATTCACCTTTTATTCCAGCAGCGACGGATTTCTGCGGCCCTCTGCGCGGCACCCCTATCTTTTTTTTTAGGTCTTCTGCCAGCGCCCAGGCCTTTGAGCCAGAAGCAGGCTCCCAAAGCACAGAGAGAGCAGGAGGGACAGCATATGTTAAGAACCCTAGGTAAAACATGTAAACGGTCCAAGATTCTGCCAGCCAGTGCCTCACCTAGCCTTCCCCTGCGCTCAGAACTTAGGCAGGGAGCTTGTTTTTTCAACATACAGTAGACGCGGGACAGTCCATCAGCATTCCCTTGCTAGGTCCCCGGACTGTGTTCCTCATCAAAAAACAAAGCCTTGTGAAAGCCAGAAAACACCTTGTGACCCTTGCAGGTTTTAATTGCTTGATTCTTCTTAATTTGAGGCATGGAGAGCCTCCACCCAATGCTGTAAAAAGCCCAGTTGTGGGGCTTCTTCCAGGCCTATGTTGTTTTGGGTTTGGCGCTTCAACCAGCCTTCTGGGGGTAATCTAGAGGTCGAGTGGACCCTGTTTTTCGGTGGGAGCCCCAGTTGTATGATGGGTGGTGGAAGCGCTAGACGAACCTGGGTTGAGCAGGTGCCTATGAAAAGCAACATGACCCCGACGTGATTTGAACACGCAACCTTCTGATCTGGAGTCAGACGCGCTACCGTTGCGCCACGAGGTCTCTTGCTAATGGGCTTCGCAAGCCTTTGGCAACTCCCGTGTCTTCAATTCTTTGGGGCTTTCCCACAGTATGACTTGGTTGCACCGGCGATAGCCCTGTGCCAGCTTGGGGCGGCTACACCTGTGCGAGATTGGGCCGGTTAGCTCAGTTGGTTAGAGCGTGGTGCTAATAACGCCAAGGTCGCGGGTTCGATCCCCGTACGGGCCATTCACCTTTTATTCCAGCAGCGACGGATTTCTGCGGCCCTCTGCGCGGCACCCCTATCTTTTTTTTTAGGTCTTCTGCCAGCGCCCAGGCCTTTGAGCCAGAAGCAGGCTCCCAAAGCACAGAGAGAGCAGGAGGGACAGCATATGTTAAGAACCCTAGGTAAAACATGTAAACGGTCCAAGATTCTGCCAGCCAGTGCCTCACCTAGCCTTCCCCTGCGCTCAGAACTTAGGCAGGGAGCTTGTTTTTTCAACATACAGTAGACGCGGGACAGTCCATCAGCATTCCCTTGCTAGGTCCCCGGACTGTGTTCCTCATCAAAAAACAAAGCCTTGTGAAAGCCAGAAAACACCTTGTGACCCTTGCAGGTTTTAATTGCTTGATTCTTCTTAATTTGAGGCATGGAGAGCCTCCACCCAATGCTGTAAAAAGCCCAGTTGTGGGGCTTCTTCCAGGCCTATGTTGTTTTGGGTTTGGCGCTTCAACCAGCCTTCTGGGGGTAATCTAGAGGTCGAGTGGACCCTGTTTTTCGGTGGGAGCCCCAGTTGTATGATGGGTGGTGGAAGCGCTAGACGAACCTGGGTTGAGCAGGTGCCTATGAAAAGCAACATGACCCCGACGTGATTTGAACACGCAACCTTCTGATCTGGAGTCAGACGCGCTACCGTTGCGCCACGAGGTCTCTTGCTAATGGGCTTCGCAAGCCTTTGGCAACTCCCGTGTCTTCAATTCTTTGGGGCTTTCCCACAGTATGACTTGGTTGCACCGGCGATAGCCCTGTGCCAGCTTGGGGCGGCTACACCTGTGCGAGATTGGGCCGGTTAGCTCAGTTGGTTAGAGCGTGGTGCTAATAACGCCAAGGTCGCGGGTTCGATCCCCGTACGGGCCATTCACCTTTTATTCCAGCAGCGACGGATTTCTGCGGCCCTCTGCGCGGCACCCCTATCTTTTTTTTTAGGTCTTCTGCCAGCGCCCAGGCCTTTGAGCCAGAAGCAGGCTCCCAAAGCACAGAGAGAGCAGGAGGGACAGCATATGTTAAGAACCCTAGGTAAAACATGTAAACGGTCCAAGATTCTGCCAGCCAGTGCCTCACCTAGCCTTCCCCTGCGCTCAGAACTTAGGCAGGGAGCTTGTTTTTTCAACATACAGTAGACGCGGGACAGTCCATCAGCATTCCCTTGCTAGGTCCCCGGACTGTGTTCCTCATCAAAAAACAAAGCCTTGTGAAAGCCAGAAAACACCTTGTGACCCTTGCAGGTTTTAATTGCTTGATTCTTCTTAATTTGAGGCATGGAGAGCCTCCACCCAATGCTGTAAAAAGCCCAGTTGTGGGGCTTCTTCCAGGCCTATGTTGTTTTGGGTTTGGCGCTTCAACCAGCCTTCTGGGGGTAATCTAGAGGTCGAGTGGACCCTGTTTTTCGGTGGGAGCCCCAGTTGTATGATGGGTGGTGGAAGCGCTAGACGAACCTGGGTTGAGCAGGTGCCTATGAAAAGCAACATGACCCCGACGTGATTTGAACACGCAACCTTCTGATCTGGAGTCAGACGCGCTACCGTTGCGCCACGAGGTCTCTTGCTAATGGGCTTCGCAAGCCTTTGGCAACTCCCGTGTCTTCAATTCTTTGGGGCTTTCCCACAGTATGACTTGGTTGCACCGGCGATAGCCCTGTGCCAGCTTGGGGCGGCTACACCTGTGCGAGATTGGGCCGGTTAGCTCAGTTGGTTAGAGCGTGGTGCTAATAACGCCAAGGTCGCGGGTTCGATCCCCGTACGGGCCATTCACCTTTTATTCCAGCAGCGACGGATTTCTGCGGCCCTCTGCGCGGCACCCCTATCTTTTTTTTTAGGTCTTCTGCCAGCGCCCAGGCCTTTGAGCCAGAGGCAGGCTCCCAAAACACAGAGAGAGCAGGAGGGACAGCATATGTTAAGAACCCTAGGTAAAACATGTAAACGGTCCAAGATTCTGCCAGCCAGTGCCTCACCTAGCCTTCCCCTGCGCTCAGAACTTAGGCAGGGAGCTTGTTTTTTCAACATACAGTAGACGCGGGACAGTCCATCAGCATTCCCTTGCTAGGTCCCCGGACTGTGTTCCTCATCAAAAAACAAAGCCTTGTGAAAGCCAGAAAACACCTTGTGACCCTTGCAGGTTTTAATTGCTTGATTCTTCTTAATTTGAGGCATGGAGAGCCTCCACCCAATGCTGTAAAAAGCCCAGTTGTGGGGCTTCTTCCAGGCCTATGTTGTTTTGGGTTTGGCGCTTCAACCAGCCTTCTGGGGGTAATCTAGAGGTCGAGTGGACCCTGTTTTTCGGTGGGAGCCCCAGTTGTATGATGGGTGGTGGAAGCGCTAGACGAACCTGGGTTGAGCAGGTGCCTATGAAAAGCAACATGACCCCGACGTGATTTGAACACGCAACCTTCTGATCTGGAGTCAGACGCGCTACCGTTGCGCCACGAGGTCTCTTGCTAATGGGCTTCGCAAGCCTTTGGCAACTCCCGTGTCTTCAATTCTTTGGGGCTTTCCCACAGTATGACTTGGTTGCACCGGCGATAGCCCTGTGCCAGCTTGGGGCGGCTACACCTGTGCGAGATTGGGCCGGTTAGCTCAGTTGGTTAGAGCGTGGTGCTAATAACGCCAAGGTCGCGGGTTCGATCCCTGTACGGGCCATTCACCTTTTATTCCAGCAGCGACGGATTTCTGCGGCCCTCTGCGCGGCACCCCTATCTTTTTTTTTAGGTCTTCTGCCAGCGCCCAGGCCTTTGAGCCAGAAGCAGGCTCCCAAAGCACAGAGAGAGCAGGAGGGACAGCATATGTTAAGAACCCTAGGTAAAACATGTAAACGGTCCAAGATTCTGCCAGCCAGTGCCTCACCTAGCCTTCCCCTGCGCTCAGAACTTAGGCAGGGAGCTTGTTTTTTCAACATACAGTAGACGCGGGACAGTCCATCAGCATTCCCTTGCTAGGTCCCCGGACTGTGTTCCTCATCAAAAAACAAAGCCTTGTGAAAGCCAGAAAACACCTTGTGACCCTTGCAGGTTTTAATTGCTTGATTCTTCTTAATTTGAGGCATGGAGAGCCTCCACCCAATGCTGTAAAAAGCCCAGTTGTGGGGCTTCTTCCAGGCCTATGTTGTTTTGGGTTTGGCGCTTCAACCAGCCTTCTGGGGGTAATCTAGAGGTCGAGTGGACCCTGTTTTTCGGTGGGAGCCCCAGTTGTATGATGGGTGGTGGAAGCGCTAGACGAACCTGGGTTGAGCAGGTGCCTATGAAAAGCAACATGACCCCGACGTGATTTGAACACGCAACCTTCTGATCTGGAGTCAGACGCGCTACCGTTGCGCCACGAGGTCTCTTGCTAATGGGCTTCGCAAGCCTTTGGCAACTCCCGTGTCTTCAATTCTTTGGGGCTTTCCCACAGTATGACTTGGTTGCACCGGCGATAGCCCTGTGCCAGCTTGGGGCGGCTACACCTGTGCGAGATTGGGCCGGTTAGCTCAGTTGGTTAGAGCGTGGTGCTAATAACGCCAAGGTCGCGGGTTCGATCCCCGTACGGGCCATTCACCTTTTATTCCAGCAGCGACGGATTTCTGCGGCCCTCTGCGCGGCACCCCTATCTTTTTTTTTAGGTCTTCTGCCAGCGCCCAGGCCTTTGAGCCAGAAGCAGGCTCCCAAAGCACAGAGAGAGCAGGAGGGACAGCATATGTTAAGAACCCTAGGTAAAACATGTAAACGGTCCAAGATTCTGCCAGCCAGTGCCTCACCTAGCCTTCCCCTGCGCTCAGAACTTAGGCAGGGAGCTTGTTTTTTCAACATACAGTAGACGCGGGACAGTCCATCAGCATTCCCTTGCTAGGTCCCCGGACTGTGTTCCTCATCAAAAAACAAAGCCTTGTGAAAGCCAGAAAACACCTTGTGACCCTTGCAGGTTTTAATTGCTTGATTCTTCTTAATTTGAGGCATGGAGAGCCTCCACCCAATGCTGTAAAAAGCCCAGTTGTGGGGCTTCTTCCAGGCCTATGTTGTTTTGGGTTTGGCGCTTCAACCAGCCTTCTGGGGGTAATCTAGAGGTCGAGTGGACCCTGTTTTTCGGTGGGAGCCCCAGTTGTATGATGGGTGGTGGAAGCGCTAGACGAACCTGGGTTGAGCAGGTGCCTATGAAAAGCAACATGACCCCGACGTGATTTGAACACGCAACCTTCTGATCTGGAGTCAGACGCGCTACCGTTGCGCCACGAGGTCTCTTGCTAATGGGCTTCGCAAGCCTTTGGCAACTCCCGTGTCTTCAATTCTTTGGGGCTTTCCCACAGTATGACTTGGTTGCACCGGCGATAGCCCTGTGCCAGCTTGGGGCGGCTACACCTGTGCGAGATTGGGCCGGTTAGCTCAGTTGGTTAGAGCGTGGTGCTAATAACGCCAAGGTCGCGGGTTCGATCCCCGTACGGGCCATTCACCTTTTATTCCAGCAGCGACGGATTTCTGCGGCCCTCTGCGCGGCACCCCTATCTTTTTTTTTAGGTCTTCTGCCAGCGCCCAGGCCTTTGAGCCAGAAGCAGGCTCCCAAAGCACAGAGAGAGCAGGAGGGACAGCATATGTTAAGAACCCTAGGTAAAACATGTAAACGGTCCAAGATTCTGCCAGCCAGTGCCTCACCTAGCCTTCCCCTGCGCTCAGAACTTAGGCAGGGAGCTTGTTTTTTCAACATACAGTAGACGCGGGACAGTCCATCAGCATTCCCTTGCTAGGTCCCCGGACTGTGTTCCTCATCAAAAAACAAAGCCTTGTGAAAGCCAGAAAACACCTTGTGACCCTTGCAGGTTTTAATTGCTTGATTCTTCTTAATTTGAGGCATGGAGAGCCTCCACCCAATGCTGTAAAAAGCCCAGTTGTGGGGCTTCTTCCAGGCCTATGTTGTTTTGGGTTTGGCGCTTCAACCAGCCTTCTGGGGGTAATCTAGAGGTCGAGTGGACCCTGTTTTTCGGTGGGAGCCCCAGTTGTATGATGGGTGGTGGAAGCGCTAGACGAACCTGGGTTGAGCAGGTGCCTATGAAAAGCAACATGACCCCGACGTGATTTGAACACGCAACCTTCTGATCTGGAGTCAGACGCGCTACCGTTGCGCCACGAGGTCTCTTGCTAATGGGCTTCGCAAGCCTTTGGCAACTCCCGTGTCTTCAATTCTTTGGGGCTTTCCCACAGTATGACTTGGTTGCACCGGCGATAGCCCTGTGCCAGCTTGGGGCGGCTACACCTGTGCGAGATTGGGCCGGTTAGCTCAGTTGGTTAGAGCGTGGTGCTAATAACGCCAAGGTCGCGGGTTCGATCCCCGTACGGGCCATTCACCTTTTATTCCAGCAGCGACGGATTTCTGCGGCCCTCTGCGCGGCACCCCTATCTTTTTTTTTAGGTCTTCTGCCAGCGCCCAGGCCTTTGAGCCAGAAGCAGGCTCCCAAAGCACAGAGAGAGCAGGAGGGACAGCATATGTTAAGAACCCTAGGTAAAACATGTAAACGGTCCAAGATTCTGCCAGCCAGTGCCTCACCTAGCCTTCCCCTGCGCTCAGAACTTAGGCAGGGAGCTTGTTTTTTCAACATACAGTAGACGCGGGACAGTCCATCAGCATTCCCTTGCTAGGTCCCCGGACTGTGTTCCTCATCAAAAAACAAAGCCTTGTGAAAGCCAGAAAACACCTTGTGACCCTTGCAGGTTTTAATTGCTTGATTCTTCTTAATTTGAGGCATGGAGAGCCTCCACCCAATGCTGTAAAAAGCCCAGTTGTGGGGCTTCTTCCAGGCCTATGTTGTTTTGGGTTTGGCGCTTCAACCAGCCTTCTGGGGGTAATCTAGAGGTCGAGTGGACCCTGTTTTTCGGTGGGAGCCCCAGTTGTATGATGGGTGGTGGAAGCGCTAGACGAACCTGGGTTGAGCAGGTGCCTATGAAAAGCAACATGACCCCGACGTGATTTGAACACGCAACCTTCTGATCTGGAGTCAGACGCGCTACCGTTGCGCCACGAGGTCTCTTGCTAATGGGCTTCGCAAGCCTTTGGCAACTCCCGTGTCTTCAATTCTTTGGGGCTTTCCCACAGTATGACTTGGTTGCACCGGCGATAGCCCTGTGCCAGCTTGGGGCGGCTACACCTGTGCGAGATTGGGCCGGTTAGCTCAGTTGGTTAGAGCGTGGTGCTAATAACGCCAAGGTCGCGGGTTCGATCCCCGTACGGGCCATTCACCTTTTATTCCAGCAGCGACGGATTTCTGCGGCCCTCTGCGCGGCACCCCTATCTTTTTTTTTAGGTCTTCTGCCAGCGCCCAGGCCTTTGAGCCAGAAGCAGGCTCCCAAAGCACAGAGAGAGCAGGAGGGACAGCATATGTTAAGAACCCTAGGTAAAACATGTAAACGGTCCAAGATTCTGCCAGCCAGTGCCTCACCTAGCCTTCCCCTGCGCTCAGAACTTAGGCAGGGAGCTTGTTTTTTCAACATACAGTAGACGCGGGACAGTCCATCAGCATTCCCTTGCTAGGTCCCCGGACTGTGTTCCTCATCAAAAAACAAAGCCTTGTGAAAGCCAGAAAACACCTTGTGACCCTTGCAGGTTTTAATTGCTTGATTCTTCTTAATTTGAGGCATGGAGAGCCTCCACCCAATGCTGTAAAAAGCCCAGTTGTGGGGCTTCTTCCAGGCCTATGTTGTTTTGGGTTTGGCGCTTCAACCAGCCTTCTGGGGGTAATCTAGAGGTCGAGTGGACCCTGTTTTTCGGTGGGAGCCCCAGTTGTATGATGGGTGGTGGAAGCGCTAGACGAACCTGGGTTGAGCAGGTGCCTATGAAAAGCAACATGACCCCGACGTGATTTGAACACGCAACCTTCTGATCTGGAGTCAGACGCGCTACCGTTGCGCCACGAGGTCTCTTGCTAATGGGCTTCGCAAGCCTTTGGCAACTCCCGTGTCTTCAATTCTTTGGGGCTTTCCCACAGTATGACTTGGTTGCACCGGCGATAGCCCTGTGCCAGCTTGGGGCGGCTACACCTGTGCGAGATTGGGCCGGTTAGCTCAGTTGGTTAGAGCGTGGTGCTAATAACGCCAAGGTCGCGGGTTCGATCCCCGTACGGGCCATTCACCTTTTATTCCAGCAGCGACGGATTTCTGCGGCCCTCTGCGCGGCACCCCTATCTTTTTTTTTAGGTCTTCTGCCAGCGCCCAGGCCTTTGAGCCAGAAGCAGGCTCCCAAAGCACAGAGAGAGCAGGAGGGACAGCATATGTTAAGAACCCTAGGTAAAACATGTAAACGGTCCAAGATTCTGCCAGCCAGTGCCTCACCTAGCCTTCCCCTGCGCTCAGAACTTAGGCAGGGAGCTTGTTTTTTCAACATACAGTAGACGCGGGACAGTCCATCAGCATTCCCTTGCTAGGTCCCCGGACTGTGTTCCTCATCAAAAAACAAAGCCTTGTGAAAGCCAGAAAACACCTTGTGACCCTTGCAGGTTTTAATTGCTTGATTCTTCTTAATTTGAGGCATGGAGAGCCTCCACCCAATGCTGTAAAAAGCCCAGTTGTGGGGCTTCTTCCAGGCCTATGTTGTTTTGGGTTTGGCGCTTCAACCAGCCTTCTGGGGGTAATCTAGAGGTCGAGTGGACCCTGTTTTTCGGTGGGAGCCCCAGTTGTATGATGGGTGGTGGAAGCGCTAGACGAACCTGGGTTGAGCAGGTGCCTATGAAAAGCAACATGACCCCGACGTGATTTGAACACGCAACCTTCTGATCTGGAGTCAGACGCGCTACCGTTGCGCCACGAGGTCTCTTGCTAATGGGCTTCGCAAGCCTTTGGCAACTCCCGTGTCTTCAATTCTTTGGGGCTTTCCCACAGTATGACTTGGTTGCACCGGCGATAGCCCTGTGCCAGCTTGGGGCGGCTACACCTGTGCGAGATTGGGCCGGTTAGCTCAGTTGGTTAGAGCGTGGTGCTAATAACGCCAAGGTCGCGGGTTCGATCCCCGTACGGGCCATTCACCTTTTATTCCAGCAGCGACGGATTTCTGCGGCCCTCTGCGCGGCACCCCTATCTTTTTTTTTAGGTCTTCTGCCAGCGCCCAGGCCTTTGAGCCAGAAGCAGGCTCCCAAAGCACAGAGAGAGCAGGAGGGACAGCATATGTTAAGAACCCTAGGTAAAACATGTAAACGGTCCAAGATTCTGCCAGCCAGTGCCTCACCTAGCCTTCCCCTGCGCTCAGAACTTAGGCAGGGAGCTTGTTTTTTCAACATACAGTAGACGCGGGACAGTCCATCAGCATTCCCTTGCTAGGTCCCCGGACTGTGTTCCTCATCAAAAAACAAAGCCTTGTGAAAGCCAGAAAACACCTTGTGACCCTTGCAGGTTTTAATTGCTTGATTCTTCTTAATTTGAGGCATGGAGAGCCTCCACCCAATGCTGTAAAAAGCCCAGTTGTGGGGCTTCTTCCAGGCCTATGTTGTTTTGGGTTTGGCGCTTCAACCAGCCTTCTGGGGGTAATCTAGAGGTCGAGTGGACCCTGTTTTTCGGTGGGAGCCCCAGTTGTATGATGGGTGGTGGAAGCGCTAGACGAACCTGGGTTGAGCAGGTGCCTATGAAAAGCAACATGACCCCGACGTGATTTGAACACGCAACCTTCTGATCTGGAGTCAGACGCGCTACCGTTGCGCCACGAGGTCTCTTGCTAATGGGCTTCGCAAGCCTTTGGCAACTCCCGTGTCTTCAATTCTTTGGGGCTTTCCCACAGTATGACTTGGTTGCACCGGCGATAGCCCTGTGCCAGCTTGGGGCGGCTACACCTGTGCGAGATTGGGCCGGTTAGCTCAGTTGGTTAGAGCGTGGTGCTAATAACGCCAAGGTCGCGGGTTCGATCCCCGTACGGGCCATTCACCTTTTATTCCAGCAGCGACGGATTTCTGCGGCCCTCTGCGCGGCACCCCTATCTTTTTTTTTAGGTCTTCTGCCAGCGCCCAGGCCTTTGAGCCAGAAGCAGGCTCCCAAAGCACAGAGAGAGCAGGAGGGACAGCATATGTTAAGAACCCTAGGTAAAACATGTAAACGGTCCAAGATTCTGCCAGCCAGTGCCTCACCTAGCCTTCCCCTGCGCTCAGAACTTAGGCAGGGAGCTTGTTTTTTCAACATACAGTAGACGCGGGACAGTCCATCAGCATTCCCTTGCTAGGTCCCCGGACTGTGTTCCTCATCAAAAAACAAAGCCTTGTGAAAACCAGAAAACACCTTGTGACCCTTGCAGGTTTTAATTGCTTGATTCTTCTTAATTTGAGGCATGGAGAGCCTCCACCCAATGCTGTAAAAAGCCCAGTTGTGGGGCTTCTTCCAGGCCTATGTTGTTTTGGGTTTGGCGCTTCAACCAGCCTTCTGGGGGTAATCTAGAGGTCGAGTGGACCCTGTTTTTCGGTGGGAGCCCCAGTTGTATGATGGGTGGTGGAAGCGCTAGACGAACCTGGGTTGAGCAGGTGCCTATGAAAAGCAACATGACCCCGACGTGATTTGAACACGCAACCTTCTGATCTGGAGTCAGACGCGCTACCGTTGCGCCACGAGGTCTCTTGCTAATGGGCTTCGCAAGCCTTTGGCAACTCCCGTGTCTTCAATTCTTTGGGGCTTTCCCACAGTATGACTTGGTTGCACCGGCGATAGCCCTGTGCCAGCTTGGGGCGGCTACACCTGTGCGAGATTGGGCCGGTTAGCTCAGTTGGTTAGAGCGTGGTGCTAATAACGCCAAGGTCGCGGGTTCGATCCCCGTACGGGCCATTCACCTTTTATTCCAGCAGCGACGGATTTCTGCGGCCCTCTGCGCGGCACCCCTATCTTTTTTTTTAGGTCTTCTGCCAGCGCCCAGGCCTTTGAGCCAGAAGCAGGCTCCCAAAGCACAGAGAGAGCAGGAGGGACAGCATATGTTAAGAACCCTAGGTAAAACATGTAAACGGTCCAAGATTCTGCCAGCCAGTGCCTCACCTAGCCTTCCCCTGCGCTCAGAACTTAGGCAGGGAGCTTGTTTTTTCAACATACAGTAGACGCGGGACAGTCCATCAGCATTCCCTTGCTAGGTCCCCGGACTGTGTTCCTCATCAAAAAACAAAGCCTTGTGAAAGCCAGAAAACACCTTGTGACCCTTGCAGGTTTTAATTGCTTGATTCTTCTTAATTTGAGGCATGGAGAGCCTCCACCCAATGCTGTAAAAAGCCCAGTTGTGGGGCTTCTTCCAGGCCTATGTTGTTTTGGGTTTGGCGCTTCAACCAGCCTTCTGGGGGTAATCTAGAGGTCGAGTGGACCCTGTTTTTCGGTGGGAGCCCCAGTTGTATGATGGGTGGTGGAAGCGCTAGACGAACCTGGGTTGAGCAGGTGCCTATGAAAAGCAACATGACCCCGACGTGATTTGAACACGCAACCTTCTGATCTGGAGTCAGACGCGCTACCGTTGCGCCACGAGGTCTCTTGCTAATGGGCTTCGCAAGCCTTTGGCAACTCCCGTGTCTTCAATTCTTTGGGGCTTTCCCACAGTATGACTTGGTTGCACCGGCGATAGCCCTGTGCCAGCTTGGGGCGGCTACACCTGTGCGAGATTGGGCCGGTTAGCTCAGTTGGTTAGAGCGTGGTGCTAATAACGCCAAGGTCGCGGGTTCGATCCCCGTACGGGCCATTCACCTTTTATTCCAGCAGCGACGGATTTCTGCGGCCCTCTGCGCGGCACCCCTATCTTTTTTTTTAGGTCTTCTGCCAGCGCCCAGGCCTTTGAGCCAGAAGCAGGCTCCCAAAGCACAGAGAGAGCAGGAGGGACAGCATATGTTAAGAACCCTAGGTAAAACATGTAAACGGTCCAAGATTCTGCCAGCCAGTGCCTCACCTAGCCTTCCCCTGCGCTCAGAACTTAGGCAGGGAGCTTGTTTTTTCAACATACAGTAGACGCGGGACAGTCCATCAGCATTCCCTTGCTAGGTCCCCGGACTGTGTTCCTCATCAAAAAACAAAGCCTTGTGAAAGCCAGAAAACACCTTGTGACCCTTGCAGGTTTTAATTGCTTGATTCTTCTTAATTTGAGGCATGGAGAGCCTCCACCCAATGCTGTAAAAAGCCCAGTTGTGGGGCTTCTTCCAGGCCTATGTTGTTTTGGGTTTGGCGCTTCAACCAGCCTTCTGGGGGTAATCTAGAGGTCGAGTGGACCCTGTTTTTCGGTGGGAGCCCCAGTTGTATGATGGGTGGTGGAAGCGCTAGACGAACCTGGGTTGAGCAGGTGCCTATGAAAAGCAACATGACCCCGACGTGATTTGAACACGCAACCTTCTGATCTGGAGTCAGACGCGCTACCGTTGCGCCACGAGGTCTCTTGCTAATGGGCTTCGCAAGCCTTTGGCAACTCCCGTGTCTTCAATTCTTTGGGGCTTTCCCACAGTATGACTTGGTTGCACCGGCGATAGCCCTGTGCCAGCTTGGGGCGGCTACACCTGTGCGAGATTGGGCCGGTTAGCTCAGTTGGTTAGAGCGTGGTGCTAATAACGCCAAGGTCGCGGGTTCGATCCCCGTACGGGCCATTCACCTTTTATTCCAGCAGCGACGGATTTCTGCGGCCCTCTGCGCGGCACCCCTATCTTTTTTTTTAGGTCTTCTGCCAGCGCCCAGGCCTTTGAGCCAGAAGCAGGCTCCCAAAGCACAGAGAGAGCAGGAGGGACAGCATATGTTAAGAACCCTAGGTAAAACATGTAAACGGTCCAAGATTCTGCCAGCCAGTGCCTCACCTAGCCTTCCCCTGCGCTCAGAACTTAGGCAGGGAGCTTGTTTTTTCAACATACAGTAGACGCGGGACAGTCCATCAGCATTCCCTTGCTAGGTCCCCGGACTGTGTTCCTCATCAAAAAACAAAGCCTTGTGAAAGCCAGAAAACACCTTGTGACCCTTGCAGGTTTTAATTGCTTGATTCTTCTTAATTTGAGGCATGGAGAGCCTCCACCCAATGCTGTAAAAAGCCCAGTTGTGGGGCTTCTTCCAGGCCTATGTTGTTTTGGGTTTGGCGCTTCAACCAGCCTTCTGGGGGTAATCTAGAGGTCGAGTGGACCCTGTTTTTCGGTGGGAGCCCCAGTTGTATGATGGGTGGTGGAAGCGCTAGACGAACCTGGGTTGAGCAGGTGCCTATGAAAAGCAACATGACCCCGACGTGATTTGAACACGCAACCTTCTGATCTGGAGTCAGACGCGCTACCGTTGCGCCACGAGGTCTCTTGCTAATGGGCTTCGCAAGCCTTTGGCAACTCCCGTGTCTTCAATTCTTTGGGGCTTTCCCACAGTATGACTTGGTTGCACCGGCGATAGCCCTGTGCCAGCTTGGGGCGGCTACACCTGTGCGAGATTGGGCCGGTTAGCTCAGTTGGTTAGAGCGTGGTGCTAATAACGCCAAGGTCGCGGGTTCGATCCCCGTACGGGCCATTCACCTTTTATTCCAGCAGCGACGGATTTCTGCGGCCCTCTGCGCGGCACCCCTATCTTTTTTTTTAGGTCTTCTGCCAGCGCCCAGGCCTTTGAGCCAGAAGCAGGCTCCCAAAGCACAGAGAGAGCAGGAGGGACAGCATATGTTAAGAACCCTAGGTAAAACATGTAAACGGTCCAAGATTCTGCCAGCCAGTGCCTCACCTAGCCTTCCCCTGCGCTCAGAACTTAGGCAGGGAGCTTGTTTTTTCAACATACAGTAGACGCGGGACAGTCCATCAGCATTCCCTTGCTAGGTCCCCGGACTGTGTTCCTCATCAAAAAACAAAGCCTTGTGAAAGCCAGAAAACACCTTGTGACCCTTGCAGGTTTTAATTGCTTGATTCTTCTTAATTTGAGGCATGGAGAGCCTCCACCCAATGCTGTAAAAAGCCCAGTTGTGGGGCTTCTTCCAGGCCTATGTTGTTTTGGGTTTGGCGCTTCAACCAGCCTTCTGGGGGTAATCTAGAGGTCGAGTGGACCCTGTTTTTCGGTGGGAGCCCCAGTTGTATGATGGGTGGTGGAAGCGCTAGACAAACCTGGGTTGAGCAGGTGCCTATGAAAAGCAACATGACCCCGACGTGATTTGAACACGCAACCTTCTGATCTGGAGTCAGACGCGCTACCGTTGCGCCACGAGGTCTCTTGCTAATGGGCTTCGCAAGCCTTTGGCAACTCCCGTGTCTTCAATTCTTTGGGGCTTTCCCACAGTATGACTTGGTTGCACCGGCGATAGCCCTGTGCCAGCTTGGGGCGGCTACACCTGTGCGAGATTGGGCCGGTTAGCTCAGTTGGTTAGAGCGTGGTGCTAATAACGCCAAGGTCGCGGGTTCGATCCCCGTACGGGCCATTCACCTTTTATTCCAGCAGCGACGGATTTCTGCGGCCCTCTGCGCGGCACCCCTATCTTTTTTTTTAGGTCTTCTGCCAGCGCCCAGGCCTTTGAGCCAGAAGCAGGCTCCCAAAGCACAGAGAGAGCAGGAGGGACAGCATATGTTAAGAACCCTAGGTAAAACATGAAAACGGTCCAAGATTCTGCCAGCCAGTGCCTCACCTAGCCTTCCCCTGCGCTCAGAACTTAGGCAGGGAGCTTGTTTTTTCAACATACAGTAGACGCGGGACAGTCCATCAGCATTCCCTTGCTAGGTCCCCGGACTGTGTTCCTCATCAAAAAACAAAGCCTTGTGAAAGCCAGAAAACACCTTGTGACCCTTGCAGGTTTTAATTGCTTGATTCTTCTTAATTTGAGGCATGGAGAGCCTCCACCCAATGCTGTAAAAAGCCCAGTTGTGGGGCTTCTTCCAGGCCTATGTTGTTTTGGGTTTGGCGCTTCAACCAGCCTTCTGGGGGTAATCTAGAGGTCGAGTGGACCCTGTTTTTCGGTGGGAGCCCCAGTTGTATGATGGGTGGTGGAAGCGCTAGATGAACCTGGGTTGAGCAGGTGCCTATGAAAAGCAACATGACCCCGACGTGATTTGAACACGCAACCTTCTGATCTGGAGTCAGACGCGCTACCGTTGCGCCACGAGGTCTCTTGCTAATGGGCTTCGCAAGCCTTTGGCAACTCCCGTGTCTTCAATTCTTTGGGGCTTTCCCACAGTATGACTTGGTTGCACCGGCGATAGCCCTGTGCCAGCTTGGGGCGGCTACACCTGTGCGAGATTGGGCCGGTTAGCTCAGTTGGTTAGAGCGTGGTGCTAATAACGCCAAGGTCGCGGGTTCGATCCCCGTACGGGCCATTCACCTTTTATTCCAGCAGCGACGGATTTCTGCGGCCCTCTGCGCGGCACCCCTATCTTTTTTTTTAGGTCTTCTGCCAGCGCCCAGGCCTTTGAGCCAGAAGCAGGCTCCCAAAGCACAGAGAGAGCAGGAGGGACAGCATATGTTAAGAACCCTAGGTAAAACATGTAAACGGTCCAAGATTCTGCCAGCCAGTGCCTCACCTAGCCTTCCCCTGCGCTCAGAACTTAGGCAGGGAGCTTGTTTTTTCAACATACAGTAGACGCGGGACAGTCCATCAGCATTCCCTTGCTAGGTCCCCGGACTGTGTTCCTCATCAAAAAACAAAGCCTTGTGAAAGCCAGAAAACACCTTGTGACCCTTGCAGGTTTTAATTGCTTGATTCTTCTTAATTTGAGGCATGGAGAGCCTCCACCCAATGCTGTAAAAAGCCCAGTTGTGGGGCTTCTTCCAGGCCTATGTTGTTTTGGGTTTGGCGCTTCAACCAGCCTTCTGGGGGTAATCTAGAGGTCGAGTGGACCCTGTTTTTCGGTGGGAGCCCCAGTTGTATGATGGGTGGTGGAAGCGCTAGACGAACCTGGGTTGAGCAGGTGCCTATGAAAAGCAACATGACCCCGACGTGATTTGAACACGCAACCTTCTGATCTGGAGTCAGACGCGCTACCGTTGCGCCACGAGGTCTCTTGCTAATGGGCTTCGCAAGCCTTTGGCAACTCCCGTGTCTTCAATTCTTTGGGGCTTTCCCACAGTATGACTTGGTTGCACCGGCGATAGCCCTGTGCCAGCTTGGGGCGGCTACACCTGTGCGAGATTGGGCCGGTTAGCTCAGTTGGTTAGAGCGTGGTGCTAATAACGCCAAGGTCGCGGGTTCGATCCCCGTACGGGCCATTCACCTTTTATTCCAGCAGCGACGGATTTCTGCGGCCCTCTGCGCGGCACCCCTATCTTTTTTTTTAGGTCTTCTGCCAGCGCCCAGGCCTTTGAGCCAGAAGCAGGCTCCCAAAGCACAGAGAGAGCAGGAGGGACAGCATATGTTAAGAACCCTAGGTAAAACATGTAAACGGTCCAAGATTCTGCCAGCCAGTGCCTCACCTAGCCTTCCCCTGCGCTCAGAACTTAGGCAGGGAGCTTGTTTTTTCAACATACAGTAGACGCGGGACAGTCCATCAGCATTCCCTTGCTAGGTCCCCGGACTGTGTTCCTCATCAAAAAACAAAGCCTTGTGAAAGCCAGAAAACACCTTGTGACCCTTGCAGGTTTTAATTGCTTGATTCTTCTTAATTTGAGGCATGGAGAGCCTCCACCCAATGCTGTAAAAAGCCCAGTTGTGGGGCTTCTTCCAGGCCTATGTTGTTTTGGGTTTGGCGCTTCAACCAGCCTTCTGGGGGTAATCTAGAGGTCGAGTGGACCCTGTTTTTCGGTGGGAGCCCCAGTTGTATGATGGGTGGTGGAAGCGCTAGACGAACCTGGGCTGAGCAGGTGCCTATGAAAAGCAACATGACCCCGACGTGATTTGAACACGCAACCTTCTGATCTGGAGTCAGACGCGCTACCGTTGCGCCACGAGGTCTCTTGCTAATGGGCTTCGCAAGCCTTTGGCAACTCCCGTGTCTTCAATTCTTTGGGGCTTTCCCACAGTATGACTTGGTTGCACCGGCGATAGCCCTGTGCCAGCTTGGGGCGGCTACACCTGTGCGAGATTGGGCCGGTTAGCTCAGTTGGTTAGAGCGTGGTGCTAATAACGCCAAGGTCGCGGGTTCGATCCCCGTACGGGCCATTCACCTTTTATTCCAGCAGCGACGGATTTCTGCGGCCCTCTGCGCGGCACCCCTATCTTTTTTTTTAGGTCTTCTGCCAGCGCCCAGGCCTTTGAGCCAGAAGCAGGCTCCCAAAGCACAGAGAGAGCAGGAGGGACAGCATATGTTAAGAACCCTAGGTAAAACATGTAAACGGTCCAAGATTCTGCCAGCCAGTGCCTCACCTAGCCTTCCCCTGCGCTCAGAACTTAGGCAGGGAGCTTGTTTTTTCAACATACAGTAGACGCGGGACAGTCCATCAGCATTCCCTTGCTAGGTCCCCGGACTGTGTTCCTCATCAAAAAACAAAGCCTTGTGAAAGCCAGAAAACACCTTGTGACCCTTGCAGGTTTTAATTGCTTGATTCTTCTTAATTTGAGGCATGGAGAGCCTCCACCCAATGCTGTAAAAAGCCCAGTTGTGGGGCTTCTTCCAGGCCTATGTTGTTTTGGGTTTGGCGCTTCAACCAGCCTTCTGGGGGTAATCTAGAGGTCGAGTGGACCCTGTTTTTCGGTGGGAGCCCCAGTTGTATGATGGGTGGTGGAAGCGCTAGACGAACCTGGGTTGAGCAGGTGCCTATGAAAAGCAACATGACCCCGACGTGATTTGAACACGCAACCTCCTGATCTGGAGTCAGACGCGCTACCGTTGCGCCACAAGGCAATTAGATTTTTGCTGCTGTCGGTGCAGCCTCCCTATTTTTTTTAGGTGTTCTGCCCTGTTTAGGTGATAGTCTGTGGAATGTCTATGTGAACCCTGTGTAGGTGACAGCCCATCAGTATATGCATTTTTTTCCTGGTAGGGGTGCCTCCAGCTCTAAGTTTTGTGGGTTGTTGTGCATGAACTGTAAGAGAAAAAAAAGTGATGCGGCGCGCAAAGTGCGCCGAAAAATTTGCGTGGGTGGGCGTGGCCAAAGGTGGGTGTGGCTAAAATGGGTGTGGTCAAAAGTGAGTGATTCTTCCCGATCTATAGCTTGTAGTGTGCCACCAATGCCGTTTTTGTAACGTCTAAAAAGAGCCTGGAGGTACACTCAAAAGATTGTGGAAGTAAAAACATAGATCCTGCATTATTTTCTCCCAGAAATGTGGCTTTGAAGTCATGCGAGTTGAGATTAACTTGCACGATTTCAAAGCTATGCTCAGCGTGAACAATGGCTAATTATCAGTTTAGTTGAAAAAAGCAATGCATTTGCAATCTCCTGCGGATGCCAATACATTTTTAACCCGAAACGTAGATCACAAGTGCAGTGTATTTTGGGCATGAGATCACATGGTAGTGCAGTATCATGTGATATGGCACAGTGCACTTTTGAAAAGTAGTGCAAGCTTTTGTCATTGTTCCCAGGAGACATTGCGGAGGTCTGCCACGAGTTATGGCGGGATTTAGATGGCAGACCTCCGCAATGTCTCCTGGGAACAATGACAAAAGCTCCCAGGAGACATTGCGGCATTGAGGAAGTGACGGAATACCCGCACACTACCCGATGAATCCATATACAGGAATTGGCCAGTAACATAAAGGATTACTAAGGTTCGCCTGACAGTGACTCGAGCTGGGCATCGCCACTTAGTGAAGGATTGACTCGGGCGGCTCGGCTGCTCTCGGCTGCTCTAGTCCTGCAAAGGGAACTGCGTTCCTGCTGTGAAAAAAGTTCAGGGACTCCGTTCCCACGTGTTCCCGCAGGACTTGAGCCCTGCTGTGCGTGTTATACGCTGATAAATACGGTATATGAAGGGGCATGCCTCAGAGTACTGGAGGTTTTATCAGTATATGGATTTAGAATGAGCAAGAGTTGGTAGGAGCAGTAATAGGGAAAGGGCAGATGGCAGGATGATATGTATAAGCAGTGGGGTGGAGAAGAGGGCTGAAGGTAAGAGGGTTTGAGGAGAGAGGACACAGGTGTCAGAAGGAGTGGTATGTTACAGAGTGGAAGAAGAGCTTAAAGGGGATGTAAAGGTAAAAAAAAATTCACGTTAATGCATCCTATGCATTAAGGTGAAAAACTTCAGACAATACACAAAGTCAGCTAAACGTATATATATTTATTCATACAAAAGAAAAAAGATTAAAAGAACAAATAAGGTGAAACTAAAAAATCCTAGCATCAAAGGCTAGTACAACTGCCACATACAGGTGATACTTGAAAAATTTGAATATTGTGCAAAAGTTCATTTATTTCACTAATGCAACTTAAAAGGTAAAACTAATATATGAGATGGACTCATTACATGCAAAGCAAGATAGTTTAAGCTGTGATTTGTCATAATTGTGAAGATTATGGCTCATGAAAACCCCAAATCCACAATCTCCGAAAATTTTAATATTACATGCAATCAAAAAACAAGGATTGAACAATATCGGACCTCTGAAAAGTAGAAGCATGCATGACTAGTGTAGTTTGGATAGACCAACCTTCCCCATAACCACTATCCCCCCCCCCCCATTCTTAATTTTGTTGTGGAAAATTTTATATATGTGGACATTTTATTCTAGGATGTGTGTTTTATAGATTGTCATCTGTCTCCCTGTGTCTGATATTTAATCGAGGAGCGCTCTAGCAGAGCGCACTTGGGTTGAATCAAGACCAGCAGTAAAAACGGTCAGTATGTGTAATGGAATTTCTGGCTGTCTGCAAAGCAGACAGACAGATATTCTGTGTCTCATTCATCTTAATGAAATAATCCATAATTAACCTAAATAGATTCACTCACCATCATTCTCTGCCATTCATACAAAGGGACACCACCACCAGCTTGTTCTCATATCATTCTCCCAGCATCACTGCCCCAAAGGCTCAGCCAAGCACCCTTTATTTACCCAAAACAGGAAGTGCTCACTGCACCAATTAAACACCTCCCTCATGGGAGTGGTTAACACATGATGTTCCACTGACACAGCTAACACCATATAAGGACGTTCCTTCTAACAGGAAGTCCCATAGAATACATGAATAGAATATAATACAATGGATACAATACAATGCATAGAAGTACATACAATGCTGCTAAAGTCTTATGGGCGTGTCCGGGCGCATGTGCCCCACCAGAAACGTCCATAAGCTCTCAATATTAATCGCTGATAGAATTCTGAAACTGCGCCATTCCATAGAAAAATGCATATACCCTTATTAAGGTGAAAAGGAGGTTATCTACAGGCGTACGCCACGAATCGCAAGCCCTGCTGATCAGACAAGACCCAGATAAGACCCAGATAAGAGCGCACATCTGTCCATAACCACTCGTGTGCCCGCGGAGTGAGCGCATCCCCTCCCCAACGATCGTCTGTGCTAAATGCACAGAGGGCCCCTTGTGGGGGCAGACATATGCCCACGCCGCAAACATCACACTCCGACCTCAAGACATTTTCTACTACCAGACGAGATTCAACCAGCCTTAGACTGCCCCAGTCAGTTCTATTCAGAGCGGGCTGCGGAAGTACTAAAACTGGGTGCCATTATGACAATACATAACAAATACATCTTCAAATTTCCACAACAGTATGAAAACCTTCTTATGGGATTGAAACCAGAGGCGTCCCTAGGGGGGGGGCAGAGGGGGCCCTGACCCCCCCAACATCATGCTGTGCCCCACCATTTGCAATTTTTGTATTTTGCTCCCCGAGAGGGAGAGCGTCCCCAGGATTCCTCCCCCTCCCTCTGCTCACCGACACTGCATAATGCGAGCACTCACACAACCAGATATTCTAGCCTGGACCATGTTTAAGTGTGTGCACTGCAGACTGCAGTACACTGTAATCACTGAACTACATTATCTCCATCCCTTCTCTCCCCCCCCCCATCTGTCTCCCTCCCCCTCTCATGTTCTTTCAAAACATTCACAATTCACTTTCACTTTCAATTAGGCAGATAATATACATGGCAAAATTCTTTCCTGCATCCACAGATTGCAGGAAAGAAACTTGCATGATTCCCCCATCAACAGACAGTGGTGACAGGGGAATATCCCTCCTGCCCAGCAATTATATTCTCCCGACAAACAGTGATTATCACCAGTGGCTATACAGCAACCACTAGTGATAATTATAACAGAATATGCTCATTAATGTTTCAAATCTCAGCCAGTTTCTGCTGAACCAGCTGAGATTTAAACTGTCTATGGCTGGTCTTAGCTCTTAGGCAGCCCATACATTGATTAGCACTGTGGAGTGTCGGCTTCCTGGCGTGATCGGGCATGTGGGATTTCAAACACCCCCGAGCCCATCTCTATTGGTTGTAGACAGTTGAGCTCCCTGCAGGTTGCTTAGCAGCAGTGGACCCTTCTCTGACATGCTGATCGGGATGCAATCCAGGTGATGCTCTTAGTCAAATCCTAGTCATAAATATCAGTGATTTTATTGATCAAAGCCCACACTTTACAGGCATAGAGCCCACATGGCTGCTGATCATACGGTTGATTATATTTATGTGGTTGTACTCTTGATGCTAATAAATACTGTGTTTATTAGATCTGACTGGGAGCATCACCTGGATTACATGCCGATCAGCATGTCAACATAGAAGGTTATACAGCATTACTGCTGCTAGGTGACCAGCTGGGGGCTTGGCTGTCTATAACCAATAGTGCCAGACTTCCCCTGCATGCACCCATAATGTCACCAGCACTAAGTCCTATCAGACTGCCGCCGCTGCCAAGGAGACAGATGCCAGACCAGTGCTGTAAATAGCAGGGACAGGACAGCTGGAGATCCCCACTGTGGCAGAACACCAGGGCCCGGTGGCAAGACAACCTTTGCAACAATGATAGTTCTCCCACTGCTTTGGACCCTTATATTTTCTTGGTGTGCTGGTGACATATATCTCTTGTTTCCTGCCACCCTGGGGGGCCCCAGTATAGTAGGAAGGGAGCTCACTGCAGAACATGTGAAAGGGCCCATAGTGGGATCGTAGTAAAGGGCCCCAGGATTTTATAGTTGCCCCCCTACTTTTGTCCCTGTCCCCCCATGTGCCCCCCCTAAATATGACAGCTGGAGACGCCACTGATTGAAACGTGTTCTCTGTGTGTGTGGGCATTTATTGGTTTGTAGATATCAAGCGCAATGCGCTGGACTGCTTGCTTTGCAATGACTATACACATTAGAGAAGCGAAGTCCACATAACGAGAGAAACCTATTATATCTCTCTTGCAGACTTCGTTATCCCTTATGGATACATATCTGTTTGAGAGGACATTGATATCTGCCTTGTGGGTGTACTTGTACCGTATATTGACAACAGCAGTGGCAATGTCCCCGCAGATTGTCTCAAGCCTGTAAGAACAAGTAGAATGATCTTAATGAACTTTGAACAATGTCTGAATGGGGTCCATGCTGACTAAGATGGAGTGTGTGCACTTCCCCCCCCTGCCTTTCTTTGAGTGCCCTCCCCTTTTCTGTTTGTCATTTCCTGTCATGTGATTTTGTATTAAGGGAAGTGATTGGCTGTTGGGGCCATCACTTCCTGCTTTGTTATTCTTTTGTTTCCAATGAATAAAAGAACTTGAGTTTCCTGTGCTCGGCCCAGAAGCTTGAGATTCCAGCTAGAAGCAGCATTGTTTCTGACTCTTCCTCTTCTGACTCTTCCTGGTGCCATGAAGTACGAAGGAATTGTTTGGTGCTTTGTGTGCATTGAGACGCTGGAAGTGCACATTTTGGCGCTGTGTGGATTTGCGTACAAAGCCCGAGGGAATTCTTCCACGACAATATTAACTTACCCCCCTACTATATTAACGAGAGACACAGATGTTGGAGTAAAATGGCCACAACAGCCTATTTTATTTTAAACACTCAAATAGTTAAATTAAATTAATTAAATAACACCAAATTTTCCTTCCTTAACAATTTAACAAAAACAACTTTAATAACCCAGTTTATTGGTCTTTGACGGCAACCCGGCTTAAACCTTAACTTCACCACTACACTGTGGTACCATTAACCATAACAGGCCCCCAGCCGAAACCAGCTCGGAGACAACCCCTTTTTCCCACAGTGCAACTATAACCGTATTCCAGCGGACACCGTTCCACTGGAATAACCCCCATAAGGGTCCCATCCCACCGATGAGCCCACCACACTTCCATCATATCTGTTAACTGTCACCATCAAAGACCAAAGAACAGCGCCACAGCCGAAAGGATAACTCCTTACCTTTCCGGGCCGCTCCACACCCGCAGGGCCCTCTGAATCCCCTCCTGCAAACCTAAGGCCCACAAATCCATATCCAAGTCGGATAGGTGAACACCATCTCCGCGCAAGTACAGTCCCACATTACCCTCCAACTCCATGTGCCTCACAACCAAACCCCCATGTCTCGCCACAAACCTCCCCACCACCTTATTCACCTTAATCCGACCCTTATTAATTCTTGCCACTGACCTTGCCATGCGCCAGGTGGTCGGAGCAATTGTCAGACCAGACAAGCAGCATTCCCAGGTAAGCCGCACGGAACGTCAATACATCCGCCTTAAAAGCCAAAATCAAATCGGCAATAGGCCGTACCCCCAAGTCATTCCCCCCCACATGAAGGACCAATATATCCGGAGGACGGTCGAGCATAGTGCTGCACCTCCGGCAGCACCCTGCCCCACCCCATTCCTGGCACCCCCAACCACCTAATCCTCGCTTTCCTCCTAGAGATGCCTAACTGTCTCCCATCTGGCCTTGCATCAGCCCTCCTGGCCCCCCAGCACACAAAAGAGGGCCCCAAAATCCAAACGAGGCGTGCATGACCTTCATCTGAAAAACAAATAACAACAGTGAGAATCATGTAAAAGCAAACATACCAAAGGACCCATCACGACCCCCTTTACCACCACAGCAGAAGGCCCCCTCAAACCAACAACATATGAGGCCATATATACGACTGGAATCTCCTGGATTCCCAATGCCCAATCCTTTTTACCGCTGCCTCATCCAACCCGCACCGGGCCGCCTCAGTAGCTGCCCCGATACGGAAAGAGTGCGAGGCGAATTGTTTTTCTTCAAACCCGGCTGTCCGCAAGCATTTTCTGAACATAGCCACAAATTGAAATCTGGATACGAACGACCCGTCCCCATGCATTAGCAAAGGCACTTCTACCCCTGGGCGCATGGCCAGGAACTCGCCCACCACCTTAACCGGGCAAACCACCGACCCCGGCAGCGCGTACAAGAACACGTCCACCCCTCTCCCCGCCTGGTCCGTTTTGGATCTCCACAGCCGAAAAAACACCCTGCCTTCAGCCAAACGCACATGCCCCACCTGCAGTCCCCCTGCAACTTTTTTAGAAGGGCTCACCAACTCCTCCCCCACCCGAAACGCCCCAAAAAACACTATAGTAAAAACCGCCCTGAACAAACTCACCTCGTACCCGAAGAGCACACCTCTTCCAGAACTCCACAGATTGCCTGGAGGACACCCAAGCACCCACCTGGTGCTGCCCCTGGTCCCCATAAAATATAAAGCCTTGCAAAAGCCAGAAACCAGCCAAAATAGGTAATACCTCAAGGACCAGGGCCGATCCGCCCTATAGGCTCACTATGCAAGCCGCTTAGGGCCTTGCAAAGCTGCGGAGGGCCCCCAAGTTACTAGAGGCCCCACCTGGTGAGAAGTAATTTCCGGCCCCTCACCCCGCTTCTCAACTCACTGGCTGCATGGGAGAAGAAGTAAGAAGTCAGCACCCCCCGCTTCTCACTTTAATGTAATGCCGTGTACACACGATCATTTTTCGGGTTGTAAAAAATTTAGTTTTTTAAAAATGTCATTTAAAACGATCGCGTGTGGGCTTCAGAACATTTTTCGGGTTCTAAAAAACGGACACATTTTTTTTCGAACATGCTCTATTATTTAACAACTTTTTTAATGCTGTCGTTTTTCTGGTTGAAAAAAATGGTCGTGTGTGGGCTAAAACGACGTGAAAAATCCGTGCATGCTCAGAAGCAAGTTATGAGATGGGAGCGCTCGTTCTGGTAAAACTACCGTTCATAATGGAGTAAGCACATTCATCACGCTGTAACAGACAGAAAAGCACGATTCGTCTTTTACTAACACGAAATCCGCAAAAGCAGCCCCAAGGGTGGTGCCATCCGCATGGAACTTCCCCTTTATAGTGCCGTCGTACGTGTTGTACGTCACCGCGCTTTGCTAGTGCTTCCTTTTTAAATGATCGTTTGTGGGCAAGACCGTTATAATGATCACGTTGAAAATAACGATTTTTTTTTCTAGAGCCTGGAAAACATTGTTTTTTACAACCCGAAAAATGATCGTTAGATGTCATTTCCGACAGCAGAACACGCCCTCCCCCCGTCACTGTCGGCACCCCCCCCCCCCACTTCTCCTTCTCCACTTTAATGTGAGATGTCATTTTTGGCAGCCCCCCCCCCCCCGTTTCTCAACTTTAATGTGACATGTAATTTTGCTTAGGGCCCCAGGGAGGTCAGGATCGGCACTGTCAAGGACCAATTTATGGCCAGAGACTCTCTTTCCACTATTGAATAGTACCTCTCTGTAGGGGTTTGATTCCAGATGAGGCATGCCACTGGATGCAGGGCCGGACTTACCATTGGGCTTGACTGGGTTCAAGCCCCTGGGCCCCGCCCAATAGGGGGCCCCCTTTAAAAAAAAGGCCCCCCGGGCCCCGGACGGCAACCCCCCTTTTTTTTATTTATTTTTTATTTAAAAAAATGTTTTTTTTTATATATTTTATATATATATATATAAAATATATATATATATATATATATATATATATATATATATATATATATATATATATATATATATATATATAAAATTATTATTATTATTATTATTATTATTATTATTAAAGGGCCCAGAGGTCTCCAGGGCCCCCGGATGGCAACCCACTTTTTTTTTTAGGGGTCCGGAGCCCCCCCGGGCGTCAACCCCCCTTTTTTTATTTATTTTTTATTAAAAAAAATGTTTTTTTATATATTTTTTTTATATATATATATATATATATATATATATAAAAAAAATATATATATATATATATATATTGTGAGGGATTAGCTCGTGGGGATCACCTTTTCTGAAATCACAGTCTGTAAGCAGGCACTTTCTTTTAAGTCTGGCGGATGCCAGATTTTATTTATAAACGGTTTGCAGATTAAAATAAACTAAACAGTAAATTAAATCCTTGCCGTCCGGCGCTAAACTAAACAAACAGGATCTCCTCTCTATACAGTGTGGGGCTAGTCCCTGACACCCACAAAACATGCAGTAAAGCAAACCTTTTCAATCCAGCACTCAGCGCTCCCCTCACTCAGGTCCCTTCCTGAGTTTCAAGCCAGAGCCCTGTTGTGCTCTCTTCCTGGACATTTAAAGTCCAGCTGATTGTGGACTCCAGTGGACCCAAACATCCGGACCGGAATCCTAGCCAGGCCCAGAGGCTGTAAAGCCCGGAATGGATTCCGGTTCAGTCTCTCATAATGGAACGTATGCGAGGTGAAATGTACCTATGATCATGTATCGCACCTCGCATACTGTCACATATCCTCCCCCTCTGCTCAAGCCCCTGCGGCTGAGCACTTGACCCAACCATACAGTGCACACGGGAGGGGGCATCTGCATTATTTTGGAGCTTCCCTGGCCTGTGCTCCACCGCAAATTTAAAAGGCTGTAGAGCCAGGAACCACCTTGTCACACGAGCATTTTTCTCCCTGTTGTCACACATCCACTTCAGGGGAGCATGGTCTGTGACCAGCTTAAATGACCTCCCCAGTAGGTAATACCTCAGGGAGTCTAAGGCCCACTTAATGGCGAGACACTCCTTTTCTACGATGGCATAATTTTTCTCGTGCTTGTTCAGCTTCCTGCTCAGGTATACCACTGGGTGCTCCTCACCATCCCTGATCTGTGACAGTACGGCCCCTAGTCCCACCTCAGAGGCATCCGTCTGTATAACAAACTCCTGGCTAAAATCCGGGGTTACTAGTACGGGTACCATACAAAGAGCCTGTTTTAACTTCTGAAATGCCCCCTCGGCTTCGGGGTTCCATTTGACCATGACCGACCCCTTACCCTTCGTTAGATCGGTCAAGGGGGCGGCAATGGTGGCAAAATTGGGTATAAAACGCCTGTAATACCCCGTAATGCCCAGGAAGGCCCTCACTTGTTTTTTATTGACTGGTTGGGGCCATTTTTGAATTGCCTCAATCTTATTGGTCTGCGGCTTGACCATCCCCCGGCCAATAATGTACCCAAGGTATTTGGCCTCCTCCAGGCCTATGGCACATTTCTTTGGATTGGCCGTGAGACGTGCTTCCCTAAGGGAATCTACGACCGCTTGTACACGGAGCAGGTGCGATTCCCAATCTGGGCTGTGGATGACCACATCGTCCAAGTACGCCGCTGCATACGAGCGATGTGGTCTCAAAATTTTGTCCATCATTCGCTGGAATGATGCAGGGGCTCCGTGCAGACCAAACGGCATCCGCTTATACTGAAACGAGCCCTCAGGAGTGGAAAAGGCAGTCTTCTCCTTGGCCAATTCAGTAAGCGGTATCTGCCAATAACCTTTCGTTAGGTCTAGGGTCGTTATGTAGCGAGCCTGTCCCAACCTGTCCACAAGTTCGTCGACCCGGGGCATCGGGTAGGCGTCAAATTTGGACACACTGTTAAGTTTTCTAAAATCATTACAAAACCTAATACTGCCATCAGGTTTTGGGACCAGCACTATGGGACTTGACCACTCACTGTGAGACTCCTCGATCACATCCAACTCTAACATATTTTTTATTTCTTCCGCAACTGCCTCTCGCCGGGCCTCTGGAATTCTATATGGTTTTACATTTACCCGAACCCCTGGTTCCGTCACTATGTCATGTTGGATCGTGTTGGTCAGTCCGGGTAAGGGGGAGAAAAAGTCTCTATTTTTCTGCACGAATGCCCTAACGTCACTTTGCTGTGCTACGGACAGGGAATCCGTGATGGGAACGTCAGGTATCACGGGTATCCGGTCTGTTGGAAGTGGGGACGTGGCCAGTAAAGTCTCTCGGTCCTTCCAGGGCTTTAAGAGATTTACATGGTAAATTTGGTGTGGTTTCCTTTTCCCTGGCTGGTAGACTTTGTAGTTTACCTCCCCCACCCTTTGGACAACCTCAAAGGGACCCTGCCACTTGGCTAAAAACTTGCTTTCTACCGTGGGAACCAGTACCAACACTCTGTCCCCCGGGTTGAAAGTACGGACCTTGGCACCCCGGTTATAGACCCTCCTTTGGGCCTCCTGGGCTCGCTCCATATGTTCCCGTACTAGGGGCAGAACGGCTGCGATTCGGTCCTGCATCAAGGAGACATGCTCTATGATGCTCCTATATGGACTGACCTCTCCTTCCCACGTTTCTTTAGCAATATCTAGCAGGCCCCTGGGATGCCTACCATACAAGAGCTCAAAGGGGGAATAGCCTGTGGAGGCCTGTGGAACCTCTCGTATGGCAAACATGAGATATGGTAACAAAAAATCCCAGTCTCTCCCATCCTTGTCGACCACCTTTTTCAACATACTCTTCAATGTTTTATTAAACCTTTCGACCAGACCATCTGTCTGGGGGTGGTAGACAGAAGTACGGAGATGGGAGATTTTGTACAATCTACACAATTCCTTGGTAACCCTTGACATAAAAGGGGTGCCTTGATCGGTCAAGATCTCTTTTGGGATCCCCACTCGACTAAACACCTGGACTAATTCCTTGGCAATAACCTTGGCGGAGGTGTTACGCAAGGGTATGGCCTCAGGATAGCGAGTCGCATAGTCCAGGATCACCAGAATATGCTGGTGACCTCGGGCAGATTTCACGACCGGCCCCACCAGGTCCATGCCAATCCTTTCAAAGGGGACCTCAATTATTGGTAGAGGAACAAGGGGGCTGCGAAAATGGGGCGATGGTGCTGACATTTGGCACTCGGGGCACGATTCACAGTACTCCTTGACCTCTGCATGCAAACCGGGCCAGAAGAATCTTTGGGTGATTCTCTCCCTGGTTTTTTCGACCCCGAGATGTCCCCCCATTACGTGACCATGAGCCAGGTCTAGCACCACCCTGCGAAAGGGTTTGGGAACCAGTAGCTGTTCTACCTCTTCCTCTCCATGTTTTATCACCCGATATAACAAATTGTTTTTAATTGCCATGTA
This sequence comes from Rana temporaria, assembly GCF_905171775.1. Classification (NCBI taxonomy): domain Eukaryota; kingdom Metazoa; phylum Chordata; class Amphibia; order Anura; family Ranidae; genus Rana; species Rana temporaria. The sequence continues at coordinate 461,788,026 of NC_053491.1, read as the reverse complement.
GGGAAAGGACACCACCCAATTAGGATCCACCGGTTCCCCATCCAACACCTTAACATTTTCCCTGGCATTCATGAGGGTGGGCTCTCGCAGCTGCTCGGTACAGAAATCCTCCCTCCTGACCTCCAAGTCGGGTACCACATTTTGGCTACTCTCCATGTCAGGGTCAGGCGAGGTTTCCTGTTCGTTACCCTCAGGCTGGGTGCTAGCTTCTAAGTCCTCCGGTTCCCCAGCCATGGCAGGGAATGGTGGAGGATCTCCGGCCTCCTCGATCCCACCAACAGCCTGCCCTTCCCTTTGGCAAAACGGGTCTGGTGAGAGTTCCCGTGTTTCCCCAGTAGGGGGAGCGCTATCTACGGGCCTCCCTTCACTCTCCCATAACTTCCAAAAATGAGGAAAGTCTCTCCCCACTAAGGCTTCATGGAGCAGTGAAGGTACCACCCCCACTGAATGTGTTACACAGCCCCAGGGGGTATCAACCTCAACCACCGCTGTCTGGTAGTCCCGAGTGTCCCCATGGATGCATATTACCCCAATACAACTGGGGTGTAGTTTTGCGGGGTCTACACACGCACTCCTGACTAAGGTCACCACACTACCAGAGTCTAGCAGGGCTGTAAGAGGCTTGCCATCTATTGAAATAACGCACATTTGTTTTTCAAGGCGACTCTGACTTGTCGCAACACATGCGACCTGTGCAAACAGAGAAATGCGTCTTACCCTATCAACATAATCACATTGCATAGGTTCATCATTTAGAGGGCAATCTGCAGCAATATGGCCTAATGCATGGCAACGAAAACACCGTATTTGCCCTACCCCCAGTCCTTTTAACGGTCCCAAAAACCTTCCTGGCTTCTTTGGCCAGTCTCCAGGTCTAGGACCTACAGTCTCATCTGCTGTAACAACAGTCTTATCCACTCTCCCCAAACTCTTGAACCCCGGAACAGTCTTACCCGAACCGTTGGGAGATCTTGCACCCCGAGACACACCGAAGTGGGGCGTAGGTGGGTTTATCAAGTCCTCAGTAGCACTGTACCTCTCCACTAGGTCCACCATTTGGGCTGCAGTGTTGGGGTCCCCCTGTCCGACCCACTTTCTCAGGGTAGCAGGGAGCGCACGCAGGTACCGGTCCATTACCACACGCTCCACAATCTGGGGGCTGGTCAGAGTCTCTGGCTGCAACCACTTCCTGGTGAGGTGGACCAGGTCAAACATTTGTGACCGAGGTGGCTTGTTGCTGGAATAGGACCACTGATGCACGCGCTGGGCCCGAACTGCCATGGTGACACCCAAGCGTGCGAGTATTTCTGTCTTTAGAGTCTCATAGTCCTGGGCCTTATCTGGTTCTAGGTCAAAATAGGCCTTTTGGGGTTCTCCTGTTAGGAATGGGGCCAATAGTCCCGCCCACTGCTCTTTTGGCCATCCTTCGCGGTCAGCGACTCTCTCGAAAGTCGCTATGTACGCCTCAACATCATCCGCCGGTGTCATCTTTTGCAGGTGGTAGGAAGCACGTACAATCTTTGGTTCCGCTAACACCGGAGGTGCGGACCCCTTTTTCAGTTCCACCAGAAGTTCAGCGAACTGTCGGTTCATCTCCTGCTGGGCAGCGTGTTGTGCTGCAACGGCCTCTGCGACTTGGCGATGTTGTGCTGCAGCGGCCTCTGCGACTTGGCGGTTTATCTCCTGCTGGGCAGCCTGTTGTGCTGCAGCGGCCTCTGCGACTTGGCGGTTGGTTTCCCGCTGGGCTGCATTGGCCTGTAGCAGGGCCTTTAACATTTCTTCCATTTTCAGAAAAGTGCCCGCTGAATCCACCACGTGTGAGGGATTAGCTCGTGGGGATCACCTTTTCTGAAATCACAGTCTGTAAGCAGGCACTTTCTTTTAAGTCTGGCGGATGCCAGATTTTATTTATAAACGGTTTGCAGATTAAAATAAACAAAACAGTAAATTAAATCCTTGCCGTCCGGCGCTAAACTAAACAAACAGGATCTCCTCTCTATACAGTGTGGGGCTAGTCCCTGACACCCACAAAACATGCAGTAAAGCAAACCTTTTCAATCCAGCACTCAGCGCTCCCCTCACTCAGGTCCCTTCCTGAGTTTCAAGCCAGAGCCCTGTTGTGCTTTCTTCCTGGACATTTAAAGTCCAGCTGATTGTGGACTCCAGTGGACCCAAACATCCGGACCGGAATCCTAGCCAGGCCCAGAGGCTGTAAAACCCGGAATGGATTCCGGTTCAGTCTCTCATAATGGAACGTATGCGAGGTGAAATGTACCTATGATCATGTATCGCACCTCGCATACTGTCACAATATATATATAATTAGTGTGGAGGGTGGAGGACTGTGGCTGCTGAAGGGAAGAAAGCCGACAGCCGGGCTAATGACAGTCTGTGGCTCCGGCTGTCGGCACAGGTGAGACGCACTCCCCCCCGCTCAACAACTGCAAAACCCTCCCAGGAGGAACCGGAGCGGTGTGTGGATGTCTGCTGAAGGGAAGAGAGCCGACACATTCCGTGCACAGGTGAGAGGCACCCCCCCGCTCAACAACTTCAATTCGCCCCCCCGCTCAACAACTATGATCCCCCCCTCGCTCAACATCTTCGACCCCCCCCAATTCTCGGCTCCAGGGGGCCCCTTCAACACTCAAGCCCAGGGGCCCCCACCACCCTAAGTCCTGCCCTGACTGGATGTTTCCCCTATTCATTTCATGGGACAAGACTACTCCCAAGCCCATCTAAAGGGGGAGGTTTGTACCTTAAATTTCTTGGCTAAACTTGGGGGTGGTCCACCCTGCTTCTTTACACAATGCTACCTTAAGCTCTTGAAAAGCTCTCTCTACCTCTTTATTCCATTTCAATGTGGTGGGCTTGGCCCCTTTGCTGAGATGCATACATAAATGGAACTGAAAAATTAATCATAAACCTCTGATAGTATCCTACTAATTCTTAGTGAGGGTCTAAGTGTTTTTTCTTAACGTTGTCTTGAGTCTGGTTTTAATTGTTTCATTCTTATTAATTAGAGCAGGGGTAGGCAACCTCGGCTGTGGTGAAACTACAAATTCCATCATGCCTCTAGGGTACATGCCTGTGATTGTCAGGGTCTTGCAATGTCTCATGGGACTTGTAGTTTCAAAACAGCTGGAGGGCAGAGGTTGCCTACACCTGAATTAGAGGCTTTGTGACCCCTCTATCCAATGCTGTAGTCCAGATACAGAGCTTCTTTTTAGTTTGGCTGTGACCCAGCTTTCCGAAGGTAATCTAGAGGTGAGGGGACCTTGTGTAGGTGGGAGCCCCAGTAGAATGTGATGTGGAAACACTAGAATAACTCAGGTTAACTAGCTGACTATGAAAATCAGCATGCCCCCCTCCAATGTGATTTGAACAGGCAACCTTCTGATCTAGAGTCAAATGTGCTACCATTGCACCACGAGGTCTATCACAGTGAGTGATTAAAGCCCAGATAGCCCTCTGCCAACTTTAGCTGGCTTCCCCTGTGCAAAATTGAGTCAGTTAGCTTTTTCTAGTTGGAGTGTGGTGCTAATAACACCAATATACCCATACAGGGTATAAATAGAAAGTGCAAGATAGAGAGTGGTGTTCAAATTTTTTTGGGGGGGCGCAAACAAAACCTCATTTGCAGCCTCACTGTGCCCATCAAATGCAGCTACTGTGTCCATCAATTGTCGTCACTGTGCCATTAAATGCAGCCACTGCGCCCATCAATTGCCGCCAGTATGCCCCATCAAATGCAGCCACTTTCCCCTCTCAAATGCAGCCACTTTGCCCCCTCAAATGCAGCCACTTTGCCTCCTCAAATACAGCCACTTTGCCCCCTCAAATGCCGCCAATTTGCACCCTCAAATGCAGCCAGTTTTCCCCCTCAAATGCAGCCAGTTTATCCCCTCAAATACCGCCAGATTGCCCCCTCAAATACCGCCAGTTTGCCCCCTCAAATACAGCCAGTTTGCCCCCTCAAATACCGCCAGTTTTCCCCCTCAAATACCGCCAGTTTGCCCCCTCAGATGCCACTATTTTGCCCCCTCAAATGCCGCCAGTTTGCCCCCACAAATACCACCAGTTTGTCCCCCTTTCTCAGGTCAGCCATCCTCCTCCACGCTCCCTCGATGTCATCTCTGCTCGCCTGTTGCTTCAGCCAATCAGGTGACCGGTAACCAGACACAGTGCACCTGATTGGCTGAGAGGTGGCTCAGTGTTAGGGAAGCGATTCCCTTAGGCCTCGTACACATGACCGAACATGTCCACTGAAACTGGTCAGACCAGTTTCCGCGGACATGTTCGGTCGTCTGTACGGCCGACCGGACAATTTTCCGGCGGATCGGACAGGTTTCCAGCAGACAAATGTTTCTTAGCATGCTAAGAAACATGTCCGCTGGAACCATGTCCGCCGGACATGTCCGATGGTTAGTATGACTCATCGGACATGTCCGCTTGCCTGAGAACCCGCGCATGACGTCGAAGTGATTCGACGCATGAGCGGAAGCATTGAACTTCCGCGTCAGAGAACTTCGGTGTCGTATACGTCACCGCGTTCTCTGTCCGCGAGGATTTTGTTTTGATGGTGTGTACAACCATCAGACCAAAATCTGCTAGCGGACATGTCCGATGAAAATGGTCCACGGACCGTTTTCATCGGACAGATCCGCTCGTGTGTACAAGGCCTAACACAGCACTGTTTAAACAGGGAACGCACAGCCATGTGCCCGCTGTTTAACCATTTGGAAGCTGATTAGAGCCCACAGGATCTAATCAGGAAGCCTATTAGAGCCTCTGGCTCTAATCAGGCACTTCCAAAACACACCCACCGCTGTTATCCAGATGGCTGGCGCTCAACAGGGGGCTTAACACCTGAATAGTGGGCGGCAGCAGCAACAATACATAGATTCATGCAATGCATGAATCTATGTATTGTTGATTGACGGTTGCAGGAGAGAGGGGGCGGCGCTCCTGTGCCCACTATGGGCGCACCGCCACTGGTAGAAAGTAAGCATGGGTTCTAAGCAAGGATTGCAATGGAACAGACATTCCTAGTGTGTTCCTTGTGAGAAATCAAGGGACCTTAAATTCAGTGATGTAAGATTCTGGTAGGTGACCTTCCCTGCGGGTAAATACCATAAAATCCTGTTCCCTAGATATGGTCTGTGTAGGGCACAAGAAAAAAGGAAACCCTTTCAAAGTGGACACCCACTAAGGGAAAGGACTGACTTTAACTTGATTACCATTACAACTAAGTAAACTGTTTCAAAGCAGCCAGGACTCATCTCTATTTTTGCCATCAGTGGCCTGTTCCGGAAGAAGCACCTGGCAAGGTCAGAAGGAGCGGGGACATGGGGTGAACAATGTGAGTGGGCATCAGGGCTCAAGTCCTGCGGGAACGGAGTCCCTGCACTTTTTTCACAGCAGGAACGCAGTTCCCTTTGCAGGACTAGAGCAGCCGAGAGCAGCAGAGCCGCCCGAGCCGATCCTTCACTAAGCGGCAATGCCCAGCTTGAGTCACTCTCAAGGGCAGGCGAACCTTAGTAATCCTTTATGTTACTGGCCGCTACCTGTATATGGACATTGCGGATGTCTGCCGCGAGTAATGGCGGGATTTAGAAAGAACTTACTTAAAGTTCTTTCTAAATCCCGTGATTTGCAATGTCTCCTGGGAACAATGACAAAAGCTCCCAGGAGACATTGCGGCATCGAGGAAGTGACGGAATACCCGCACACTACCCGATGAATCCATATACAGGAAGCGGCCAGTAACATAAAGGATTACTAAGGTACAGTGAATCGAAAAAAGGAAAAAAAACATGCGGTTTAGTAATTATGCATATGAGCGTATCATTTTTTTTTTTTTGGTGGGGGAGTGGATCTTTGGTGGGAGTTCCCACACTTTTTTCCCCAGGACTTGACCCCTGCTCACACCAGTAAAGTTTAAGTCAGAGGTCTGCTGGCTGCATCCATAGTTGGACTGTATGTGCAATGTTTGCTTGTCCCCCTCTATATGCTTACAATAGCACCAAAAGCAGAAGGGGTGACCAAAATCAAAAAACTCTGAAAGCAATATGAAGTTCCTTCACTCTTTTAACAGAGAGAGGGAGGGAAAGATGGCTTCCTAGGTGGCTACCTGTATACGTGTGTAGCGCCTGGTTACTTTTCAGAACCGGTGTTATTAAAATTTAGAGGGGGTCAGAGAGTTAAGTGACTCTGACCATTGCTAATTGGTTCAAATTTGGGTCTCTGTTTTGGCTTGGCTGTGCTGTGGGCTTATTCTGTTGTGCTGGGGTGTTTTTCCACCCCGGTGCGGTATGTGGCAGCAGTGGAGTCAAGGTTTGAGTGCCTTGTTCCAGCAGCCATTCAGGAGGCTTGGGCCTCGCTGGGCATGCTGGGAGAGGGTACTTATGAGGCAGACACCATTTTGGGTGGTCCTTCTTCTGGTGTGGCACCCACCTTTAGGGTGGCCACATCACAGCGCTCCGGCGTTATGGCCTACCTGGCCGGAGTGTGCGTTCTATGCAGGGTTCCTGGTTCCGGGCCTATTTTGGTCTGGAGCATTTAAACAGGATGGGGACCCAGTGGTCTACTGGGTACCCACTTTAAAGATCCCAAGCGAGTTTAGCTGTTCGGTGGGGAGTCCATCTGAGGAGCGCCAATGAGAGGCTGGAGATCCAATAGGATTCTGATGAACCACCGGGGATCGAGGTGACCGGACACTGAAAGATTGACTCCTCTTTCAGTCGGTACCTGTGGCGACGTTAAAAGGAGAGGATCCAGGCGTAACTTTACCTAGGAGGGTTATCTCCGTATCTTCATTCAAAAGGGCCTGTGGCAGAGGTTCCTACCCGACATTCATTCAAAAAGGGTCTGTGGCAGAGACTTTGTTCTAAAGAGATTCTAGCGGTGTTCCGGCTGCTAGGTCAGTGAGAGAGGCCTATCTGGACATGCTAAGCCCACTCAGGCAGGAGTGGTGTGAGAAAAGTTGCTACGCATTGGAACAGGACTTTTCCGAGTACTACGCCTGAATCTACTGTTCTCCTTTTTCACCTATATCCCTTTCATCACCTGTTAACTGTTTTTACCCGGCTGGGTAATAAAGAGCACATAAAAAGACATTTCTTCGTGGACATTCCTTTACTGCTGCTGTATGTATCATTCATCCCTAGACACTCGGAAAGAGCCATGAGGTAAATCCGCCATCCCATTCAATAACCAGCGGCTCCTTCGGAGGTGAGCGCTACACGTGGTTTGTTATTGATGGATATTGGGGTGCAGTTTGAACCCTGTGATAGACTGGCATTTATCAAATCTTGGGGGTGCTGAGATGATGCTGCCTATATGCAGGCCCGGTTTTACTCCCTTTGCCGCCCCAAGGCCAGGTCCTTCAATGCCGCCCCCGCAGTACAAGGGGGACATTATCCGCCTGGGGAATTTTTCGGCAGGACACTGAGAAGCAGGGGGGGTGTTGCTGCCAAAAATGACATTGAGCATTGGGGGGTGCTGCTGCCAAAAATGACAAAATGACATTGAGAACCGGGAGGGGGGTTGCTGCTGCCAAGAACTATCTCACCTCCTCTTCCCTCTGTTTTTTCTCCTCTCACCATCCGCATGACAGGGCGGAACTCCCGATATGAAAGTAAAAGTGTCCTCTCCTCTCAGCCGCAGTGCCGCCCCGAGGCCTGGCCTTGTTGGCCTTGTCTGGATTCCGGCCCTGCATATATGCCAGGACATATTTTGATGGTCTTCCAGCTCAGAGGAAAGGGTTTATTTGGTGTTGGGCATGGGCAAGGATACTGTTGCACACCTTCCAACTTTTTGAGATGGGAATGAGGGACACCTATCAGCAAAAGTATGCAGGCATAGGACACACCCCGTGCCACGCCCCCTTAAAGGAGAATTGTTCAAAAAAAGATTGGTTAACAGCACAAGTGCTTTTTTTACCTCTGCTATTTCTTTATATTGGCTTTTGGAATTTATAAATGCAGCAATTGAGAAATAAGATGAAAAGTTTAGTTCTGGAAAACACATTTTGATAAAGAAAAAGTGCATTTTAAATACATCTATATAGATCAGACCAAAATGAGGGACAAAGGGACATTGCTCTAAATCAGGGACAGTCCTTTGAAATCAGGGACAGTTGGGAGCTATGCTGTTGTCATTCAAATTTTACTCTCTGGATCTTCCAATGTGATTCAAACTAATGACTGAGGTATTCCTTCACCTTTGTTCAGAGGAGAGTCAGACACAAAGTTAACAAGAAACTTTCACAACAAAGAAAGCAGAGGTTCCTGTAGCGTTTCAGATGTTTTTCCATTCTTTATTACATCTGACTGCAGCCTGTTGTTTTCTATCTTCAACCCTCAAGCCAGGGTGGGGCTACCTGGCAAGTCATGATCTATTGGTTTAGTAAAGTTGTCATGCATATCCTTTTTTAACGCTAAAGTAACATATTCTACAGTTGTCAGGTTGAATGCTATATAAAGTAAACATAAAATAGAACACAAGTTAAAACAAAAATGTATTTAAATGTCAAAAATAACACGCTGTGAGCAGGATTTGAACCTGCGCGGGGAGACCCCAATGGATTTCAAGTCCATCGCCTTAACCACTCGGCCATCACAGCTTGATGGAATTATGACTTCGATTTGTGACAATTGAAATCATCAATCATCAGCTGTAAATAGGGATGGGTTGAACATCCTCTGGTTCAGTTTACACCAGAATACCTTGAACAGGCAAAAAGTTCTAGAAAACATGCAAACCCTGTGTCTATAGGACACGATTGTGAAAAATCAATTGTGCCCCAAGTGTTGCCACTGTGCCCCAAGTGTTGCCACTGTGCCCCAAGTGCTGCCACTGTGCCCCCCAGTGGACAGCGTGTAACGGCGGGAGGCAGTGAGCAGTGTCCAGTGTCCTCCATTTCTTCCCTGACCCCGATGTCTTCTCCCACCTGCTCCTCCTCTCGTCCTCTGCTATGATTGGATGCCTGATTTTTATTTTATTTTTGAAAAGCCTATGGCGTGTGAACACACCCAAAAACTCAAAAAAAAATGTGCACACACATGAAGAGTGTTCACAAAAACGTGCAGACGGGTGCAACGTCAAGTGGTCCTCCTGTGAAGAGGGACCCAAACCCTGATCCCCCGGGGCGTTAGGCTCCAGACGGGGACTGAGGTACTGTGGTCCGAGCAACCGAAGCCGACACGGACCCAACTTCCTCGGAGGGACTGCCGAAACAGAACCCTCCCAGTACTAGGTGGGGCTCCCCCGAAGGGAGACCCCATGGGAGCAGGCGAACTAAGCCAGAAGGCCATGTCCACCCACTCCCAAGACGTTCAGGGCTGGCCCGAGGACCGGCACCCTACTAATCACACAGTGACACAAAACGTGCACAACAAAAAAAGACAAAAATGTGACAAACATAGGCTTAAATTAAATAAAGTGGGGGAAAGGGATAGTGAAGAGGAGAGTGAAAGAAGTGGTCATTGTGTTCAACAATGACCAGGCCCTCCGGCCAGGAATAAAAAATTCCTCCGGTCCTAGCCAAAAGGCCCGGCCCAGGAGGCAGGTGCTAAAAAAAAGCGTGTATCTGGTGCAGTGACCGTGGTATCTTAAATCAATGTGTCCCTCACACACAGTGATCTTCAGATACCCCTGGACTGCCACTCCAGGGGCACATGCACCATAGGCTTTTCCTTCCATATCCGACCCCCCGACCGGCCAGTGCAGCCCTCCACCCCTTCCAGCCAACCCGGCGGATTTGCTGTCCTACCCCGTCGTATCCCAGGGCATTACCAGCTCCTCCTACCGGATCGCTGACAGAGATAGCACTTACACCAGCCAGCCAGAAGGCCAGACTAGAACTCGGCAAAAAGACCAAGACCAAGCGCAGCACCCATCCTCACCAGGAGCGCCCTTCCAGATGGCTCAGACTCAACCATGGGCCGGCCCCCAGTAACTGTCGGGCAGCACAGCGTAGTCCCTGCTGAAACCATCCTTCCAGGTGCAATGACGTCATTGGATTGCATCCACCCTCCCCATGTAGGAGGTGCTTCAGCGCTCCTCTGACAACTGATAAGAACAGATACCACACCTAGTCCTAGCCAAAAGGCCGAGAAGCGACAGGGAAGACAACCACGATCAGCACGGCCGGAGTGCAATGGCCGAGCCTCGCCCTGGGAGAACCACCTTCATGATCATGGTGTCTCCCCTGCCAGGTACAATGTAAGGAAAGTGAATTCCTTCGCTTTCCCAACATACAGCTGAGTGAGAAGTGAACGCACAGCGTTGCACCCGCTTTTCACATTTTTGGACACCTATTAGAGCCTATGGCTCTAGTCAGGTGCTTCCAAGAAACAATCCTTGCCGCTGTAATTCAGGTACCCGGTGCCCAAAAAGGGTCCGGATACCTGAATAGGGGGTGTCAGCAGCCACCATAAATAGATTTATGCAATGCTTGAATCTATCTATGGTAATAGAGTGGTGCCAGGAGAGTGGGGGGCGGCGCTCCTGCGCCCTTTATGGACGCACCGCCACTGGTGCTAGTATGCTGCTGCCTATATGCACCAAATGTGGGGAGATGTACTCCTTGCCCATGCCCAACACTTTTAGGCATCGTGGTATTTATTTTATGGGTTGCATGAGTTTAGTCAGGCCTAGGGCAGCACAAAACCTAAATACACCACTGTCTGAATCTTCACTATCCCTCTACCCCTCTGTTGAGAACCTGTTAAATAAAACTCTTGAAGAAAAAGGAAACCAAAGTTTTGGTGCGGACATTCTTTTGAACAAACTCTTCAGGAGAGAACCCTAGATTGAGTGTGGCGAACAGTAAGGTAACGGCAGGCCCAAAATTAAACCAGCAGCTCCTTCGGGGGTAGTGCTACACGTGGGGGCTCATCCGGGATTTGCCGTTACACAGAGGTGATCAAATACTACCAAAAGAAAGCTCTATTTGTGAGGAAAATCTGATCGAAATGTAATTTGTGTACAGCGCTGCATGACCGCACAATTGTCATTCAAAGTGTGACAGCGCTGAAAGCTAAAAATTGGCCTGGGCAGGAAGTTGGTAAAAATGCCCTGTATTGAAGTGGTTAAGTAAATGTACAGTAGGACACAATATAAAATAAAGACAAATTAATAAAAAGACAAAAATATCTGGATGGTAAAAGAGTGCGCTGTGAGCAGGATTTGAACCTGCGCGGGGAGACCCCATTGGATTTCAAGTCCAACGCCTTAACCGCTCGGCCATCACAGCTTAATGAAACTATTCCTTTAGAAAAGTGTTTCTCAACTTCTGTACCATTCATCTTGAAACAGGAATAGATATAAGGTGAAAAAGGAGGTCTTTGACCTTTCCTTCTCTAGGGATGGGGGGTCCCTAGAGAGGACATCGACCAGGAAAGATTAGAGGAACTGAATTTATTCACTCTTGAGAAGAGGAGAATTAGGGGGGATATGATCAACATGTACAAATATATAAGAGGTCCATACAGTGGACTTGGTGTTGAGTCAACACTGAGGACAAGGGGGCACTCTTTACGTCTAGAGGAAAAGAGATTTCACCTCCAAATACGGAAAGGTTTCTTCACAGTAAGAGCTGTGAAAATGTGGAACAGACTCCCTCCAGAGGTGGTTCTGGCCAGCTCAGTAGATTGCTTTAGGAAAGGCCTGGATTCTTTCCTAAATGTACAGAATATAACTGAGTACTAAGATTTGTAGGTAAAGTTGATCCAGGGTAAATCCGATTGCCTCTCGGGGGATCAGGAAGGAATTTTTTCCCCTGCTGTAGCAAATTGGATCATGCTCTGCTGGGGTTTTTTGCCTTCCTCTGGATCAACTGTGGGTGTGGAGTTGGGTGTATGGGATTGTACTGTGTTTTTTTATTTTGTTTGTTTATTTTTTGTGGTTGAACTGGATGGACTTGTGTCTTTTTTCAACCTGACTAACTAACTAACTAACTAACTATGTAGCATGATGTATATTTCATCTGTTGCATTAGGTTTCCTTGGCCGACCACTGCATCTACAGTCCTCAACTGCATTGTTGACAATATCTCAGAATACTGAAAGAAAAGCTGTTTCTGGGACAGCATCAGTAGGGAAGCTGGTGATGAAGACCATTTTTAAGAGCTACAGTATAAAGGTAATAGAATATAGTAATCATGGAATTTAACATCATAGTGCATCATGCAGGGGAATGTTAATTTACAAACTTCCTCTAAATATCAAAACATTTCCCCTCTGAATTTATGTAAATGTGGCAAATTTCTGCCCAAAAAAAATTCACCAAAGTAATCTTCTTGGCCTATTCCATGACTGGAGGTCAAAAGATACACCTATTTGCTAATTTTACTGTATTTTACCACCATCAAACTTGCACCAACAAGGTGCTGTGGCTTAGTTGGTTAAAGCGCCTGTCTAGTAAACAGGAGATCCTGAGTTCGAATCTCAGCAGTGCCTTGACTTTTTTTTATCAAAGTAAGCTTTGATGAAGTTCTTAGTCAGTCTTGTTTATATGCATAAAGCACACAGAAATAAGGCAATTGTAATTTCATACTAGCTTTACAAAATATACTCTATATGCAGAGAAGTGACTGAATGAAGAATTCTCAAGAGAGAAAAAATAAAAAAGGGAGCACCAACCCTGTGCATTTTTCTTAGACATATTTTAAATAAAAACTACTTATAAACATGTGGAAAAAGACTACAGAGATACAAGTGATCTCCAGATAACAGCAATTGGTCTACTGACAACAGATTTCTAGATGGTAACAGGGGAGATTTTAAGGGCCACTGCCGGCTGATGCATTTCGATGGGATGCCTTCTTCCTCAGAGCCCAGCCAAGGGCAGTGGGCCTTGAAATTTCCCCTGTTACCATCTAGGAGTCTGTTGTCAGTAGACCAATTGCTGTTATCTGGAAAACACTTGTATCGCAAGTCTTTTCCCATATGTTTATGAGTAGTTTTTTACTTTTTAATAAAAATACGTCTAAGGACACAGGGTTGGTGCGCCCTTTTTTCTTTTTTTTTTTACTGTAATGTAATGTACACACGATTGAAAATTCGGACAAGAAAATCATGGATTTTTTTTCCAAATGAATTTTGGCTCAAACTTGTGTTGCATACACACGGTCACACAAAATTCCGACCGTCAAGATCGCGGGTGAGGTACAACACTACAACGAGCCAAGAAAAATTAAGTTCAATGATTCCAAGCATGCGTCGAATTGATTCCGAGCATGCATGTTTTTTTGCGCGTCGGAATTGCATACAAAAGATCGGAATTTCCGACAAGAACGTTTCCCGACAGAAAATTTGAGAACCAGCTCTCAAATTTTTGCTGTCGGAAGACAGAAAAAGTCAGATGGGGCCTACACACGGTCAGAATTTCCGACCAAATGCTCACATCAAACTTTTCTTGTCTGAAATTCCGATCGTGTGTATGCGGCATTAGGAAACCCCTATCCTTGAGGGCATCAAGGCCTGAGGCACTATCCATTATGAACTCTAGTTTACCTGGTAACTCATTTGTGCGCAGGAGTGTTTGATTTTCTGCTATCAAGAATTCTCAAGACGCTATGACAAAACGCGTAGGGGCAGGGCTTATTGAACGCCAACATCAGAATACAATTAATACTGGTACTTGAGCTTTGTGACTGCTGTTATATACATCAGAGCATTTTTTTAAGTGAGTGTGTGAATAAAGCAAACTTAAAGGGTAAGTTCACCTTTACATAAAAATCTGTAAGGTGAACTTACACAGGTCCCCCTCCTCGCCCCACTGACCTGGACTGTGGCAATCTCCGGTTCTAAGCCTCGGTATTTCCACGCCAGAAGTGCGGGGCTTAGAAATGCCCTGAGCTGAATTCCATAACCTCCCTCGTCAGGAGGGATGTTTTGGAGCATTCTAATTGGTCAGCGCATCACATGGGTGGCACGAACAATCAGCAGCCGCATAGCCCATCCTGTCAGCTATGCAGAAGACGCAATGATGCAGAGAGGATTTATAAGTCCCGGACTCCTGTCGTGGATATACCGGGGCTTAGAACCAGAGCTTGCTGCGGGACCTGGGGATGAAGAGAGACCTGTGTAAGTTCACCACACAGATTTTTCTGTAAAGGTAAACTTAAACTTTAAGGATAAAGCACTATCTAAATTGTTTCCTTTATATATACAGCTCCACATGTGTAGAGCCTGTGAGTGCTTCCCCTCACAGCAAGCAAGCAAGTTAGCACTGTGCAGCATTACAGGCCTCCTCAGATGACCGTTCCAAGCAGCACTGTGCATTACAAGCCTCCCAAAAAGTCCCGACTCACGACCGTCTAGATCAGAACACTGTGAGTGTGTACATTACAGGCCTCCCCTTAGACCACCGTCCAGAGCACTGTGTGTATTACAAGCCTCCTCAGACCGTTCAGAGAACTGTGTGCAATGCATTATAGGCCTCTTCCTCAGACTGTCCATGTCCAGAGCACTGTGTGCATTACAGGTCTCCTCAGACCACTGTCTAGGTCACTGTGCAGCATTACAGGCCTCTTCAGACCACTGTCCAGAGCACTGTGCAGCATTACAGACCTCTTCAGACGACCGTCTCGAGCAGCACTGTGCATTACAAATCTCCCAAAGAGAGTACCGACTAACGACTGTCTAGGGCAGAGCACTGTGAGTGTGTACATTACAGGCCTCCCCTTAGACCACGGTCTAGAGCACTGTGCAGCATTACAGGCCTTCTCAGACCACTGTCCAGAGCAATGTGTGTAATAAAAGCCTCCTCAGACCGTTCAGAGCACTGTGTGCAATGCATTATAGGCCTATTCCTCAGACTGTTCATGTCCAGAGCACTGTGTGCAATACAGGCCTCATCAGACCACTGTCCAGAGCACTGTGCAGCATTACAGGCCTCCTCAGACCACTGTCCAGAGCACTGTGCAGCATTACAGGCCTCCTCAGACGACCGTCCCGAGCAGCACTGTGCATTACAAACCTCCCAAAGAGAGTCCCGACTAACGACTGTCTAGGGCAGAGCACTGTGAGTGTGTTCATTACAGGCCTCCCCTTAGACCACTGTCTAGAGCTCTGTGCAGTATTACAGGCCTCATCAGACCACTGTCCAGAGCACTGTGTGTATTACAAGCCTCCTCAGACCTTATAGAGCACTGTGTGCAATGCATTACAGGCATCCTCCTCAGACTGTCCATGTCCAGAACACTGTGCAGCATTACAGGCCTCCTCCTCAGACTGTCCATGTCCAGAACACTGTGCAGCATTACAGGCCTCCTCCTCAGACTGTCCATGTCCAGAGCACTGTGTGCAGTACAGGCCTCATCAGACGACTGTCAAGAGCACTGTGCAGCATTATAGGCCTCCTCAGACCAATGTTCAGAGCACTGTGCAGCATTTACAGGCCTCCTCAGACCACTGTCTAGAGCACTGTGTGTATTATAAGCCTCCTCAGACCACCCAGAGCACTGTGTGTATTATAAGCCTTCTCAGACCACCCAGAGCACTGTGCGAAATGCATTACAGGCATTCCTCCTCAGACTGAGCGAAAGAAGAAAGAGAGAAGCAACCAGACTGCAAAAAATAGGCAAAAATATGACCATACAGCGTAATGAAATCAAATTTGAATGAAAATGTAATTAAAATGGTACAGAAAACAGTCTGGTATATCCAGCTGATTTTCTCTTTTTTCTTTTGCTCAGTTTCTCATTGGCATAGACCACACCTAACAGGTGAGTCAGCGAGCTGTATAATCCTCACTTTGGGTTAATTCCTTAGTAATTCCCTGCCTTACCACTAGATGTCACCATTCCCCAGGTTATAAAATGAGAGTGCAAGGTGTAAAGTAAGCGTGGGTTCTAGCAAGGACAAAAATGGAACAGGCTTGTGGGACATCAAGAAACCTGGAAAGCAGTAATGTAGGACTCCAGGTAGGCAGCTTTCCCTGATAGGGGAATTCCAGGAAATCCTTTTAACTAAATAGGGTGAGCATAAGGCCTAGGAGAAAAAAAAAGGAAATCCTTTCTTAGGCTCGATTCACACCTATGCATGTTGCTTTTGAGCGTTTTTGCAATGCTTTTTGCGTGCTTGCTGCGTTTTTTGACGATTTTACCGTGATTTACGTTTTGCATTTTTTTTTTTTTTTTTAAGCCAGTAATTTTTTTTTTTACATTTTAAAAAAAAATTTACAGGTTAAAAAAAAATGCATAACGCAAAATCGCGGCACAAAAAAGCATTGATGTGAACATGTTCCATAGAAAACCATGTTAAAAAATGTCCCTGTTTTTCTGCAAAATGCACCAAAAAACGCATTTGTGTGAATGGAGCCTCAGGCCTGATTCATGCATAGGCAGGTTGCGGGTTGCATATTCCAGGTGCATTTAGCATTTTTCAATACATGCTTTTCATCCATTGAAGTCTATGGACCTAAAAAACAGAAAAAAAATCCCTGGCCCTTTCCATAAAATGCACAGATGTGAACTACATCCTATGGATGAACTACATCCATAGGAAACCATGTTAAATGGACTGCAGTGTGTTTTTGCAAAACTGAAAATGCGCTAAAAAATGCATAGGTGTGAACCAGGCCTAAGTGGACAGCCACTCCCAAAAAGAATGACTATAATATGACTGCCATTGCAACCAAGTAAACTGTTGAAAAGCATCCAGGACTCATCTCTATTATTGCCATCAGTGGCCTATTGGAGAAGAAGCACCTGGCAAGGTGAGAAGGAGAGGGGCCATGGGGTGAACAATGTGAGTGGGTTTGCCACAGTAGAGACAATTCTTCATTACTCATTAGGGAGTGGGGCTCACACCAGTGAGAATTTAGGCTGGAGGCCTGCTGGCTGCACCTATAGTTTTGTATGTGCAACATTTGCTTGTCCCCATCAAGGGCCCGGATTCACAAAGCACTTACGCCGACGTATCTCCAGATACGCCGCGTAAGTGCAAATATGCGCCGTCGTATCTATGCGCCGGACTCAGAAACTAAGATACGCCTGAAAATAGGCTTCATCCGACTGACGTAACTTGCCTACGCTGACGTATAGTGTGCCCATATTTACGCTGGATGTATGTGGCGCGCCCATTGATTTTCTATTCACATATGCAAATGAGGGAGATACGCCAATTCACAAACGTCCGTCCGTCCGACGCAGTGCGCGTAAAGTTATGCCCCATAAAGGAGGTGTAATTCAGCAGCATCCATGCAAAGGGCTGCACCAGGGAACACAAGTCGACGTATTTTACGTAGGACGTGAATATGGCTGGGCGTAGGTTACGTTCATGCCGTAGGCAGTGATCCGGCGTATCTTAGGGAGTAGTTCCGACGTGATTCTGAGCATGCGCACTGGGATGCGTCCACGGGATGGCGCATGCGCCGTTCATTATACGTATCTGTCTGAGACTCAGCCCATCATTTGCATGGGGTCACGCCTCATTTGCATGGCTCACGCCCACTTCCACCTATGCCGGCTTACACCTAGGGAACCCAGCGCAGATTTGGCAGCACTGGCTTTGTGAATACAGTGCTTGCCTCTCTGCGCTGTGTCGGCGTAGCGTAAAGGAGATACGCTACGGCGGCATAAATGTGCGCCACTGTATGTGAATCCGGGCCTATGTGTTTACAATAGCACCAAAAGCTGTTACAGGAGAAGGGGTGACCAATATCAAAACCACAGAAAATCCCCATGAAAGCAATTTCAAGTTCCTTCACTCTTTTAACAGAGAGGGCAGGTGCAAAAGAAAGATGGCTACCTTAGGGTAATGTGACCATAATTTTCAAATTAAATCCGTGGTCATTTTTTTTTAACTAGTAATGGCGGCAATTAGCGACTCATATCTGGACTGCAATATTGCAGCTGACAAATTGGACACTAACTGACACTTTGTGGGAACCAGTGACATTAATACAGTGGTCAGTGCTAAAAATATGCACCATCACTGTACTAACACTGGCTGGGAAGAGGATAACATCTAGGGCAATCAAAGGGTTAAATGTGTGCCTAATGAGTGTTTTCTTACTATGTGGGAGGTGCTTTTACTAAGGGAAGGCATAGATCCCTGTACCTGATTTGTAGGATACAGGAGCAATGTCTTTCATACTGACAGAATGGCGATCTGCTTTGTTTACATAGCAGATCGCATTAAGATGTACATTACGATCAGAGGGTACCGGTGGACATCAAGTCCGCCAGAGCTGCTGATTGGCTGTCACACCCAGGAATGCAGGATCACACATATATGTGAGCCTGCGCAGCGTGACTGCCCTGTAGCAGTAAATCTTCTATCAGGCGATCAGCAACCGGTTAACATCATCAGCATTATGAGAATTATGATAACTCACAGGCTGCAGGCTCTCTATCATGGCTCTGTCATAGTGTGTCACATAACATGGCTGCTGGGTGCTGATACTTATGACCAAGTCAACAAAACTAGCAACTAGCAGCCATGTTATGTGACACACTGTGACAGAGCCAGCCAGAGCTATGATAGAGTGCCTGCCAGGGCTGTCTTAATGAGAGGGTACACCTGGGCACTGCCCAGGAGCCCGAGCTGCATGGGGGGCCCCTGCACTCTCCCCAAAGCATAGATATCTAGGGTGTAGAGGGGTCAGAGTGCTGGGGGATATCTGGGATGTAGAGGGGTCAGAGTGCTGGGGAGATATCTGGGGAGTAGAGAGGGTCAGAGTGCTGGGGGGCAGGGGCGGACTGACAACTCATGGGGCCCCCGGGCAATAGAAGAGTATGGGGCCCCTCTGGCTTACAGATGGCCACCACGCCAGGAGGTAGTGCAGAGTAGTGTTGCTCACGAATATTCGCATTGCGAATATTCGACTCGAATATAGCATATTCGAGAAATCGCGCTATATTTCGAATTTCGCGGTGAATATTCGCAATTCCGAATATTCGATTTTTTACAATTTTTTTTTTAAAACAGATCACATCCTAGATATCTCCATCGACGTCTAAAAGCATTGCTGGTATCATTAGAGACCCTGGGCCGAGTAGCTGAAGCGTTCATTGAATTTTCCCGAAAAATCGCAATGCGATTATTCGGCAAACGCAATATCGCGCGATTATTTTCCTCGCCCCCTATCTTCCGCATCAGAGCGATTTTTACAGTTTCATTTTTAAAACAGATCACATCCTAGTGATCTCCATAGACGTCTAAAAGCATTGCTGGTATGATTAGAGACCTTGGGCCGAGTAGCTGAAGCGATCATTTTATATTGCCGAATATTCGCAATGCGAATATTCGGCAATAGGAATATTGCGTGATTATTTTCTCCGCCCTTTTGCATCAGAGCCAATCAGAGTTCTCCTTCCACACTCGTCAGAGGTTAGCAACCAATAGGAACCTGCCTGCATGGACATTATATAAGCTCACTCCCAGCACCATTTCATTGCAGATTCAGAAGCTGGCTAGAGAGTGTGGAGGCTGTTTCTGTGTTCCTGTGTCTTTGTTCCTGATTGATTTATATCATCACCAGCATAGTGCTGCATTGCTATTTAGTGATTCCAGTGCATCTTTTCCAGTATATCAACTGCTTTTTTCAAAGCAATAGACCCAAGAGCTTTTTTCAAAGCTACGTTTTGTGCTGTTTTGTTCATTTGTGTTACTGTTTGATCCTGCATCTTCGCTGTTCAGTGATATTTGCTAGAGATTTCAGTGCACATTTTGCTGAGCTTTCTAAAAGAGCTTTTCTAAAAGCTAAGTTTTGTTCATCTTGTGTTACTGTTAGATCTTGCAGGTTCGCTGTTCAGTGATATTTGCTAGGCATTTTAGTGCACATTTTGCTTAGTTTTTCCTAAAGAGCTTTTCTAAAAGCTAAGTTTTGTGTTCAGTTTAGTTAAATTTTGTGTAGTAAGTGTACACACTGTTAGTGTACATTTATTTCATCTAGCTTAGCTTAGTGTGTGTTTAGTGTCTGTGTTTTGTGTTTAACCACTTCCAGACCTTAGGTGTTTTTCAGATTCGGTGTTTGCAAGACTAAAACATTTTTTTCTGCTAGAAAATTACTTAAAACCCCCAAACATTATATATTTTTTTTTCTAACACCCTAGAGAATAAAATAGTGGTCATTCCAATACTTTTTGTCACACCGTATTTGCGCAGCGGTCTTACAAGCGCACTTTTTTTGGAAAAAAATCTCTTTTTTGAATTAAAAAATAAGACAACAATAAATTTGGCCCAATTGTTTTATATATTTTGAAAGATAATGTTACGCCGAGTAAAATGATGCCCAACATGTCACGCTTAAAAATTGCGCCCGCTCGTGGCATGGCGTTCGCTTCTACGCGCGAGCTCGTCGGGACGGGGCGCTTTAAAAAAATTTTTTTTTGCTTTTCGCATTTATTTTTATTTATTTTAGAATTTTTAACACTGAAAAAAAAAAAAAAAAAAAAATTATCACTTTTATTCCTATTACAAGGAATGTAAACATCCCTTGTAATAGAAAAAAGCATGACAGGTCCTCTTAAATATGAGATCTGGGGTCAAAAAGACCTCAGATCTCATATTTGGGCTTATTTCGCCGCTCCTGTTCAACATCTATCTGAGGCCTCTGCTATATATCATCCGCCGCCACAACCTATCTTTTCATGTCTACGCTGACGACACCCAGTTCTACATTCCTCTGCCCAGGGATGGGGGGGCACAGATAACTCTGGCCACCTGCCTGGAGGAAATTCAAGCCTGGATGGGGGCCAATTATCTTATGCTCAATGGCTCCAAGACTGAGTGCATGGTTTTATGCAATCAGCCATGGTCGGGCGGTTTCCCTACCTGGCCGGACTCGTTTTCATCGGTCCCAGTGCCAGTCACCCAGGTCAGGGATTTGGGAATCATCTTGGACGAGAGATTGACGCTACGACCACAGGTAAACCAGGTGGTGAGTTCTTGTCACTTCCACTTGAAACTCCTGAGGTCGACTTTTCGCTTCATTGAAGAATCGCATAAGATCTCCATGGTCAATGCCATTATTGGAAGTCGATTAGATTATTGTAATGCTTTGTACCTGGGTTTACCTAATAACATCATGCACAAATTACAGCTTATTCAGAATGCCGCTGCGAGGCTACTCACGGGTGTTGGTCGTCGTGACCACATCACGCCATCGCTGAGAGCCCTGCATTGGCTACCCGTGAAGGAACGGGTTCTGTTTAAGACTGGATGCATGGTGCACAGGGCTACCCATGGCAAGGGGCCAGTGTACCTGCAGCAAAAATTCACCAAGTATGTGCCCAACCGTACCTTAAGGTCGGCTAATTTGGAAACTTTGGTGATTCCTAAATTTCGTAAGAAAAAATGCGGAGGGAGGACGAGTGCGGTCCAGGGAGCACAGTTTTGGAACTCCCTGCCTCTAAAATTAAGGCTTGAGAATGATCTTTTTAAGTTCAGGAAGCTTTTAAAAACTGAGCTTTTCAGTCTAGCCTATGGAATTACATAGGTTTTTATAGTTCTTTGATCTGCTACTATTTTAAATTTGATCTGTTCCGCTGCCTGTGTGTGTTTTTTTGGTTGTTGCTGTATTGTTGTTCTCGGCGCATCGAGGCCTACGGGTAACTGACTGCGTTTTGTACTTTTTTGTACTTTTAAGAATTTTAATAAATAAATAAATAAATAAATAAATGCAAAAAATAGAAAAAAAATAAAAAATGTCATTTTTTCAAATGACCAAAAAAAAAATTTGTCTCTTTAAGAGGCTGGGCGGGACTGACGTTTTGACGTCACTTCCGCCCAGCCGAGCTATGGGGACGGGCGAAGGAGATTTTTCCTTCAGTCCCGTCCCCGCTCACCAGCCGACAGCATCCGATCGCCTCCGCCGCTACCGACGGCTCCGGTAAGCGGCGGAGGGCACGGGAGAGCGGCGGGAGGGGGGGGGCCCCTCTCCCGCCACCGATAACGGCGATCTCGCGGTAAATCCGCCGCGGAGACTGCCATTATCGGATTCCAGACCGCGCACACTAAAGATGGATACCTCGGTTGTGACAGCAGCTGCTGCCGTTACCGAGATATCCGTCTTTAAAAATAGGACGTACATCGTCGTGCGCAGGTCTGGAAGTGGTTAAAAAAAAAAAAAAAAAAGTTAGTGTTTGTTTAGTGCTTTTTTTTTTTTTCTTTAATTTTGTAGTCCTTGTCTTTGGTGTACTACTTTTCTTATAGTTTAGTAGCTGTCTGTGTACGTCTTTGTCTGCGTGCCTGTCTTGTAAAAAAAACACAAAAACACATTTTGTTCACATTTCCCCCCCCCCCCAATAAAGTTTACCCCCCCCACACACATATCAGCAATAATGAGCGGCATCCGTGGCCGTGGCAGCAGGGGTAGGGGAGTTACTCCCAGTGCTGGATCGCTGCCAGCACGGGGTACCTCTCGTGCCCCTACTAGTGGTAGAGGATCGGGTGCAAGGGAAGTACGCCTGATCCGGGAGTTCTTCCCATCGGGCAGCCGCCCGATATTGCCATCTCAGGCTGAAGTAGTGGTGGACTACATGGGGCACAGCAGTGCCACTGAGTCGTCGGTCCCGACTCACAGTAGTACCACCATTACACCGGTGCCTGTAGTACTCCCCCCCAGCCCCCAAGAGTCCAGCATCTTACTGTTCGACAGCGACAGTGATAGGGATATCTTGGGGGAGGCCATGCATCAGGCAGACCTTCAGCTCTGTCCTGATGGTCAGGACCTTTTTGAAGGGATGGATGAGGAGGATGGGATACCTGCTGGCAGTATCCCAGAGACATCCCTTCAAACTGGTGCTGCTGTTTTGGTGCAGGAAACAGCAGCACCTAGTCAGACCCAGGCGTGGGTGAGGGGACAGCGGAGCCAGGCTAGAGGCTCCATGTCAGTTGGTTACCTCAGACCAACACATTTCAGCCCTTGGTCTGACATCTCTGGGGGCGAAGAGGGTGACCCATCATGGTTGCCATCTGACGCGTCGGCTCACTACGTCAGTGACGACGGGGAAGGTAGGCACCCTGGTGAAACGGTGCGCCAGGTCACCACCAGGGAGACCATCGTCAGGGTCTCCACTGGTGATGGCAGCAGGAGGTGTCAGGAGGAGGAGCAGCAGCAGCAGCAGCAGCAGCAGGCAGCTCCACCTGTGCGCACCGAGTCCCAGCAGGTGCAAGTAAGCGTCACCCCATCTGACAGGAGGGCGGTGCTGAAGTCACCTGTCTGGAATTACTTTACCCTGGTGGCAGACAACCCTACCGTGGCCATCTGCCGGATTTGTAAAGTGAGGGTGAAGAGAGGGAAGTGTTTGGCTCGGGTGGGTACCACAGCCCTGAACCAGCACCTGAGGATAAACCACTGGGCGGTGTTTGACGAGATGAAGCGTGGTGGTGGTAGCAGCGCCACCACCACAAGTGAGCAGGGTACAGCAGCCCCTGCCACATCTTCATCTCTTTCCAGCAGGTCATGCCCCCCCGCTCCCTCGAGTAGAGGTACTGGTACCGGCAGCCAGACCTCTACTTCCACAGCACCCTCCACGTCTGTGTCCCGCACTGCCGTCCGGCGCCAGGCGTCGATTTCAGACGCCTTTGACCGCGCCACTCCCTTCCCCCCTGGAGACCGACGTGTGCGTTCCCTCAATGGGCTCCTGGCAAGGGTTATTGCCCAACATCTGCTGCCCTTCAACATAGTTGACAGCAACCCCTTCAGGCAGATGTTGGAGCAGGCCCAACCCCAATGGCGTGTCCCCGGCTGCCATTTCTTTGCCAGGACTGGTGTCCCTGCCCTACACCAGCAGATTGTGCAGAATGTAACCCTGTCGCTGGATCACGCTGTCAGCGACAGGGTTCATCTGACAATGGATGGCTGGACCAGCAGGCATGGGCAGGGGCGCTACATCAGCTTCACGGCCCATTGGGTTTCCCTCCGAGGCGTCGGTGAGGGATCGGCGGCAACCGATCTTGTGGTGCCGCCCCGGGGTGTCCAGGGGAGAACTGCTGGTCTCCCTCAAGCCACTGTCTCCGCAGCTGCTGAGCCTCCCAGCAAGCGCCCCCGTAGCTACTCAAGTGTGGGGCACGTGCGCTGTCAGGCCGTGCTCCAGCTTGTTAGTTTAGGGGACCGGAGACACACTGGAGAAGAAGTGCTGAAAGCACTTCAGGCTCAGGTCCAGAAGTGGCTGACACCCCGAAGGCTCCAGGCAGGTATGGTTGTCTGCGATAACGGCAGCAACCTACTCGCCGCCCTTAGTGCTGGCAGTCTGACCCACGTGCCCTGTCTGGCACATGTCCTCAACCTGGTGGTGCAGAAGTTCCTGCGCACTTATCCAGGGTTGCGTGACATTGTGGCAAAGGCGCGTAGGATTGCCAGCCACTTCAGGCGCTCCCCAACCGCTACCGCGTCCCTGTCCAAGTTGCAGCAGAAGTACAGTCTGCCCCTTCACAGGCTGATTGTGGACAGTGTGACGCGGTGGAACTCCACCCTCCACATGCTGAAGAGGTTGTGGGAGCAGCAAAGGGCGGTGAGGGAGTACCTGATGGAACTAGGCACTGAGAGGGCTTCACCACAACTCCCTTTCATCGCCTGTGCGGAGTGGGGGCAGATAAAGCAGGTCTGCCAAGTGTTGTCCTCCTTCGAGCAGGCGACCAAGATGGTCAGCAGTGAGCACATCGGCCTCAATAGCGTGCTGCCAATAGTGTTCATGCTGGAGAGGACACTAGATCGCCTGCTCGAAGCTGGGGAGAGTGCCTTGGTGGAGCAGGAGGAGTCAGCAATGCTCCACCGAGACCAGGGCCAGGACGAGGAGGAGGAGGAGGATGATGATGATGAGGAGGAGGTGGTTGCTGGTGTCGTCCCGGAGTCAGGGCCTGGTCAGGAGGGAGAGCCGGTGTTGGGGGCACCGATAGTCCGGGGGTTGGGCATCTCTGAGCGTGACCAGCAGCGCCTCAGGGATGAAGAGTCGGACCTCATTCACCTGGCCAGCAGTGAGGAGTCACAGCGGGCTGTGCTCTTCCCCATGGCTGCCCACATGCTGAGATGCCTCAGGAGGGACCCCCGGGTTAAGACCATCAAGGCGAGGGATGAATTCTGGATGGCCACCCTTTTGGATCCCAGGTGCAAGGGGAAACTGGAGCAGTTCATCCCAGCCAGCCGGAGGCAGCACCGGATGGAGGAACTGCAGGCAGGCATTGTCAGCCGGTTGGAGCAGGCAACTCCCCGGCCTCCAGTTGTCCCCCCTCATCTCACCCAGCAGGTGGCTGCACCCAGCAGCAGCCGAGCAGGGGACCTAATGGATGAGATGAGGATGTTCTTCCAAACCGAGCGACCCAGTACCAGCACCAGCAGCAGCAGCAGTCACCACCAGCGGCTGGCCCACATGGTGGCAGACTACATGGCGTCCGTCGGTGCTTCTGACAGTATGAGCACCGACGACCCCATGGAGTACTGGGTTGCCAGATTGGACACCTGCCGCGAGCTCGCTCAGTATGCGCTGGAGTTATTGTCTTGCCCCCCCTCCAGCGTACTATCTGAGCGGACATTCAGCGCGGCAGGTGGGGTGGTCACGGACAAGAGGACCCGTCTGTCCACAGACTCCGTGGACAGACTCACATTCATAAAGATGAATGAGTCCTGGATCGGCGGTGACTTTCTGGCACCCGTCGTCGGTTCAGGGCGCTGAAGGGTCCCTTGTCATGCATTCCCTGATGGAGCCCCGGACCTGATGTATTTACAGTGCTGAATATAACTATTTTAACATCTGAGAAAATCAATGTTAATATTTGGTACAGTAGGCTTTCTTTGCAATTACAGCGGTCAAACCTTTCTTGTAGTTTTACACCAGCTTTGCACACACTGGAGGAGGGATTTTGGCCCACTCCTCCACACAGATCTTCTCTACATCAGTCAGGTTTCTGGGCTCTCGCTGAGAAACACGGAGTTTGAGCTCCCTCCAAAGATTCTCTATTGGGTTTAGGTCTGGAGACTGGCTAGGCCACGCCAGAACCTTGATATGCTCCTTACAGAGCCAATCCTTGGTTATCCTGGCTGTGTGCTTTGGGTCATTGTCATGTTGGAAGACCCAGCCTCGACCCATCTTCAAAGCTCTAACTCAGGGAAGGAGGTTGTTGCCCAAAATCTCGCAATACATGGCCACGGTCATCCTCTCCTTAATACAGTGCAGTCACCCTGTCCCATGTGCAGAAAAACACCACCAAAGCATGATGCTACCACCCCCATGCTTCACATTAGGGATGGCGTTCTTGGCATGGTACTCATCATTATTCTTCCTCCGAACACGGTTAGTGAAATTATGATCAAAAAGTTATATTATGGTCTCATCTGACCACATGATTTTCCTCCCATGACTCCTCTGGATCAGTCAAGACACCTATGTCAGCAGTTATTTCACACCCTATATACTCTTATTAACACTGCTGTTCATCATGGCACCTCCTGCCCAAGTGATATGACTCTGTATCAACTACTACTGCTAATACTACTACTGCTGCTTCTGCTGCTGCTGCCCAGTCAAGACACCTATGTCAGCAGTTATTTGACACTCTATATACTCCTATTCCTACTGCTGTTCATCATGGCACCTCCTGCCCATGTGATATGACTCTGTATCAACTACTACTGTTAATACTACTACTGCTGCTTCTGCTGCTGCTGCCGCCCAGTCAATACACCTATGTCAGCAGTTATTTCACACTCTATATACTCCTATTCCTACTGCTGTTCATCATGGCACCTCCTGCCCATGTGATATGACTCTGTATCAACTACTACTGTTAATACTACTACTGCTGCTTCTGCTGCTGCTGCCGCCCAGTCAATACACCTATGTCAGCAGTTATTTCACACTCTATATACTCCTATTCCTACTGCTGTTCATCATGGCACCTCCTGCCCATGTGATATGACTCTGTATCAACTACTACTGGTAATACTACTACTGCTGTTTCTGCTGCCCAGTCAAGACACCTATGTCAGCAGTTATTTCACACCCTATATACTCTTATTAACACTGCTGTTCATCATGGCACCTCCTGCCCAAGTGATATGACTCTGTGTCAACTACTACTGTTAATACTACTACTGCTGCTTCTGCTGCTGCTGCCGCCCAGTCAATACACCTATGTCAGCAGTTATTTCACACTCTATATACTCCTATTCCTACTGCTGTTCATCATGGCACCTCCTGCCCATGTGATATGACTCTGTATCAACTACTACTGTTAATACTACTACTGCTGCTTCTGCTGCTGCTGCCGCCCAGTCAATACACCTATGTCAGCAGTTATTTCACACTCTATATACTCCTATTCCTACTGCTGTTCATCATGGCACCTCCTGCCCATGTGATATGACTCTGTATCAACTACTACTGGTAATACTACTACTGCTGTTTCTGCTGCCCAGTCAAGACACCTATGTCAGCAGTTATTTCACACCCTATATACTCTTATTAACACTGCTGTTCATCATGGCACCTCCTGCCCAAGTGATATGACTCTGTGTCAACTACTACTGTTAATACTACTACTGCTGCTTCTGCTGCTGCTGCCGCCCAGTCAATACACCTATGTCAGCAGTTATTTCACACTCTATATACTCCTATTCCTACTGCTGTTCATCATGGCACCTCCTGCCCATGTGATATGACTCTGTATCAACTACTACTGTTAATACTACTACTGCTGCTTCTGCTGCTGCTGCCGCCCAGTCAATACACCTATGTCAGCAGTTATTTGACACTCTATATACTCCTATTCCTACTGCTGTTCATCATGGCACCTCCTGTCCATGTGATATGACTCTGTATCAACTACTACTGTTAATACTACTACTGCTGCTTCTGCTGCTGCTGCCGCCCAGTCAATACACCTATGTCAGCAGTTATTTCACACCCTATATACTCTTATTAACACTGCTGTTCATCATGGCACCTCCTGCCCAAGTGATATGACTCTGTGTCAACTACTACTGTTAATACTACTACTGCTGCTTCTGCTGCTGCTGCCGCCCAGTCAATACACCTATGTCAGCAGTTATTTCACACTCTATATACTCCTATTCCTACTGCTGTTCATCATGGCACCTCCTGCCCATGTGATATGACTCTGTATCAACTACTACTGCTAATACTACTACTGCTGCTTCTGCTGCCCAGTCAAGACACCTATGTCAGCAGTTATTTCACACCCTATATACTCTTATTAAGACTGCTGTTCATCATGGCACCTCCTGCCCAAGTGATATGACTCTGTATTGTCAATGTCTACTACTACTACTACTGATCAATCAAGACACCTATGTCACTAGTTATTTGCCACTCTATACTACTATTACCACTACTGATGCTGCTGCTGCTGTTCATCATGGCACCTCTTGCCCGAGTGATTTGACACTGTATTGTCAATGTCTACTACTACTATTACAGCTCAGTCAAGACACCTGTGTCCCAATTTTTTGGTACACTATTGACTACTATGACCACTACTGATGCTGTAAAGTATTCCCCAAGTGTTTTTATGCTATCTATTACTATTACCACTACTGCTTGTAAATCATGCCTGTGTGATACTTAGTGGGAATGCTTTAATAAGCATTCCCAGTATGGATACCCGTAAATATATTAATCTTAATTAGTGTGAATGCTTTAATAAACATTTCCAGTATTGATATACGTAAATTTAGTAATCCTATTATTCCTTACGTTTTTTGGTTCTGCGTAACTTCGGCATACTTTCAGCTATTGAGACCATTCAACTGTAAAAATGTTCGTCTCGTTCAGCTAATGATGGGACTTCTTCAAGTTTTTTTCTACTTTTTACACTTTTATAAATTTTAAGCTTTTAGACCCTTTTTTTTAACATTGAAGTCAATGAGAACATCCTTTTCCCCTTTGAATTCACATGCCCTGCCAAAAGTTTCAGCTACTTCATACTTTCACTTACAGACACTGAAAAAACTTTAAAGCGGTCACAAAATATTTAGCTATCCGGCTATGACTTTTCAGATCGTTATCGTTTACAATTTTTTGGTGAAAACGCAATTTACGTTTTGCGAATTTTTCACAAAAATGCAATCGGTTATAATGTAATCCTATGGAGGGGATTTAGAGTCTGTCATGTGACCTTAATATTGGAGATCTTTGTAATTAAAAATATCTTTAGAAAAAGGGGAAACAAATATGTCTCACGCCCACAAGATCTACTTTTCATACACAATTTTTATATCAAAACGTAGCTATGCTTGTCTGGTTTATGGCATATTATCAATTCTGCGATACGTATTTTAGTTTTAGTTATTGGAGCAACAGCCAGAAATTATGTCTCATAGACTCTCATGTTAAATTATCTAAAAAATGTTGCTGCAGAACTCACAAAGACGCTCTTTTCTAAATCGCAGACATGGCCACATTTTTAAGTTTATCAACATAAATTTCATATCGATGCGTTTACAAGGGCCGTGTATTTCAAACGGTGTAGTCGTTGTATCAATCGCATGTACGGTTGAGGATTTATTAAGCTTTGTTTGGAGGCTTAAATCATGTATTAGATCTGTGAATTAAAAACGTTTGTAATGTTATTTCTTTCCATAAATAACTTTCCTGACCTCAGTGCAATATTCCTCCTCACTGACCTGGGGGGAGGGGAAACCTATTGAGGGGGGAGGGGCGACCAGGAAGTCAGCATACTCTATACTTTGCAGATAGAGAAAGAAGCTGTGTGTCCTAAAGATAGTGTAGTGGTTATGGTGAATGTCTTTGGCAAGGGGCTCACCAATTAAGCTATTCAGCATTCCCACTCGCATTTTCCTCAGGAAATGCATTGTCTAGTTATATTATATTTTAATACTCCTGCTGCTGCCTCCATGCTGAGTAAAGCTTCATGACCTCTCTGGCACAGCGGATCCACCAACAGCCTCCACTACAAGCTACCAGACCGGATCTAAACAGCAAGTGTAACTATAACAATGAACCTTATGTTAAACCCTGTTTTGCGGCATTTATACTGCAACCATTGGGCTGTCTGCAAGAGCTCATCTGCATTCTCTCTCTTTCTTGCTCTCCCTCTCTCTCTCTTTGTGTATATATATATATATTGTTGCTTTTGTTATGTTCATTTTTCAACAGTTTATTTTGTGTTCGTCGTGTCTGTGTCGTGTGCTTTAGTTTGTCCTAGGTTACTGTTAAATAAAATAATAGTATAAAATGTTTTTGCTTATTATGAAGTTAAATGTGTTGATGTTGATTTGTTTGATGTGAAGTTAGATGTGTTGAAAAACCTACAACTCTATCTCAAAAAGAAATGAAACATTTCCAAAAAATAAGATTTTTTAATACAAAAATAAATTCAAATATAACTATCAATGCGTTTCTGAATGCGTTCCAGTTCCGCAATATGATCCGATAGCTGCTGCTCTAGCAGAGCATTTTGTTGTGTTAGGTAGCGGATCTTCCGCTGGTTTTGCAGGATCCTCTGGTGGGTCTTTTTGATGAGTCTGTTCTGACTTCTCAGATCTCTTGATGCTGTTAGGATATAATAAAAAAACATTTGGATTTCAAAGAACGTTACCAAATAAATAAAATATTTTTTTTGCTTATTAATCAATCATTATCATGTGTATACACTTGTTATGTGTCTAACACATCCCGGGAGTGCAGAATTATTAGGCAAATGAGTATTTGGACCACATCATCCTCTTTATGCATGTTGTCTTACTCCAAGCTGTATAGGCTCGAAAGCCTACTACCGATTAGGCATATTAGGTAATGTACATCTCTGTAATGAGAAGGTGTGTGGTCTAATGACATCAACACTCTATATCAGGTGTGCATAATTATTAGTCAATTTCCTTTTCTTTGGCAAAATGGGCCAAAAGAAGGACTTGACAGACTCTGAAAAGTCCAAAATAGAGAGATATCTAGCAGAGGGATGCAGCACTCTTAAAATTGCAAAGCTTCTGAAGTGTGATCATCAAACAAAAGAAGCGTGTGGAAAATCAAAGGTGCAAAATAACTGCCCATGAACTGAGAAAAGTTAAGCGTGCAGCTGCCAAGATGCCACTTGCCACCAGATTGGCCATATTTCAGAGCTGCAACATCACTGGGGTGCCCAAAAGCACAAGGTGTGCAATACCCAGAGACATGGCCAAGGTAAGAAAGGCTGAAAGACGACGACCACTGAACAAGACACACAAGCTGCAACGTCAAGACTGTGCCAATAAATATCTCAAGAAAGATTTTTCTAAGGTTTTATGGACTGCTGAAATGAGAGTGAGTCTTGATGGGCCAGATGGAAGAGCCCGTGGCTGGATTGGTAAAGGGCAGGGAGCTCCAGTCCGACTCAGACGCCAGCAAGGTGGTGGTGGAGTACTGGTTTGGGCTGGTATCATCAAAGATGAGCTTGTGGGGCCTTTTCGGATTGAGGATGGAGTCAAGCTCAACTCCCAGTCCTACTGCCAGATTATGGAAGAGACCTTCTTCAAGCAGTGGTACAGGAAGAAGTCACCATCCTTCAAGAAAAACATGATTTTCATGCAGGACAATGCTCCATCACACGTGTCAAAGTACTCCACAGCGTGGCTGGCAAGAAAGGGTATTAAATAAAAAAAAGTAATGACATGGCCTCCTTGTTCACCTGATCTGAACCCCATTGAGAACCTGTGGTCCATCATCAAATGTGGGATTTACAAGGAGGGAAAACAGTACACCTCTCTGAACAGTGTCTGGGAGGCTGTGGTTGCTGCTGCACGCAATGTTGATGGTGAACAGATCAAAACACTGACAGAATCCATGGATGTCAGGCTTTTGAGTGTCCTTGCAAAGAAAGGTGGCTATATTGGTCACTGATTTGTTTTTGTTTTGTTTTTAAATGTCAGAAATGTGTATTTGTGAATGTTGAGATGTTATATTGGTTTCACTGTTAAAAATAAATCATTGAAATGGGTATCTATTTATTTTTTGGTTAAGTTGCCTAATAATTCTGCACAGTAATAGTAGTCACCTGCACACACAGATATCCCCCGAAAATAACTAACACTAAAAACAAACTAAAAACTACTTCCAAAAAAATTCAGCTTTGATATTAATGAGTTTTTGGGGTTCATTGAGAACATGGTTGTTGTTCAATAATAAAATGAATCCTCAAAAATACAACTTGCCTAATAATTATGCACTACCTGTATACTTCTAGCATCAATACCATATTATGGTTCTACAATCTGACAGGTGCGCTTTATATGTTGTCCATTTTTATATCTACATTTTATTGTTGAAATGTTATTAATCATTGTGCACATATTTACCTTCCTGAACGAGGCTCACAGGACCGCTGTCTTCCTCCTGCTCTTCTGCTTGAGAAGTTGGGGTGGTGGGGGGGGGAAGCTCCTCAGCTTGCTCCTCAACAGGAGCTGGGGTTGGGGAGTGGGAGGGCCCTGGCTGCTCCTCCTCATCCATCTCCTCCTCTGCCGCATCCTCCTCTGCCGCATCCTCCTCCTCCTCCTCATCGGCCTGGCGCCTTCTGCGCTTGGCGCGCACAGCTGGTATTGGAGCACCTATAATAACACAATGTTCATATATTATAAAAATGTTTTCTAATGACGTATGCAAATTCTGTGTACTCTGCTGTATTGTATATGAATACAAATTGATTTATATAGACAGTTAACCAATGGGACAATGTTATATTAAAGGGTCTTGTGGGCACTACAGGGGACTGAGCGTGAGCTGGGATGCCACCATGTTAAAATTAGCTGTTTTTGTCTCCTTTGTTTTGTTCAGACGATCTCATGTTAAAAAAAGGGCCTGATGGAGCACACGGGATTACTATAACAACCCCACGCCTAACACAGGAATTTAGTGGGAATCTATATATATAAAACTCAACGTGTGTGTGCATGTATGTATGTATGTATGTATGTATGTATGTTCCAGCATCACGTACAAACGGCTAAAGATATTTATATGAAACTTGGCACACAGGTTACTTATATGTCAGCCACAAACATAGGATAGGTGGTTTAAACCTTACCCACGCCCATTTGCCATGGTCTGGGTTTTTCTTTAAAGTCCCATGCAAAGCAATGGGAAAAGTATGTTCCCACATAACTTCTGTGTTCCTGTCTGCTGTCCCATGTCTTTTTTCAACAGTACTATGAATACCTTGGCTGGTGGTGATGTATGTTAGCACAACATGGCATCTTGGTTAACAACATCTGACCTTACATGAATTACATATGACCTTACATAACTGTCACCAAAGGAGCTGCGGTGGCTCCACGCGATTGCCACTGCGCTGACAAGTGATTCACCTCTGCAGCTAGGGGTTCGGATCCCGCTCTCGGCTACATGTGAATTGAGTTTGGTGGTCTCAGCCCCGCCCCCGGTGGGTGTGCTATGCGAGGTTGGGTTGGGAGGACCCCCTCACACCCGCCATTGCCAACCGGGGCATGGAGAAAGGTGGCAGATTGCCTCTGGGGGAGGCCTCCCAACTCCTGCAGGCTGGCTCCTCTCTCTTTCGAGTTCACGCACAAAATACACTTTTGAAAAAAAAAACATAACTGTCAACAATACCTGATCCATTTGGCGCCTCTTCAGGTCAGACCACTTCTTCACAATCGCCTTGTGGTCGTGTTGGCCGCCAAAGTCAGTGATTAGGGCGCTGACCACAGCCCTTTTCTCTGGCTGCCTGCGGAGCAGGTCGTATCCTGTTTCCAGGAACTTCTGCAAGATGAAGAACAAAGTATATTGTAATACTTCTGTTGACAGCCTTATGGATATATGACGTAAATGTATGCTATTCAACAATTGGAAGCATTCTCGCCTTATTAATCAATGACAGGGGTAACATGACAGATTTTATATCCTGCCATTTCGGTCGCCACCTTTTTTGCATAAATATAGCAGCCATTATCATTTGCATAATTATGAATATATTATTAACAACACAGGATACACGTATAGGGGAGATATGCGTTGCTAACTCTTTTCCCTGTCAGGAGCCTAACGCCCCGGGGGGTCAGAGACGGGACCTTTTCGGAGGACCACTGACGTATGTACCCGTCGCAGTTTTTTGTGATGTCACTCTTTAGGTGTGTGCACATTTTTCACTGCATCCGGGAGGAGTTTTTGGGTTGTGTTTTGCACGCTACAGGCTTTTCAACAGAAAAAAACCAGCTGGAGGCAGAATGGTTGCAAAACACTGCGGGTTTGTTACCTAACTCTGGGTTTCAAGACCAGTCCACCTCCAGCTGTTGCAAAACTACTACTCCCATCAGCCACGGTCTGTCAGTGCATGTTAAGAATTTTACTTTTGCTGCATCTAGGGTGCCACAGTTTAGAGACCCGTGCATAAAGGCCTGAAAAATGGGGGCCTGCAGAACTTACAATACTAGAAGTGCCAGCATTCCCAGGCATGATGGAAGTTGTAGTTCTGCAACATCTAAAGGGCAATATGTATTCGAACGTCCTTGGGCCTTGAGGACACTGAAGTCAGGACGTTCGCATACGTCCTATGTCCAAAAAAATGTTAAATTCATTATGCTAAATAACAAGGAAAAGTGCCTAAATACACATTTGCCAACCAGGGTGTCTGCAGCTGTCCAGGCATGCTGGGACTTGTAGTTTTGTAAAAGCAGGAGACACATTTTTTGTGAAATACTAATATCTGATCATATATACTAACTTTTAAACTAGACTAAAATGCAGTTGAAGATAATGAAATAACAGTGGTCAAAATACTTACACAAATCAGCAACTTTTCCTCAGATACAGTGAAATTACTTCCAACCATCTTGCTCTGCGATTGCGTTGCGATCATAAAGTTGGAAACTGGCAAGGGTCCAGGAAATGGTCGCGTGTTGTTCGCGTGTTGATTGCGCTGCTTGGACCGAGATGGGTCCATATGGCTTCGGCTGTATGGACCACAGTAACTCTTTTCCCTGTCAGGAGCCTAACGCCCCGGGGGGTAAGAGACGGGACCTTTTTGGAGGACCACTGACGTATGCAACCGTCGCAGTTTTTTGTGATGTCACTCTTTAGGTGTGTGCAAATTTTTCGTTCCACCGGGTGGAGTTTTTGGGTTGTGTTTTGCACGCCACAGGCTTTTCAACAGAAAAAAACCAGCTGGAGGCAGAATGGTTGCAAAACACTACGGGTTTGTTACCTAACTCCGGGTTTCAAGACCAGTCCACCTCTAGCTGTTGCAAAACTACTACTACCATCAGCCACGGTCTGTCAGTGCATGCTAAGAATTTTACTTTTGCTGCATCTAGGGTGCCACAGTTTAGAGACCCGTGCATAAAGGCCTGAAAAATGGGGGCCTGCAGAACTTACAATACTAGAAGTGCCAGCATTCCCAGGCATGCTGGAAGTTGTAGTTCTGCAACATCTAAAGGGCAATATGTATTCGAACGTCCTTGGGCCTTGAGGACACTGAAGTCAGGACGTTCGCATACGTCCTATGTCCAAAAAAATGTTAAATTCATTATGCTAAATAACAAGGAAAAGTGCCTAAATACACATTTGCCAACCAGGGTGTCTGCAGCTGTCCAGGCATGCTGGGACTTGTAGTTTTGTAAAAGCAGGAGACACATTTTTTGTGAAATACTAATATCTGATCATATATACTAACTTTTAAACTAGACTAAAATGCAGTTGAAGATGATGAAATAACAGTGGTCAAAATACTTACACAAATCAGCATCTTTTCCTCAGATTTAGTGAAATTGCTTCCAACCATGTTGCTGTGTGATTGCGCTGCGATCATAAGTTGGAAACTGGCAAGGCTCCAGGAAATGGTCGCGTGTTGTTCGCGCAATTGCGCATGCGCGATCGAAAAAATCGCAATCGCAATATGTTTTTTGGTTAAAATATCAGAAATATTCGATTTCAGAGTGCTGCTACAGCAGTTTTCGAAATATCTGCAATCAATTTCGCATTCGCATTTTGTGAAATTGCGTTAAAATATCTCGAATATTCGATTTCAGAGTGAGCCAATCAGAGCGCTCCTCCAGCATATCTCGAAATTGCGCAATAAATATCGCATTCGCATGTTGCGATATTTCGATAAAATATCAGGAATATTCTGAGCCAATCAGAGCGCTCCTCCAGCATATCTCGAAATTGCGCAATAAATATCGCATTCGCATGTTGCGATATTTCGATAAAATATCACGAATATTCTGAGCCAATCAGAGCGCTCCTCCAGCATATCTCGAAATTGCGCAATAAATATCGCATTCGCATGTTGCGATATTTCGATAAAATATTACGAATATTCTGAGCCAATCAGAGCGCTCCTCAGGCATATCTCGAAATTGCGCAATAAATATCGCATTCGCATGTTGCGATATTTCGATAAAATATCACTGATATTATGAGCCAATCAGAGCGCTCCTACCGCAGTTATAAAAAAATCGCAATTATTTTCGCATTCGCAATAGCGAAAAATCGCAATCAATTAATTTCGATAAAATATCACGAATATTCGAATTTAGCGAATATATCTCGAATATTCGAATATATATTCGAGATATATCGCGAAATCGAATATGGCATATTCTGCTCAACACTAGTGCAGAGGCGGGCAGCTAAAATCTTGGGATATTCACATTAAAAGCATGTCATTTTCGGACATATCAGGGACAGATCTAAAAAAAACACAGATTTTTACATACTGTCCCTGGTTTTACTGAGCCTGGCAACCCGGATGGGGCCCCCTAGTGGCATGGGGCCCTCGGGCAGTGCCCGAGTGACTCAATGGTCAGTCCGCCCCTGCTGGGGGGATATCTGGGGAGTAGAGGGGGTCAGAGTGCTGGGGGGGATATCTGGAGTGTAGAGGGGTCAGAGTGCTGGGGGGATATCTGGGGCGTAAAGGGGTCAGAGTGCTGGGGGGATATCTGGGATGTAGATGGGTGAGAGTGCTGGGGAGATATCTGGGGAGTAGAGAGGGTCAGAGTGCTGGGGGGGATATCTGGGGAGTAGAGGGGGTCAGAGTGCTGGGGGGGATATCTGGAGTGTAGAGGGGTCAGAGTGCTGGGGGGGATATCTGGAGTGTAGAGGGGTCAGAGTGCTGGGGGGGATATCTGGGGAGTAGAGGGGGTCAGAGTGCTGGGGGGGATATCTGGAGTGTAGAGGGGTCAGAGTGCTGGGGGGATATCTGGGGTGTAGAGGGGTCAGAGTGCTGGGGGGATATCTGGGGTGTAGAGGGGTCAGAGTGCTGGGGGGATATCTGGGGTGTAGAGGGGTCAGAGTGCTGGGGGGATATCTGGGGTGTAGAGGGGTCAGAGTGCTGGGGGGATATCTGGGGTGTAGAGGGGTCAGAGTGCTGGGGGGATATCTGGGGCGTAGAGGGGTCAGAGTGCTGGGGGGATATCTGGGGAGTAGAGGGGGTCAGAGTGCTGGGGGGATATCTGGGGTGTAGAGGGGTCAGGGTGCTGGGGGGATATCTGGGGCGTAAAGGGGTCAGAGTGCTGGGGAGCATCAATCTAGAAGCTTTGTCACTTTATGTATGTAGTATTTCCTGTACAGAATGATTGTTCATGTAGTTATTGTGGAGCTCCATCCGAAAGGGGAAGCTCTGCTTGTCTGCCTCCTACCTACTTGATGTCTGTTTACCTGCACTGTCTTCATTGTAGGGGCCCCAGAGCATTACTTTGCTTAAGGGGCCCATGATGCTATTTAGACGGCCCTGGTGCCTGCTGCCTGTAAGTTATGAAGTTATTCAGAATAGATGGGTTTTGAGTTTATTCCTGAAGGCCTGGTGATTCACCTCCAGTCGGATGCTGGTTGGTAGAGCGTTCCACAGTCTAGGTCCTTGGACTGCAAATCTTTGTTCTCCTTTGGACTTGTATCGGGCCTTGGGTATCTGGAGTAGTTTTTGGTTGGTGGATCGGAGAACGCGATGGGGGTTGTGACATTTTAATTTTTCACATAGATATTGGGGGGCACTTCCTTGAACACATTTGTGCGTCAGACAAAGTGTCTTAAATGTAATTCGGTCTTTTACTGGCAACCAGTTAAGGGATCTCAGGGAGGGCGGGATTGATTCCCAGGGTTTTTTCCCAGTCACAAGTCGTGCCGCCGTATTTTGAACGACTTGTAGACGAGCGATTAGGTAGTTTGGGAGTCCGATTTAAATGGCGTTTGCATAGTCGAGTCTGGAGTTGATTATTGTTCCCACCACAACTGCCGTGTTTTTATTCGGGATGAAGGGAATGAGTCTACATAGCAGGCGCAGCAGATGGTGCGATCCGCTGACTACTGAACTTATTTGTGCATCCATTGTCATGTGGGTGTCAAAAGTGACTCGAGACTTTTGACTTTGGTGCTAGGGGTGATGGTTTGTCCCAGAATGGGCGGCGGTGTCCATGTTGTTGCGGGGAGTCTCTTTCGGTTGGCGTGGAGCAGAAGAAGTTCTGTTTTTGAGCCATTGAGTTTAAGGTAACTCTCCGTCGTCCAGTTTTCTATCAAAGTAAGGCATTTCTCTAGTCCGAGATAATGATCCTTTTTGTTGCTGATGCGAAAATAGAGTTGGGTGTCATCCGCGTAGGAGTGGTAGAGTAACTTCTGGTTACTGATGATTTCAAAAAGAGGGCGGAGATAGATATTGAATAGTACGGGCGACAAGGGGGATTCCTGAGGGACTCCGCATGACACTGTGCGTTTTTCAGAAGTGAAAGGACCCAGTTTGACTATTTGTGATCGGTTTTCTAAGAAGGAGGAGAACCAGGGTAAATCCGAGTCTGCGACTCTAGCTACTTCAGCTAGGCGAGTCAGCAATAATTTGTGGTCTACAGTAAAAAAATGCTGCGCTTAGGTCCAACAGTACCAGAAGACAAGATTCTCCTTCGTCTGCTGCTTCGAGAGCGTCATCCCATATTTTAAGAAGTGCTGTTTCTTTTCCGTGACCAGGACGGAAACCCGATTGAAATGGATCGAGTAATTTGTGGGTGTCTAAATGATAAAAGAGGGTCTGCACTGGGGAAGGGGGTGATGGGGCACAGTAGCAGCAATTGGTGGGGCACAGTGGCAGCAATTGGTGGGGCACAGTGGCAGCAATTGATGGGCACAGTAGCGTCAATTGATGGGTACAGTAGCTGCGCTTGCTGGGCTCAGTGGCTGCAACTGAGTTTTTTTTCAGTTTGTTTGCACCCCTCAAAAATTATGACCACCAACCGCCACTGGTATTCAGGTTTAAAGGGATGAGGTGGCAACCCTAGACTACCCGTACAAGTGTCTTGTTGATAATGAATATTGGGATGCAGTTTGAACTCTGTGGTTGAACTCTGCACTGAGTGGGGTCTGCACTAGGGAAGGGGGTGTCTGCATTAGAGAAGGGGGTGTCTACACTAAGGGGGGTCTGCACTGAGGAAGGGGGGTGTCTGCACTGAGGGGGTCTGCACTGGGGAAGGAGGATGTCTGCACTAAGAGGGGGTCTGCACTAAGGGGGGTCTGCACTAGGGAAGGAGGTGTCTGCACTGAGTGGGGTATGCACTGGGGAAGGAGGGTGTCTGCACTAAGAGGGGGTCTGCTCTAAGGGGGGTCTGCACTAGGGAAGGAGGTGTATGCACTGAGTGGGGTATGCACTGGGAAAGGGGGTGGCTGCACTAAGAGGGTGTCTGCACTGGGAAAGGGGGATGTCTACACTGAGGTGGTCTGCACTGGGGAAGGGGGTGTCTGCAATAAGAGAGGGTCTGCACTGGGGAAGGGGAGTATCTGCACTGAGGGGGGAGGGATCTATACTGATAGAAGGTGTCTGCACTAAAGTTTGTCTGTACTGATGGAGGGGGAGTCTATACTGAGGGAGGGAGGTCTGTACTTAGTGGGGGGTCTATACTGAGAGAGGGAGGTCTGTACTGAGGAGGGACTACAGTTGATGGAGGGGGGTGACACCAATTTTTTCCGCACCAGGTGACACCAACCCTAGTGACGCC
Organism: Rana temporaria; assembly: GCF_905171775.1. Classification (NCBI taxonomy): domain Eukaryota; kingdom Metazoa; phylum Chordata; class Amphibia; order Anura; family Ranidae; genus Rana; species Rana temporaria. Next base: position 461,748,132 of record NC_053491.1, on the reverse strand, counting down.
ACTGCTCTCTGGATCTCCCTGTTTCTCCAAAGTGTTTCATACTAAGGATGGAGGTATTCCTTCACCATTGCTCAGAGGAAAGTTTACAGGAAACTTTCACAACAGAGTATGTAGAGGTTCCTGTAGATATTCAAATTGTGTTTCCATTCTCATTTACATCTGATTGCAACCTGTTGTTTGCCATCTTCAACCCTTGAGACAGGGTGGGTCTACCTGTTAATATCCGTGTTTAAATCCATTGTTTGCCAAGGTTCTCAAGCATATCATTTTGTAAAGTGACATATTTTACAGTTTTTATGTAAGGTTGAATAGTATAACAAGTAATTGGAAAATAGAACACAATTTAAAAAAAGTTTAAATAAAATGTCAAAGTAAAAAATAATCCGCTGTGAGCAGGATTTGAACCTGCGCGGGGAGACCCCATTGGATTTCAAGTCCAACGCCTTAACCACTCGGCCATCACAGCTTGATAAGAGTTGTTTTAGAAGAGTTGCACTCACATAGCTCATACCGCCATCTAAATTGCTGTAGTTTTATTAAAGCGGGAGTTCACCCGAAAAAAGATTAGATTCATGCTCATTTTGTCAAGGGGAATCGGGTAGGTTTTTTTTAAAAACGAAGCAGTACTTACCGTTTTAGAGAGCGATCTTCTCCTCCGCTTCTGGGTATGGTCTTCGGGACTGGGCGTTCCTATTTGATTGACAGGCTTCCGACGGTCGTATACATCGTGTCACGAGTAGCCGAAAGAAGCCGAACGTCGGTGCAGCTCTATACGGCGCCTGCGCACCGACGTTCGGCTACTTTCGGAAAATCGTGACACGATAGATGCGAACGTCGGAAGCCTGTCGGAAGACTGTTAATCAAATAGGAACGCCCAGTCCCGCAGCCCATCCCCGGACGCGGCGAAGAAGATCGCTCTCTAAAACAGTAAGCACTGCTTCATTTTTAAAAAAACTACCCGATTTCCCCTTGACATGATGAGCATGAATCTAATGTTAAAAATGAACATTTCCGGGTGAACCTCCACTTTAAATAGACAAAATATAATTGGATATAATTGAATGTTAATATTTATAGGTAAAGTTTTCAATTCAGGTCTCTAGCTATGACTGCGTATCAAGGCCTTTCTAATAGTGGGCCCTGGAAGGTGCCTCAATTTGAAAACCCTGTTAGATGGTGGCAAGATATAGCTATGGTAGCGTATCAAGGCCTTTCTCATAGTGAGCCCTGGATGTTGCCTCAAGATACAAACCCAAAATATAGCTATGACGGCATATCAAGGCCTTTCTCATAGTGGGCCCTGGATGGTGCCTCAAGTTACAAACCCAAGATATAGCTATGACGGCATATCAATATCGTTCTCACAGTGAGCACTGGATGGTGCCTCAAGTTACAAACCCAAGATATAGCTATGACGGTACATCAAGGCCTTTCTCATAGTGGGCCCTGGGTGGTGCCTCAAGTTGCAAACCCAAGATATAGCTATGACGGCATATCAAGGTCTTTCTCATAGTGAGCCCTGGGTGGTGCCTCAAGTTGCAAACCCTGTTAGACGGCAAGATATAGTAAAACCAGCAAATAGGCATAACTTTGGGCTTCAGGTCATGGAAAAGGCCAGGAAGATACATTTTTGTGAGATTTTGAAGAAGATTATTGGTAGCTCGCTGGCTGAAATTTGTCACGTTTCCATTAATTATATATTTTTGTTCATATAAAAAAAAATCCACTGGTGATCAAATATCACCAAAAGAAATGTGAGAAAAAAATTATATAAATTTTGTTTATGCACAGTGTTGTATGAACGCTCAGGGCTAAATTGCACAAAAGGGCCTGGTCATGAAGGGGGTAAAATCTTTCAGAGCTGAGGTTGGTATACTGTAGCTCTTAAAAAAAATTCTCACCAGTTTCCTAGTATTGTCTCAGTGCTATTGTCACAGAGAAACAGCTTTTCTTTCAGTATTCAGAGATATTGTCCACAATCCAGCTGCAACATGGACTCAACACCAAGGTGCTGTGGCTTAGTTGGTTAAAGCGCCTGTCTAGTAAACAGGAGATCCTGAGTTCGAATCTCAGCAGTGCCTTGATTTTCTTCTCTCAGTTAGTCTTCTTGTTAGAAACATGCAGAAATTAGGCCATTGTAATTCAATACTTGCTTTAACCATAGACTTTAGACTATATTACCAAACTTATTAGGACGCCTGCCTTTACACATGAATTTTAATGGCATCCCAGTCTTAGTCCATAGGGTTCAATATTGAGTTGGCCCACCTTGAACAGCTGCTTCAAATCTTCTGGGAGGCTGTCCACAGTTTAGGGGTGTGTCTATAGCAGGGGTAGGCAACCTAGGGCCACCCAGCTGTTGTGGAACTGCATCTCCCATGAAGTATTGCAATGCTTGAAAGTTAAAAAACATCTACCGTATTTATCGGCGTATACCGCACACTTTTTTGCCCTGAAAATCAGGGCAAAATCGTGGGTGCGCGATATACGCCGATACCCGCTTTCCCGGCATATACCGAGCGCAGCACACTCGTGTATAGTCGGGCAGTCTCGGCTCCTCTCGCGCTCACGTCCTGGACGTACAGGACGTGAGCGCGAGAGTAGCCGAGCCTGCCTGACTACACACGAGTGTACTGCGCTCGGTATATGCCGGCGCAGTATTCAAACTCGGCGCGGGAAAGCGCTAAACGAGCGGGGAGGACGCCGCAGAAGGACGCCGGACCCGACGAAGAGGACACCCGAAGCCGTAGACGGACGACGGACCCGACGAGGCCGCCGATGGACGCTGCGCAAGACACCAAAACTGTAAGTACAAAAATCTTTTTTCCACAGGAATTTCGGGGCAACTTTAGGGGTGCGCGCTATACGCAGGAGCGCGCTATACCCCAATAAATACGGTATATACCATTACATGCAGCATACTTCCGACAGCTACAGTATGCTGGTATTTTTTTTTCCGCTGTACATACCGTCTTATAGTTCTTTTTCTTTTCTCACTCCCGCGGGGAATAGGCGTTCCTATGAAGAGGCGTAGATGATTGACGTGCGGATAAGGCGCGTCACGCGTTCTGAAAATAGCCGGACTGAGACTCGGCTCTATACGGAGCTTTTTTTACGCTGTACATACCTTATAATCTATCTTTTCATTCCGGCTTCCGGGGACTTCTCCCCGCGGGAGTAGGCGTTTCCAAGCTGAGGAGGCATGTCATCTGGGAGGTCGTCCAGATGATTGACGTCTTTTCAGCAAAAGCTCCCCCTGGCAGATAAGGCCCCGCCCCCGTAATGCGTAGGCGCGTCAGAGTCACAGGGTTTCCGAAAGAAGCCGAACATGCAGATCTGCTAGTGGGCTCTATACGGCTATATCCCCCCTCCACCAAATTTGGACCAGAGCACAAAGCAAGGTCCACAAACACATGAGCGAGTTTGGGGTGGAGGAACTTGACTGGCCTGACCTCAATCCAATAGGACACCTTCTGGATAAATTAGAGCGGAGACTGCGAGCCAGGCCTTCTTATCCAACATCAGTGCCTGACCTCACAAATGCACTTCTGGAAGAATGGTCAAACATTCCCATAGACACACTCCTAAACCTTGTGGACAGTCTTCCCAGAAGAGTTGAACTGTTATAGCTGTAAAAGATGGGCCAACGCAATATTGAACCATACGGACTAAGACTGGGATGCTATTAAAGTTCATGTGATTGTAGTAAAGGCAGGTGTCCCAATACTATTGGTAATATAGGTTATACTCCTATATACAAACATATAATTCTACGACTTCATCCTAATTTAAAAGTTTAAACGCTGTGAGCAGGATTTGAACCTGCGCGGGGAGACCCCATTGGATTTCAAGTCCAACGCCTTAACCACTCGGCCATCACAGCTTGGTGGGTGGCCCATTTTAAAGAGTTGTACATACACAGTTCACAACACCATCTGAATTGCTTTGGTTGATCCATTAAAGAGGAAGTGAATCCGTTTTTGTTTTTCCTGCAAAAAAAAACCCTGCAAGAGAAAGGCATAGCATAGCATACTAGCTCATTATGTGGCACTTACCTGAGATCGAAACCCCTGAAGCGCTCCTCCTTCCCCTCCGCCGCCGCTGTCATGTTGCCTACGAGTCTCTTCTGTGTATCGCCGTCCACCGGCACGATCCCGCGGGACGACATAATCCCGGCACTATCCCATTCAAGACCCGGCCCGCTCAGTGCACCTGCGCCGTTGTCTATGGCGCGCATGTGCTGCAGACATCGGTGCAGTCTTTTGCGCAAATATCTCCTTAACCACTTGCTTACTGGGCACATATACCCCCTTCCTGCCCAGGCCAAATATTAGCTTTCAGCACTGTCACGCTTTGAATAACAATTGCACGGTCGTGCGACGTGGCTCCCAAACAAAATTGACGTCCGATTTTTTTCTTACAAATTTTTGTAAGCTTTATTTTGGTGGTACTTGATCATCTCTGCGGTTTTTATTTTTTGCGCTGTAAACAAAAATAGAGCGACAATTTTGAAAAAAAACACAATATTTTTTACTTTTTGCTATAATAAATATCCAATTTTTTTTCTCAGTTTAGGTCGATACGTATTCTTCTACATATTTTTGGTTTAAAAAAATCGCAATACGCATTTATCAACTGGTTTGCACAAACGTTATAGCGCCTACAAAATAAGGGATAGAATTATGACATTTTTTTATTTTTTTTTTACTAGTAATGGCGGCGATCTGCATTTTTTGTCAGGACTGCGATATTACGGTGGACACATTGGACAGTTTTGACACATTTTTGGGACCATTCACATTTATACAGCGAACAGTGCTATAAATATGCACTGATTACTGTATAAATGTGACTGGCAGGGAAGGGGTTAACACTAGGGGGCAAGGAAGGGGTTAAATGTATTCCCCGGAAGTGATTCTGTGGGGGAGAGGGGACCGTTGGTTGTCCCTATGTACAAGGGACACACCATCGGTCTCCTCTCCTCTCCTCTCCCTGACAGGATGTGGATCTCTATGTTTACCCACAGAGATCCACATCCCTGGCCCTGCATCTGCACCTGTGTGACGTGGCGGGCCTTTCTCATTGTGGGTCCTGGATGGTGCCTCAAGTTACAAACCCTGTTAGATGGTGGCATATCTATTGGCTTCCGTTTATGGAATAGGCCAGGAAGATCGATTTTTGTGAGATATTGAAGATTATTGGTAGGTCGCATTTCCATCATATGGGAAATTGTTGATGCTTGCGATGCTTTGAAGTTTGTAGATTAACGTTCCCCTGCATGGTGCCCCTCATTTAAAAACGCAAACGCTGTGAACAGGATTTGAACCTGTGCGGGGAGACCCCATTGGATTTCGAGTCCAACGCTTTAACCACTCAGCCATCACAGCCCCTACTGTTAGGCCTACCTACTTTTTTTTTTTTTTGGTTTTTCCCTTTACATGCATACCAGATTCGAAGGATCTTTTTTTTTTTTATGAAGGCAGCCATTGTGGGTCTTGTAGAAAAATAGCTTAAAGCGGTTCTCCACCCTAAAGTGGAGTCCCGCTGATCGGAACCCTCCCCCCCTCCGGTGTCACATTTGACACCTTTCAGGGGGGAGGGGGGTGCAGATACCTGTCTAAAGACAGGTATTTGCACCCACTTCCGGCCCGGCATTCACGGGCAAAAGACGGGCATTCCGTCACATCCCGTCGCCCCCCCCGTTGTGTGCTGGGAACACTCGGCTCCCAGCACACAGCGGGAGCCAATCGGCGGGCGCGGCGCGACTCGCGCATGCGCCGTAGGGAACCGGGCAGTGAAGCCGTAGCGCTTCACTTCCTGGTTCCCTCAGCGTGGATGGCGGGGGGAGCAGCAGAGAGACGAGCGATCTCTCGTCCTCTGCTGCGATCGGCGCTGGACTCCAGGACAGGTAAGTGTCCTAATATTAAAAGTCAGCAGCTGCAGTATTTGTAGCTGCTGGCTTTTAATATTATTTTCCCGTGGCACATCCGCTTTAAGAGCATTCGACCATGACAGTTAATAGGCTAAGAACATTTGACCAGCAGGGGACAGCATATTTTGGGTGATGCCTCTTGCTCCCCCCCCCCCCCACCAGATTTTGAATGGTCTGGTATGAAATTTAGGGGCCCAATGCTGATTTTGTTTATGGGGTCCACTTTAACCACTTGCCGACCAGCACACGCACATTTACGTCTACACAATGTCACAAGCTGGCAAATGGGCATACCTGTACGTCCCTTTAAATTTGCCGCCGAGCAGGCGTGTGGGCACCGCCGCCTCGTGAGTGCCCTCGCGGTTCCCCGGGAACTCGATGTTCCCGGGCAGGGCACGATTGCGGTCGGCAAAGTAAGAACGGGGGATGCCTTTGTAAACAAGGCATTCCCCTTTCTGACTAGTGACAGGTTAGGGATCTACTGCTCCCTGTGATCGGGAACAATGATCGCTAATGTGTCACTGCTAGCTCCTCCCCTTAACCGTTAGAATCACTCCCTAGGACACACTTAACCCCTTCAGTGCCCCTTAGTGGTTAACCCCTTCACTGCCAGTGTCATTTTTACAGTAATCAGTGCATTTTTATAGCACTGATCACTGTGAAAATGACAATGGTCCCAAAAATGTGTCAAACGCGTCCGATGTGTCCGCCATAATGTCGCAGTCATGATAAAAAATCTCAGATCGCCGCCATTACTAGGAAAAATAAATAAATAATAAAAATGCCATAAAACTATCCCCTATTTGGTAGATGCTATAACTTTTGCACAAACCAATCAATGTACGTTTCTTTTACGAAAGATATGTAGAAGAATATATATCGCCTTAACTGAGAAAAAAATTTGCTTTTTTTAAAAAAAAATTGGGGATATTTATTATAGCAAAAAGTACAAAATATATTTTTTTTTCAAAATTGTCACTCTATTTTTGTTTATAGCGCAAAAAAATTAAGACCACAGAGTTGATCAAATACCACCAAAAGAAAGCAGTATTTGTGGGGAAAAAAGGACGTAAATTTTGTTTGGGTGCCACATCGCACGACCACGCAATTGTCAGTTAAAGCGACGCAGTGCCAAAACGCAAAAAGTGGCCCAGTCATTTGACAGCCAAATTGTCCAGGGCTGAAGTGGTTAAAATCCATACCAGACCTAAAGGGCCTGGAATAAATTTTGAGGGGACTTCACTATTTTTTTACACTTTTCCTGCAGTTGTGGTGGGTGCTGGCTCCCTATCAACCAGGAGGAACTTGACACATTAGACCGCTTTCACACTGAGGAATTTCTTCAGGCAGTACAGCGCTAAAAATAGCGCTGCTATACCGCCTGAAAAACTCCTGCCCAGCCATCTCGGGCTTTCACACTGAGGCGATGCGCTGGCAGGAGAGAAAAAAATCTCCTGCTAGCAGCATCTTTGGAGCGGTGAGAGGAGCGGTATGTATACCGCTCCTTCACCGCTCCTTCCTATTTAAAACAATGGGAAACCGCGGCAATACCCCCCGCAATGCGCCTCTGCAGAGCCGCATTGCGGGCGGTATTAACCCTTTATTGGCTGCTAGTGGGGGTTAATACCGCACCGCTAGCGGCCGAATCCCGCGGCAAATCCGACAGTATAGCGCGGCGATATACCGCCACCGCGGCTCCCGCCCCAGTGTGAAAGGGGCCTTAAGGAGTGGTAATAATACAACTGCTTAATGTGTTGCTTCACACTGCAGCTGGAAGTTCATGCAGTCAATTCAATTGGCCATTTTCACAAGGTTCTCCTTAAAGGCAGAAGTCTCCATCACATTATTTCTCCTGCTGGTCAAATGTTTTTAGTAGGGATGCACCAGTACCGATACCGATATCGGTGTCAATACTAAGTATTTGGATGAGTATCGGTACTTGTGCAAATGCTCCGATACCTGAAACCGATTCTTTCAGGCTCGGTTCTTTCAGCTGACAGTAGGATACCCCCACTGACAGATGACATGTAACAAAAAAGCCGACAATTATCAGTTGTTACTGCATCTTTAAAGCGGTAGTTCCCCCTCAAAAAAAAATGTAACATTAGATTGAGGCTCATTTTGTCTAGGGGAATCGGGTGTTTTTTTAAAAACGAAGCAGTACTTACCGTTTTAGAGAGCGATCTTCTCCGCCGCTTCCGGGTATGGTCTTCGGCACTGGGCGTTCCTTCTTGATTGACAGGCTTCCGACGGTCGCATCTATCGCGTCACGATTTTCCGAAAGTAGCCGAACGTCGGTGCGCAGGTGCCGTATAGAGCCGCGCCGATGTTCGGCTTTTTTCGGCTACTCGTGACGCGATGGATGCGACCGTCGGAAGCCTGTCGGAAGCCTGTCAATCAAAATAGGAACGCCCAGTCCCGAAGACCCATACCCGGAAGCGGCAGAGAAGATCGCTCTCTACAACGGTAAGTACAGCTTCGATTTTAAAACAACTAGCCGATTCCCCTAGACAAAATGAGCCTCAATCTAAGGGTAAAAAAATGTTTATGGGTGAACTCCCGCTTTAACCACCAATGTCAGCTGTCTGTAGGGTTCCCCTGTTGACAGCTAAAGTCTAAACAAAGTCCTGACAATTGGAGCTGTCAAAAAAAAAAGCAGAAGGGCAATGTTTATCAACAACATTGCTCAGCCACTAAAACAGAAAGATAAAAAGAAACATTGCTTCTTTTTATATCTTTCTATTTATTCATCTACAGATCAAAGAGATGAACTTCGATCTGCAGATGTTCCTGTTTAACGCCTTATTTTAATTTACTCTAATCAACCTTAATTAACTTCTTATTCTCCTTTTTCTTTTAATTATTATTTTCCTGCTATTTCAAAAAAAAAAAATTTAATTACAACTTTTTTTGTTTGCTTTGTTTGTTAATATTTTTACACCTTTAACATGTATTTACACCCTTCACATTAAAAAAAGGTGGAAAATTAAAAAATATATATTTATTTCATTCGTAAATAACTTTTTAATGCTTTGTACTATTGTTGGCAGCTGAAGTGTAATCAAAACAGTTGAGGTTGATATCAGTAACTAGGCGGTAAAAAAGTATCAGTACTCATACTATTAAAAAAATGGTATCGGTGCATTACTAGTTCATGGTTAAATGTTCTTAAGCAATTTTTCTCTTTGGATCTAGTTTCTAATGTTAGGGGTTGGTACATTCACCTGGCCAAAGAAGAGAGGGAGAGAAGGAAAGAGAGGCAGCTTCTGGTGATAGAGGAAATGTGTTATTTTTAACGTCCTGGACATACTCTACAAAATAAGA